>NC_134411.1:93313497-93626709 GCF_038048845.1 Mixophyes fleayi
TTGTTTAGTCGTAAAAAGCTAAGGAGATGAGATTCTTGCAGTGCCCTCACACCAGCGTCTTTAGGTAATATAGAACGTTAGGTCGCTGCTCTGATTTCCAAAGCATGTGTTGATATGGCCAAATATCTAGCAGAAATCCGCCGCTTGCCTCCTGCAAAAGTGATTCATTTTTAAACATTGGTAAGCAGAAAATGTGTTTAAGTAGAAAATACTCTCCTTTTTTCCCTAGCAAGTATGAATCAAATAGTTTCTTCTGTTTCACAGATCGCCCCTGGTAGTAATTCTATCTGTGCGTAAAAAAATAAAAAATTTAAAATGAGCGAGTTTCTCAGTGTTCTGTCCCTGGTACGTTCTACGAGCTGCAGTTACCCAGCTGGGCTCTTATGAGGCAATCGATTGCCTTACTATTTATGAACAATGTATTTATCTGCCCAAGTTCCCCCAAAAATCCACATTCAGGAAAATACTTTTTTTTTCTTGATTGTGTGATTTTTATCTTTTTATTTTTTAAACACTTTAGATACACCTGGCGTTACTCGATTAGGCTGCACAAGTGACTTTTAGTTGCACGGTTAAATATATTCCCTTAGTTATTTGTTTAAATTAATGAAATCTAACTGCAACAATAATATTATGATGCATTATAATATTAATTATATAATATTTGCAAACATTTGTTGGTCATTGTTCTGTTCGCTTATGGGTTAACTAAATTAAAATGGGTAGGGTTTTTTCCTGCACTAGTTATGCAGATAACTGGAACATTGTTGCAACAATGTAACTAGGGAACAGCAGGTTTAGCGCTGTGCAAAGTTATATTGTTGTTGAGTTGGGAAGTGTGTGTCTGTGTGTGTGTAGGGGTGTGAACCTAGGCCGTCGGGACGTTCTAGCATGGTGGTAAGTAGTTTGGTGTAAATCAAACCCTGCGAAATATGGAAATTCTCCTGATCTTGTGACATTGAGTTGAAGGGAGGTAGTATTATATTTTTAATTATTTATATAAATAGAAAGTAATTAATCATTTGTATTACATTTATTTATTTACTCTTATTTAGTTTGATTTTCATTTTATTTTTTTCATTTATTTTTTACAATGCAGTACCTGCTTTGGCCCTGCGGATGTCACTGTTGCAACTGCTGTCTATAGAAATTATTTGCCCAGCAGCTAGACCCTATCCTTAAACAGGAGTGAAAACTGTGACAGCTGCAATTTCTAAACCAAAAGTATTTTTGGAATTCTTGATGACTTTTTAATGACGCAACACAAAGGGATGGTATTACCTTTTGTTTAACCAGCGAGAACAGCTCTTAAATCTATGTGCGTGGATTCCAAACAGATCTGTAACTCAATTAAGGCTACAATGTGACTCTGGTATTTTGTAATGGTTTTAGTTCAGGAAGACGATGAAGCCCGCAAATGTAAAAGACGCAAAATTAACCTAGTAACGCAAAATGCCGTTTAGAATCCTCAAATCTGTCAGTTCCATACCGCAGATTCACTTTAGAAACTTAATATTGTAGAGAAGTGTATTGCATTGTATTGTCGCTGAATGTCACCACTTGACCTCGCGAGGCATTTCCTTTATATGGCGGGCCTGTCTCTGTGCTTGGGATAGCTGAATCAGCCTGGGTCCTTGCTTGAAGGTGAAGGATAAGGTGATGGAGAAAAATGATGAGGTGGTGACATGTGGACAAAACCACGTTAAAAAAGGGCACTTACGTCGGGAAGTAACGCTCTTCCCCTGAGGAGGCCTGGCCTAGCCCCAAATGCATGACAAGAACCTTTTTAACACCTTAAGTAGCTTGATTTGACTAGAATGCATGAGTATCATGCACGGGTTAACTTGTCAAGGTATATTCTTCTAAAGATTAATATAAACCACTCAATATTAAGTACCACAAGTAAAGCTTAAGGTCACCAAATTAAATAGGATGAGATTTCTCTACAAAGCACTAAAGTAATTATCCTACCAGACCATATTAAAGCACATACCCATTTACAAAAAATGCTTCTATTGAATGTATTAATCCCAAATATATAGATTTGCCAATACGACTAACTGTAAGCTCTAGTTTATAAGATACAGTGATTTCTGTTGTCCGGTGCATATTGTTTAGATTGGTTGCTCTTGGTAACAGACCCTAACATGCAGGTTTTGGACTGTCGACCCCACTTCAAACTCCATTTTGTGTTACCTTCTCTGCAGGCGTTGGCTCGTTGGAAGCTGGATTCAAACACTTGCTGGAGGCAGCTTTTTTGTCATATCGCAGGGGAAATTCAAATAAGGACGTAACCCATACTTGTCCACTCTCTCGGAATGCAGGGCGAGAGATCTCCCAGAGGGAAAGAATAAAAAGTTGGTAACTAAGACTTAACCTAGCATGAGGTGACCACGCCCCCTCTTTGCCCTCACAGTCCCGAATAACCAACTTCAATTGTTGGGGATTTACCTGTGCCTCTATCCAAGACTCTTTATGGAGAGACAAGGCTGAACAGCAAAATCCTAATTTCCTACATGTTAGACATTGTACTTAAATCTATTTTTATTCTGTTAATTTTATAGGAGTATGGAAAATGGACAAAAACCACACTATTGTCAAATTACACATAAAGAGTCACATAGTCACCAACTGTCCCTAATTTCTATGGATCGTCCAAGGATTTCTAGCTTTTTCCTTGAAAATGTCCCCATTTTTTAGTATTGACCAAGTCTTAGATGAAATTCTTAAACTTGTGTTATTATCAGGGCTTTATTAGTCGTTTATTGAAGATGAGCATTTAAAATGCAAGAAATACACTTGAATCAAATTCCGTAAACGTGAAGGCCTGATCATCTGGCTGTCGTCTTACTCATGCCTCTGCTAATTTAACAGCCGTATGAGTGGCGCATGGAGACGCAGGGGGCGGGACATACCGGCAACTTATGCTGTTAGGCTAAACCAAAAGGTGAGACGGTGATGTCATGTGATGCATCACATGACAGGGCCATGTGATCTAGTATTACAAATAATTGCAATAGGGATTGTGTGTTGTTACCAAACAGAAGTCAGATGTGTATAGCAGTGTTTAGTGGGTTATTATCTATTAATGGGAACAGCTGAGGGCCAAAGGTAATGTTAATCCACCACTACCTACATGGCCTATCACTCAATTATCCTGATTTAAGGGAACTGCGCGATAGCCGGCATGTTGGTCCCAACTCCAGGGAAGAATGATTTTAGTGGAGATAGATGGGAGGTTGCCTACAGCTCCGTTTACCTGATGACTTTCATTGGGGGAGGTATTGTAATTCTGACAACCCAGTATCTGTTTGCAAAAATGCTGAAAATATCATTGAGGTTTCATTGGTAATTCTTTGTCAAGAGAGCATACATTTCATAGCAGAATATCACCCCTGCGTTGGTGTTGCCATTTGTGTCTGCATTAGCTGGAGATCGGACAGGAAACAGTCTCTAACACCCCCTGTGCTGCTTACGTAGATTGCCAAACACTGGATTTATACACACAATCAGTAGTTGATGCTTCTTTCCAAGTGCTTGTGTCGCAACTGATTGACAGACGCCGGCTCTGGGCTTGTATTCTGGAGAGGAGTGTTCTGTCTACATATCTTCTGGGATGTCGAAGTCTGAAATCTGGCCGAGAATTACTCATCGGACCCCAGAAAATGTTCATCAGCTAATGTAATCCGTTCTAGACCATGCAAATGTTTCACAACACAAACGTTTTGGGTGCTCATTAGATTAGTACGAGAAAGGAGTGCGTGTTTATTTACACTTGGTAGTACAGAGGGCTCCTTTCATAGTTGCCTAAAATGTGTGTACTTTTAAATCCTTTAATGCCTGAAAAATCTCAAGCAGACATCTCTGGGAGTTGATTTAGCAAAATAAATACAAGATTGCAGTCTGCAAACGCAGGAAAAACATTTTGTTACAAAGTTAATGATTGTATATAAATTTAGATAAAGCATTTTCCGAGTACGGTATCACTTTTTATTTTTATTTTCATTCATTCATGAAGACTGCTACTCAAAGTGGAGTTTCTTCTAATGAAAACCTTCCCTCCGGTATTCGTACCCTGAAACACCAGCCCAAATCTTACAGTTGCCCTTGGAACAGCCAGTTGCGCCCCATATGCAGTGTTAATTTGGAACCGCCAGGTAGGATTGCCTCTATACAAAATGGTTTTTCATTGTTCACAAGGAAGTTTTAGACCCAATTGGCTGCAAATCGTAGTGTGTACGAGCCCCAAGAGACCATAGATTGTGGTCAACATCTGATCAGGATATTTGAAAGATCAGTTGGGATGGACGGCAAATGTGGTTGGATGATGATGATCATCATTTATTTATTTATATATATAGCGCCACTAGTTCCGCAGCGCTGTACAGAGAACTCATTAACATCAGTCCCTGTCCCATTGGAGCTTACAGCCTAAATTCCCTAACACACACACAGACACACACACACACACACACACACACACTAGGGTCAATTTGATAGCAGCCAATTAACCTACCAGTATGTTTTTGGAGTGTGGGAGGAAACCGGAGCACCCGGAGGAAACCCACGCAAACACGGCGAGAACATACAAACTCCACACAGATAAGGCCATGGTCGGGAATTGAACTCGGGACCCAAGTGCTGTGAGGCAGAAGTGCTAACCAGTTAGCCACCGTACTGCCTCATCTGACCGCATCTGACCATGATGGTCATCGTCCAACTTTGTTTGTTTGGGCAGAATGCCAAGCAGTTGGATCCTTCAGAACTTTTCATTCATATAGGCACATGTATTTCAGAGAGATGTGGACGTCTGCTGGTTGGATTGGCCATTGCATGTCCAGGTTTAGACATCTGTCAACAGGGAATGCATGAGGGCAGCAGCTCCATGATTTCATCGCCCTGTCCACTAAGGCGCCACTATCCGTGCGCCGTACACGACGGCCGCTTAGGTTCCGTTGGCAATAGTGAGATATGGGGAGGGTTGTGGATGGTGAGTTTCTTCTATCCGTTATTTCATTTTGGTTTTCTGTCTTCAACCACTGAATGTTAAAACGTAGTTCAGTTGGAGATTAACTGGCAATGTGGTTTTATTTACCTTTTAAAAAAAAAAAAAGAGCGAAGGTGCCACAATGTGTTATCGTCACCTTGGCGTGATAATTTTGCCCAAATCTAAGGATATCTGTACTGAAATGCCTGCATATTTCTGACAGGCGTTCCTGGATGTGCATTTTTTTTTTTTTTAAAGATAAATATTTTCCTTTTTTATTTCGATTTTTTTTCTTTCCACTTCTTCATGGCCAAAGGATGGATTATTATGTCAAACTGTATGAACTGTCAGAGGCTGGAAAGAGATCAGACGTATCCATTGAAGGAATAAGGTGTTCATAATATCAGGAGAATGTGTCAGACGAGTCAATAGGCTGTAAGGAGGTGTCAAAAATATAAACTAGAAAATCAGGTGTTAATTGTATTCAGGTACACAGATATCTCGGCGTAGTAGCTGTTAACAGTAAGAATTGTGCTAATTCTGTTTACTTCACATGTACCTGTGCAGAGACTTCAACGTAATGCAATTTAATCAATAATTGTCTTCCTCAGCAGTGAACAGGTTAACCTTACAACATTTACAGAGTGGCAAAAATATGCACCGTTCTGTCCGAAAACATTCACAAATGTGCATGTAAAGGTTTAAAGGACTTAAAGGGAAACTCATTGTTAGCTAAGGTCCATCTTCCCTGAGTATTAGAACTGCAGGTGTTATGCGCCGGAGAACCTCGCACTAATGGAGAGTTCGCCCCCAGCAGCGCTATAAAGTGTATACTTGTTTATAAAAGGCGCATATCGGCCACAAATGTGTCTTTGTACAGTTGGTGGGGCTGGGTGTGAAACTCTGGTGTGTGACTTCAGCTAGTTGAAGTTGGGGGCGGGGGGGTGGCATGTTAGTTAAACAATTGTCGTTGGTTCTGGCTCTCCCATGTGGGTTTTAGTGATGTAGGAGGTTGGTAACTAGAAGGATGTAAGGATGCCGTGACCTCCGTGAAAGAAGCCAAGGATTGAATTGTGGTTAGAGATGAGCGAAATTTTCATAACTATTTTGCGATATATGGCCTCAAGCATTGTTTCGCCGGCAGTTTTTGATCTTAAGTGAGTCCATTCTTACCCAAACCTCACAACACAGAACGTCATCCCCCCACAAAGTGTGATTTTACAACTATAGTGTGGAATGAAAGTCTTGTATCGCTGGATCTTTGCACCTCTGTGAAATTGTACAGTTTAGGGGTAGCTATTGCACTTAGATATTATGTTTGAGATTGGGTGTGTGTATGTGTATGACTATGATAACGCTCACTGCTGAACAAAATGCGTCAGTCAATGCGAGAACTGTCTGGAAAATAGGCTGATTGACAGTCTTCTCTCATCACTTTAAGGATCCATGCAGAGCTATGTGAGACTTGTATCTATGCTAAATCCCCCCTCCTCTCTGGTGTATCTGACTGCCTCTTCACCATCTCCTCTTGGATGTCCTCATGCTTTCTCAAAATTAACATTGCTAAGACCAAGCTCATTGTCTTTCCTCCTTCTAGATCCTCATCCCACCTACTTCTCTCCATCACTGCTAACAGCACCACAATCTTTTGTTCCCCAGCTCCACTGCTTGGGCGTCACCCTTGACTCCTCCCTCTATTTTGCCCCCTCATTCAATCCCTTGCTTAATACTGTCGCTTCAAACTTTGCAACATTGCTCGCATTCCGGCCCTTCCTTTCTCAGGATACCATCAAAACCATTATCCATGCACACAACATTTCCCGGCTTGACTACTGTAACCTTCTCACCAGCCTTCCCCGCTCCCACCTCGCCCCCCTTTGTTCTATACACAATGCGGCTGCGTGACTTATCGTCCTTGCACATCACTCTTCTTCTGCCTCCCCTCTTTGCCATGCCTTACACTGGCTCCCTTTCCCCTACAGAATCCTTTTTAAACTCCTCACCATCACCTACAAGGCCCTCTCCCACTCCACTGCCTGTTATATCTCCTATCTCCTCTCCTTTCACACTCCCACCAGGTCCCTGTGATCAGCCAGTGATCGTCGACCACTTCTCCACTATGATCACCTCATTCCACGCCAGAATCCAAGACTTCTCCGCTGCAGCACCCACGCGCCGTTCCGATTGTCCACTAATTTGTGCTCCTTCAAACGGGCACTTAAAACTCACCTCTTCCTCAAAGCCTACCAGTCATCCCCTTAACCCTCTCTCAATGCTTGTTCTCATCACTTCTCTTTTACCGACCCTTACTCGCTCCTCCTGTGCTTGTTTCCCTCTTCTGACTGCCCTTTGTGCCAGCTGCCTGTTTGCCCTCCCTTTAGGATGTAAGCTCTTACGAGCAAGGCCCTCTTCCCTCCTGTCTCTATACCTACTATAAAAGCTATGTTTTATGTATGTACTGTTTTCCCTACTGTGCGTTGCTGCAGAGCACTTTGGCGCCTTACAAATCTAGGATGATAATAATAATAATACCCACTCTTCTGCTCCAACTTTACTATAATTGCTATGCCTAGAGCTTCTAGAGTCATATGGTATTACTTGTTTATTGTTGTGTACTGTTTCCCTGTATGGTCTACTGTTTGTATTTCTGTACGGTGCTGCGGAAATTTAGTGGCGCCTTATAAATAAAGGGTAATAATAATTCATTTGGACAAGGAGTGAATGTTTTCTTTCATCACTTTTCTAAAATTTGATATAGTTGGTCACCGGACCAGCAACCAGAATTCCAGAGATATCGTTTCCTGGCCTGGGTAGTTATGCTGGTACTGTGCAGGAGCTGTGGTCCATAGATTGTAGAGGTAAAGATACGATTGATAGCTGTTGAGTTGGAGAAGAGGAGTTAATAGGTGCAAGACACAGACCTGTGTGAGGGCTTACAAGAAAATATTACCAGTTGTCAAAGCAGTGTAAACAGCAATCTAATGAAGGGTAAGATCGAGACTCCAAGGTATAGAGGAAGAGTGATGAGGGTAGAGAGAAATCGGTATTTCAAGATAAATGAAGTTACAGATAATAGCAGATTAATGCATAACTGAAATAGATATAGACAAGAGTATGAGAGTAGAAAAATGAAGTCAAAGGACAAATAGGTAATTAAAGTGAAGAGAAGCAAAGGTGCTTGAGGACTTGTTTGTTGCTCTTAGTGTGCAGTGCCCAGTGGTTTGGGATCTACTTGATCCCGTTGGTGCGGTAGATGACTTCCCCCACAGGATAAAGGAAGCAAAAGAGTAAAGACCTAGGTTAGGCAGACAGTAAATATTATAGAATACAGCAGATGTGTATGCAATGGAAGATAGTGACCATTATGTGAATGAGAAATATTAAATAATAAGAATGAATGTGAAAAGATAAATTTTGTGAATAAATACACATTTAATATAAGTATGGAAATGAATGTAAAATGTAATGATATATTTTACATAAGAGATATCGTAGTAAATAAATAAGTCCTGGAAGCAAAATAATAAATAGATGAATACAATTAAAAAATCTAGATAAAAATAACAAGGAAAATAAAAAGTATAAAAATAAAAGACTGTGACAAGTAAAATGACAAACCTATCAAAAATAAAATAAAAAATATTAACTTAAAGTGAAAAACTAGAGATTCGTAAACCAGATAATGCATATTACAATTGCATATAAATGAAGTGTACAATAAAAAGTATAACAGAATAATATTATATATATATATATATATATATATATATATATATATATATATATATATATATATATATATATATATATATATAGTGTGTGTATATATGTATAATACAGATGGTGAATAGAGACTGGGAGGATAGATGAGTGTAGTGGATATATGATATGAATATGGAATAAATGATATAATCTATGATGAGAATAATTTTGCAAAAATAAATGTGATCGATGAGTAACAGTCTAAATAAATTAATAAGGGTGAAGAGAAGAAGAAATCAATACATATAAATAAATAAAATATATGATTTGTAAACCTTGAGCTTGATGACTGCCGGTTAACAAACAACCATTTAAGTAAACCGTAGCAAGTGTGCAGCTGCTGCGGGGCCCATAGTCGTAGGGTGCACCGGGGGAGAAGGGGAGGGGGGTGTCAGAGGTAAATATATTCAGGCTACCTGAGGCAGATCTATCGGGCAACAAGTTTTGGGGAGCAGCAAATGACAGGAAATCACTTACAAAAATGACTTGTTGTCAGATGTAATATTGCTTGCACATTGTAATATATGTTATTTAAATCTCACACAACTCATACACAAATGTTTATGGTATTTTGTAACAGAAGAGTAAGGTGGTTTTTCAGCTGCCGCTTCAGGCAGGAGAATTGCTGGGTACAACTAGTCCCTGGGCTGTGCAACAGAAACATGGCGCTGCTCAGCATTGTAACATAGTGATATATGTGTGTTTTTCCTGCCTTTTGTAAGAGAAAAACAAAGCCAGTACTATGCCTAAAATTCGATTGTGTTTTTGGTCTCGTTCACATGTTTAAATGTATATTTGTTACAATGGGGGAGACATTGTGCAGCCTATCCACTTGCAAGTAACTGGTGACATCACTCAGGCCTGACCACTGTTCATGGGGCCTGACCACTGTTCATGGGGCCTGACCACTGTTCATGGGGCCTGACCACTGTTCATGAGGCCTGACCACTGTTCATGAGGCCTGATCTATATTCATGATGTGCTGTTTCCTAGTGAATTAATAGGCTACATAAAATGGCTTAACTACCATAGATGCAGGGGGTGCAGCTGCTATGTGGTCCACAATTGGGGGCAGCCCGCCTTCCCTATCAAAGTGCCGTGTGAATATGTGAGATTTTCACCATTGGGCAGTACATGAAGCCCTTACAAAACTTTGCTATCGACCCCACAAATGGTTAGTTAAACCACTGGCTACAAGCTAAAGCTTAACTTACAGCTTTGCCGGGCCAGTCTCAGGGGATATGTGCGTGCGTGACCCAGCTAGCCAGGTCCGCTCATGTGCAATAAAAGTGAATGCCTTGAGATAAATAAATAAGGGGCCGGATTCATTAAGGAATATAAATGCCAATACATGCCGTATTTTGCGTTAAATTGCATTGTGCGTGCCCAGAAACTAACTATACGCCAGTGAATACAAGTACATCCAATTTATCTTCGAAAGCAAAGGTCACTTCCGACAGCCTACAATTTCATGAGCGGAATCGCCTAGCGGGGCAGGGAAAGGGCGAATGCTAGTGGGCAATGTACAGTACGGGCGTGCCAAGCTTGAGCGCACTCAGCGGCGTCCGACTCAAGCTGTGGTAATCTCTCAGGTGCATGTTTTTCAGTCCGATCACTTGCCCCAGCTACAGGGCAGATGTAAGTACCGATTGCTAGTTAGGACGGCTGTGTATACAGCCAGAACATGTGTTTGCAATCAAAGCAACTGTAAAAGTACATTTTATGTACAGTAGACATTAATAACTTCCTGATAAATGTATACTGTCGTACCAGTGTAAAGTGCTCCGCAGGTGCTGTTGCGGCATCACAAAAACCCACTGACGAATCGTGCACCTATTTCTACTGAAATGTATGTTGTGACATTTTAGATTGAGTAAATTTTGCACAGGACGATGCTTGGGCCATCACAACTGTATAAGGCCAGTCAAAATTACTAAAAATGTACATCTAGAAATGAGTGCTTTTTTTTTTTATTTTAATTATGTACAGATAAGCTAAACTACATTTGTGTCTATACGCAGTGACACTACTAATGCTGTTGAAGATGGCTTTGCCAGGAGTTGTACAAAACAGGAATGCCGGGTAATTTGCGGTACAAGTCAAGGGAATACCTCTGAACAAGGTCTGCAAAGATCATTCATAGATCGCCCAAGACCAGGTGCAAGTGGTATAGGACAGAATGTCACTGCAGTAGTTCTCCTCAGTGCTCACATTCGCCAGTTCTCACAATCAAATGTGTCGCCAGTATAGGAGCCACATTGGGTGAGCAATTTGCTAGGCCTCCGTGCATTTTGGTCTCCAGAAAAATGGCTGCTGCATGTATAACTCAGTCAGTAACAGAGACACGGGGCTAGATTTACTAAGCTGCGGGTTTGAAAAAGTGGGGACGTTGCCTATAGCAACCAATCAGATTCTAGCGGTCATTTTGTAGAAGGTACTAAATAAATGAAAGCTAGAATCTGATTGGTTGCTATAGGCAACATCCCCACTTTTTCAAACCTGCAGCTTAGTAAATCTAGCCCACAGTGTAAGATCACATTTAAGTCACCTGAAACTGATGATCTGGCAAAACTTTATTTAGGAACTTGCCCTCAGCAAAATAAACAAACCAGGAGTTCTACTATTCATTTCGTCATTACTCTACACCATTCTCAGCATCCATCCCAGGACACAGACAAATCACTTAGTTATAGAGCAGGCCTGTCCAACCTGCGGCCCTCCATCCAGATGTTGTGAAACTACAAGTCCCAGCATGCCCTTCCAGCTATCAACAGGTTGTCTACTGGCAAAGCGTGCTGGAGCTTGTAGTTTCAGAACACCTGGAGGGCCGCAGGTTGGACAGGCCTGTTATAGAGCCAGATATCTGCATACTGGATGTTATTCTCTTTTTCTGTACATGTATGTGCGCCTCTGTCTGTGTGTCCCATAGGTGTGTGCGACATCAGAGAGTTGGGGTACAAAGAGGGGATAACACTACGGGGTATATTTACTAAGCTGCGGGTTTGAAAAAGTGGAGATGTTGCCCATAGCAACCAATCAGATTCTAGCTGTCATTTTGTAGAATGTACTAGATAAATTAAAGCTAGAATCTGATTGGTTGCTATAGGCAACATCTCCACTTTTCCAAACCCGCAGTTTAGTAAATCTAGCCCTTAATGTCTTTGTATTTTACTGAATAGTGTTAACAAGCATCTAAAATTAGGGTTCAAATTAATTTAATCCAAAATCAAAATATCCAAAGCTTCATATGCTAGATGCCCCCAGTCATTCAGTTACATTCACCATACTATTACTTCTAGGGAGAGATTGAATTTGGCGCGTGGTGTCTCCATAAGGTCCACGGAGATACATCGCAATCTTATGGCAGGAATCTCTGCTCAATTTTTCTTACACCCCATAGAGTTGTGCAGAAGAATGAGCAGAGATTCCTACTGTAATAGCACATCTGGCAATCGAGGCGATGTTCAGCGGTACCTGGCGCCGAATTGAATAATAGATGCATTGCACAATGCAAGTCTTACTCTATATAATTGACACCTCTTTTTCCTAGCGGTAAATTAGAGTTCAGGCTCCACACGGCATGCGAGGGGAGGAGCAGCAACAGCGAGATGGTTAAATTACTAAATGTAGGTAATATTTTCTCAACAAAAAGTGCATTGTTGAGGCATTCTGTAACATATGCTTCCAATTGGGGTGGGCTGACTTTGCTTGTAATTGCGTTCCTCTGTTGGATCATATTTTGAAAGTCTTTTGGTGGCTTAGTTATTGGGATACTAAGTATTTGTGACATGTTTGCTGTGTGTTTGTACTGTGCATATGGTAGATCAGAGTTCAGATGCTGGCAGATTTTTTTTATTTTTTTTTGCGATCAGCCTCCGTGTCGAGGTAAAAGGAGAAACACTTAAAACCATTAGTATGCACTGTTACACTGTCTGCTCCCGTGCAAGAAATGATTAACTCCTCTTACGTGGTTTATTTGCACACGGATCGGTTATGAACGGTGATAATGCTTTTTGCAAACTGTCATAATAAAGAATTGATATAATGTATGTTTAGAAATTACAGTGCTTCTTCTTTATAATGCCACTATTCCCTATCACCATATATTTTCAGTGCACAAAAGTTCACAATGGTATATACATGGTGATGGCGGCAGGTAACGGCCAACGGGCCCGTCGTCAATTTATTTAACCTTTGGGATAGTCCCAGGTTTTTCTCCTCATGTTTAGGTTCATTTACTAGTGTTCATTCAATGACATCCCTATTTTTGGGGACAATCACATGTTTTAAAGAGTCATGTACACTCCCTGCACTTTTCCTACTCCCCTCTTTATAGCAGTTCTCACCATCTATTCTTTATAAATGAATATTTATTGCAGATGAGCATTTAATATGCAAAGACTTTAGTAAACAGTTGCACAATGATCGACTGATGATCATGTCCAGTGGTCAGGTCATGTTTGGGGTGTAGTGTTCTATGTCTGTATAGAGTGTAATAGAATTGTATTATGATCATATCCAGTGGTCAGGACATGTTGGGGGGTGTAGTGTTCTATGTCTGTATAGAGTGTAATAGGATTGTATTATGATCATGTCCAGTGGTCAGGACATGTTGGGGGGTGTAGTGTTCTATGTCTGTATAGAGTGTAATAGAATTGTATTATGATCATGTCCAGTGGTCAGGTCATGT
Organism: Mixophyes fleayi; assembly: GCF_038048845.1. Taxonomy (NCBI): domain Eukaryota; kingdom Metazoa; phylum Chordata; class Amphibia; order Anura; family Limnodynastidae; genus Mixophyes; species Mixophyes fleayi. The sequence goes on from NC_134411.1 coordinate 93,326,937, forward strand.
TGGGGGTGTAGTGTCCTATGTCTGTATAGAGTGTAATAGAATTGTATTATGATCATGTCCAGTGGTCAGGTCATGTTGGGGGTGTAGTGTTCTATGTCTGTATAGAGTGTAATAGAATTGTATTATGATCATGTCCAGTGGTCAGGTCATGTTGGGGGTGTAGTGTCCTATGTCTGTATAGAGTGTAATAGAATTGTATTATGATCATGTCCAGTGGTCAGGTCATGTTGGGGGTGTAGTGTTCTATGTCTGTATAGAGTGTAATAGAATTGTATTATGATCATGTCCAGTGGTCAGGTCATGTTGGGGGTGTAGTGTTCTATGTCTGTATAGAGTGTAATAGAATTGTATTATGATCATGTGAGGTAATGTTGGGCAGATGTGGGGCTATGTCTATACACAATGTAATCTCATGACCATAAACTAACATTTTAGATTTGAAACACAGCTTGACACAAAAGTATTTGGGTCTGTGCAATGTGGTTAGTAATGTGTTCTGTTCAATATGGCTGGCAATGGAATGTGTGCAATGTCTGAAAAACTTCTTTATAATTCCTTTTGGAGGCCAAATGCTAAATATAGTATAGTAAAGGGTCTTTCCACCCAAAAGTTTAATGTAACCCACCCCCACTTAAGATGTTTATGACCCTGTATGTTACCTTAAAGTAGGTCCACAGAGGAGTAACATTTTGAGACTGGATTTTACTAAAGGTTTTGCATCTAGACTGAATTTTGGGTCTATTTAAGATTGGGTGGCTGGAACCAAGAAATCACAGTGATACATAATGAAGTACCGCTACTATTTACTAAGCCTGGTGAATTCCCCCATCCTCCACAAAGTCTTTTACCTCTTTGCGGCCACCTATCTCTGCTGGCGAATGGAGGAAGTGCTATGCGCCTCTGTGGCTACTGTCTGCACTTGCTCATACCGCTTTGACCCATGAGGGATCCAGTGAAGCCCTCCTAGAGGTTTCAGGTGGATCTCATTGAAAATGTCACGTTAAGCCATCCTGAGATGACGTTTGTTTGCTTAATAAATTGCCTTATGCTTCTGTCTCCATAGCGGTCTATGGGGACGGTGGAATGAGTGATTAGGTTAAGGCTGGAGAAATATCTAATTTCTCCTGGATTAACCCTTTGTTAAATAAGAAAAGTCGGGTGAACGAACAATCGCCAGAATTTTGGCTTTTCACTGCTCGTTAAATAGACCCCTTAGATGTGATTACACTGTAATTTATGTGCATCAGGAATTTTGATTTTAGGGAAGGGGCAAATTGCCGTGAGAGAAGCTGGCACTGTACTCTGAAAACCGAGGCACCTCAGACCCGAACCTCAGGGCAGAGAATTCAGGTTACCAGATTTTTTTTCTGGGGAGGGAAATCACAAACTTGGGATGGGTTAAAATAGTTAAAAGCTGCAAAGACACAACAGAAGTCCAAACGGTAAAATAAATAACATTACATTTAGCTCAAGGCAGCGAAAAAGCAGCCTAAATAGATGCTTGAATGGAGTATTATTCTGTATATACACCACTCTAAAAGCATTTTTGGACGGTCAAACTAGATTGAGGAGTTATTCAATCTGATAATACATCATTGTGTAACAGGTAAAGTACATTAAAACCATCAGCCTAACAATTACATTCATTTTATTGACTGACATTTCACAACATTAATGTGTCTTTACCGAGCGGTGGAACAACTCCTAATTACACATTGTATAATAGGGTGTTGCTTTTTAACACTGACAGATACCGAATATTTGTGATTTACTTATAGATCACCAGCCCAGAGAGTGTTACATTAGCAGTGTATGTGTTTATCACTTCTAGTACGTACACATGCAAATTATTCTAATTCTCTACCTTGCTTTTCATTTGGAGAGCTTGTCGCTTGGTCTTTCTGTTGACCGAAATCCATACACGGGCACGGTCTGCTCTCCTCCATTGGCTTGTCTTGTTCGCTAATTAGAGATCTGCTGCACGGTTCACCTTGTTAATTAGAGGGACTTGCACACACACAAAGCCCTTCGGGCAGAGGGAAGGAACAGCCTTCCTATACTGCCCTGAGATAACTGCAGCTTGTGATCTGAGGCCCCTCTCATCTACCTTCTATTTTTTATTTGAAATGAATAAATCATTCTTTTCCTTGTGGAGTGAGAATGCAAGATTTTCACATCTTTTGTAAGATGCAAATTATATGTGATCAATAGGATGAAATCATTCCCGCATTGTGCCTACCAGACTCCTTAATTTAACTGCTTGTCAGTTAGTAAAAGAAAAAGAAAATGAAAATATAGAGAAATTGCTTGAAATATTTTGTCCCCAATCTTAGCATTTTTTATTTTTTTTTACCCTTGATGTATCTGGAATAGCAGTGTTTGTACCACTGCTTAAACTTGTGTTTTAAACACTGAAGCTAAAGACTTTAAATTTTTAGTAGGCTCATATGCTAAATGCATCTGGTCTTTAGAGCATAGAGTGACATCATGTTACTTCATATCTTTATTTATAACAAGCCTCTGACTTTAAACATCTATTTTTATCTACATTTTTAAGTACTGAATAGTATTATTTCCTCTTGTATTGTCCGTGAAATCTTTTCTTTTCGGCAATCTCAGTAACTATTGTACCAGCTGCCTCGGTCAGATATATTATTTTACATGTCTCTGGGCAGTTTGGTGGCTACAAGTAAGTTGTCTCAGGTTTTCAAACCGTGTTAGCGGAGTAAGATCGGCCTTGCCAGGTCCGCGTAGTCTCCAGTAATCAGAGGCAGTTGTTTATTGTTGTACAATTTCCAGCGTTATGTTTGGTACTGTGACTTTCTGGTGTCAGATTTAGTGTAATTACAATAGAAAAACAAATGTTCAGAGCAGCCCAGAAAAGTGGAGATGGGCTTCTAAACATCTCTGCTATTTATCTAGAGAAGATTGCACCAAATTGCTTGTGCTTGGTGGCTCTCGTGGTTATGAGTGTTTTTGTCTGCAGATTTTTTTTTTTTTTTTTTGATGCATTGTGAAAATGTCTGATGTCAAGAAATTGGGTGGAGTTTGTTTGTTGAGTACGTTGAGTTTGTTTGTACGTTCACATATTTTGACAATGCTCGGTTACAGATATTATGCTCATGTAGTAGATGTGTTTTTGACTGATAAGATGTAGTTCCTCTCTCTATCTCTCTCTGACAGTCAGCACACATTGGACATACTTTGGAGGTTCATTCGTGCTTACTGTCCAATGAGGATTAACTGACATCCTGCTATCCAGGAGTTCTCCTTGCCATGGTGCACCCTATCCCTCACAGGAACCCTCTTGCTCCAACCCCACTGCTGTATCTCACACTGCCACTTTCAGATGTCATCCCAATATCCAAGGCAGTGGTGGAAGTGGGGGTGAATACAGCGGTATGCCACACCGCCACTTCTCCTACTACCTTCAACTACCAGGCACTGTCACCCAAAGGCTCTCCTCCTTAAAGCTGGTGGGGACTCTCCCCCTCCCCCCTCTTGTTCACCTCTCATGCAGCACTGCCTCCTTTCATGCTCTCCCCTGCACTGGTGCCTCTTCTGGAGAACCCCTAAAGAAGGGAATACCCATTAACAGCTCTAATCCTTTCCAAGGGGCTCTTAATAAATGGGTCTCAACAACCACACCTGGCAGGTCTACCACATAGAATACATCACAAGCATCCTACGACACACTCCTGTCCCCTTCACTCGGGTCTGGAATCCCTGGACCGAATACTACGGTTCCTCTCCGCCCTTGGCGTTCTGACAATTCATTTACCTTTTACATAGCTAGCACAACGTTTGTACCGCTCACTCCTACCTATGTATATCATAGTGAACAGTGACTCCCACTCCCTATTCTCTTCTCTTCCCTCTAGTTTTCTATCTTCTCTCAGCTTTGTCACTGCCCATTCAATTTGGCGCAGTCTCCAATTTGGACTGTATTTTCCCCCTACAGAGGGGTTGTTAATTTGTGCATCGTGGCTCTGCTACGCACCCCCCATTCTGTCTTCTCTCTCTAGGCTATTAACTATGGGGCACTCTTCCCATTATAGGAGTTTTTATTGCATGTGTCTAGCGACATCTGCCGTGCACCCTTCCCCCTCATCAGGACCCAGGACCAGCTTTCTCCTTCCTTGGTCCCGGCTAACATGACTGCCTACGCTAAGTGCTGTAAGCCAGAGTTTCTATAGACTCTTGCACCCATGTGGGGCTCCCATAGCCAAACCTGGCGCTTATGCTCCATGCATCTAAGCTCCGCCGCTACTCTTGTGATCTCTCTGCTCTCCACGTCATCACACTGTCCTCTCGATTCCTACAACTCTCCCCTCTGGTGACCTCACCTGTCCTCACATATTACAGCTGTCTATTTATTAACAAACGCTGAGAGCGATGATTCTTTTTTTTTTCAGAGGCAACTGAACAGTACTGGTCCAAAGAACTGACTTACCGCTTTGTCCCAGGGGGCGCCGGGGCAGGGGGGATGCGTATAAGTGACCCGGCTAACGTGTTTGTGCATGCACTGTGGATCTGAAAACTCAAACTTGAGCTTTCAGTTCCTCTAATAAAAATAAATAATACACAATAAAATAAAAAATAAAATGGTTAAAAAATAAATATTTTTTATAACTATTTATTTTGAAAAAACGGCACTGACATACAAACCGGAATCAACAATTAGTACATTGCAAAAAACAGGCATAGTTAGATAACAATGCAAAGGCAAACATTTGAACAAAAACACATTGTCATAGGAGAAACAAATGAGGAACAATTGTTACACCAATTACTCAAACTCCTATAACATTCTCCAAGAATATGAGGTGGGAGGGGAGTCAGGGGGAGGACACTGGTCATCGCCGAAGGAGGAAAAGAGAGGGCAATACTTCACAAAAACTTGGGGAGGGAAATAACTCGGAGGATCAGACAACATATGAGCCGCTCACCAATGGAGGCCAAAAGGGGTTCACTTAAAGGGATGGAGCTGGTGAAGGAGTTAAGGGGTTACAAGTAAAGCCAAAGAGCCCAAATGGTGAAATTTATCATCCTTATCGTATAAATGGTGTGTGATCTGTTTCAGATATAGGAGCATAGGGCCACCATAGTGGGGGGCTCAGCTTCTTGCCATGACTTGGCCACCAAGCATTGCGCTGCAGCAAGGACGTGGGAAGCTAATTTTGTGGATTGTCTGTCATCGGCAGTCAGGGGGACAGCAAAGGAGAAAGGACCACAGGTCTTTCTGGACGGGACAAAAATAAATATTTTAAAAATACTGTCCATTTCAAAAATTATTTATTCAAAGAATAACGCATTATTAATTAATTTTCTTCTGCTCTCGCCATCCTGACATGGCGATAACAGAACAAGTATATTGGTGGTACACGTACCGTCACAATGCCACCGTTCAAACAAGAGAATTAGAATGTGTTAGTTGCAGAGTGCCCACGCTCTTTCAAATTAGCTCATTTACTAAAAGGCGGCACAAATGTACTGTAACCTACAGCAAACAATTAAACATTTGCTTTTATTTCGGAAACTGTTCTACAAAAGCCAGAGTTCAAGTTTGCGTGGTTGCTATGGGTTGTAAATATCACAAGCCGGGTATATACTTCTGTTTTTACGTGCAGTTTGTCCTTTTATATGAAAATATATATATTTATATTTGTAACTGAAAAATAAATAATGATCATGGTCATATCTGTGCGCCTACCGTTTTATTTCTCCACATGCAGCTTTCTGCATGTAGAGACAATACTAAAGCAGAATGTTTAAACTACTGTACCAATGTTACTTTATATCACTGTGATTCTAAGTAATGTAAGTTTTGTTATTCTCCTGAGGTTTCAGACACATTTACCTCTAGAGTACCAAGCGTTTTTCAAGTGCAGATAAAATGTAATTCCATCATGGTGACTGTTCCTATGGACTTTTTCCTATTGAGCAGCTCTTGATAAGCACGCAGCCTTTTACCATCTTTTATTTTACTTTTTTATTACTTTCTTTAATACTCACTGTTACAACCTCTCCATAGGAAAAACGTCCTGTAGAATATTCACGTTTAAACTCTCAGTAGAAAGTGATGAAACGTGGGACTTGTCTACCTGCTTCTCTCTGACTGTTCCTTTTGGGGGGCATTTTCTTTGATAACTTGAGTGCTTTATAAATAAAATATTTGTAGTAATCGTGACATGGTTTTCAAACTTAAAAGAAAACTTCAATAGGGAATGTTACTACAAAAAATAAACATGGGGCTAAAACATGCATCCCCACTATACATTTGCTGGGCACGTCTTGATGGTGCGTCATGATGACTCCAGATATCGGTACAGAGCTGGATTACCCCCTACCAACGTGTATCAGAAACAGTATACACAGAGCTGTATATTGTATGTCCACTGTAGCAGAGCCGTAACTTAGAATTCTAGTACCTGGGGCGAGAAAGACAAATGCCGCCCCCCTAGCCCTCAATTTTAACCAAATGAACCTAAAGTATTCCTAAATTGCGCCCCCCTTCAGCGTTGCGCCCTGGGCGATCGCCACTGTCGCACAGCCCTAGTTACGGCCCTGCACTGTAGTATACCATCTGGTCATTACCTTCTACTAGTGTGTAAAGGTTCTTATAAGGACCCTTAAACAATAACATCACTATTTGAAGATTCTGCCTGATGCCTATTGCCTGCTGTATCCTATGAACAACACATAAGAGCTTACACTCCAATCCATTCCCAGGCTGTCCTGTGTTAAACCCAGCGTTTCTGTGTCAACCCGCTATCCAGCAGTCCTGATCCATAGTAAACGGTCAGGAGGCACCTGACAGCCCACAGCAAAGAGGTGCTGCAGCAGCTATGTCAGCTACCCAGAAGTAAGTGGTTCCAGGTGTCGGTGAAGGAGCCTGGTGGTGGCAGCCGAATCTACCTACAACTATTGTGTAGTTGGCATAACAGTCGGTTACCGACGGTGAGAAAGTAACCCCCTCCCACTGGTAACATCTACATAAATGTACCCGCTTCACCGCTGCGAAACTTTTTTTGTAGGTGGGTGCGATGCGAGGCACACCTTTATACCTATGCACTAGCCCTCATTCACTGAGGAACGCCCTGATCCACCATGTTCAGGACGGACCTTCCCATCACGGTGGATGTGACTGTTTTGGTGGCACTTTTGAGTGTTAATGAAGGTGCACAGTGTAAATTTGCCATATTTGCTCATTGTTTAAAGTCTACCGTGGACTAAATCACTGGAAATTGCTGTAGTTGAAATAATTGATATTGAGAACTGGAAATACGAACGGACTAATGCATGATTTGGGAAGGTGCCGAGCGAGGCAGTATCTGAGCGGAAACAGATATTCTTATGGATCTAGGGCTCAAAGTTGGTTTGTTCCAGAGAGCAATGACCCAGAGTCGGAGATAGAAGAAAGATCGCTATATAAGTTTTATCCCATATGTTGCGGGAGGAAGAGAGTGTTGCCAGGCCTCTGTAACTTGGGGGGTGTGAACAAGAGGGGGATCCATAGTTCAGCCTACAAAATAGCTCTTTCCCCTGTGTGTAGGCAACAGGTGCCCTGTAATAATTTATTTGCAAAAGAGGACTCGTCTTTTAAGTTGATTTTTTGCTAATTGTATTGTATATAGGTAGTTTGAAATATTGGGTGAAATTGGGTCCATTGTAATTAGTGGAGGAGAAATGGATTGGAGAAAGAGGCAATGTTATAAATAAGATCTCTATAAAGATATCTGGGAGGGGGGGGGGTGTTATACAATAACAACTAATTCCCCCTGACTGGTTGCTGAGAACTGTCCATTATATTTTCCCCAGAGCAAATATTGGACATTTATAGTTTTATCATTCAGTATATTATATGGATTTATTGCGGGGGGTCAACAGCACAATACCCATAAGAAATGCTGTCTGAAAGAGCAGTTACCCAGTTGTACATCCATGTGTTAATCAAGCTTCACTCACAACATCTGATGCCAAATTATCTCTCTCTGTCTCTGCATTATCGTCGGAGACCTTATCTGATGAATTGTGCCTTCCTGTTTATGACATTTGTTAGCCTGTAGGGACTGATCAAGAATGATCTTATTTCATCCCTATAATTTTTCTTTCTTGACATGGTTTGAAGCTTAACACACACTGCACCCAGTGTCTATATGGAGAGGGTCCGGACTCTACTCGTTATTGCCATTGGTTTAACCCTTCCTGGAACACAATGGTCAAGTACAGGGTCCCATTGAATTCATACATTGGTACGAAAAATATTTTTAATACATAATAATTGTTCTTTGGTTTTCTGTGGCAGTATCTGAGATTAAATATGAAATGGGGATTATTTTCATTTACGTTTTCCTAATTTGTTCCCCTCCACATACTGGTATTCTGCATAATCCATATACAATGTAATCTGGAACTGCTACCGTGAATGAAAATATTGTTGTTCATATTAAAAATTATCTGTGTCATGCAACACGCGTTTTACAAAATCTTTGTTTCCTCATTTACTTTATAATTACTTTATAATTTGCTTGCTCTCTTTTTATTACAAAAGGGAGAGAGATTCAGCAAGCATTTCTAGTAGTTTAAAATTGTGTCCATATAGGCGACTACAAAAGCTTTGATAGTTTTGTTCTTTGTTGTTTACATGGCAAATGTTTAACTAATCTGCTGCTCCTGCAGGAAACACCAACGCAGCGATTGGCAAATGCCTTAGAGGTGGCTTTGGTCACAGAGATGAGTTCAATTCTTTAGAGTGCCGGAGGGAAGGTGTTTTTTTTGTGTGCAGGGGCTGTAGGGTTGAACAGTTGGAGTATTTTGGTTCATGAGTTCATTTGTCTCAGTCTGTGCAGGTGTTGTTGTTTGTTTGTTTTTTTCTGTTTTAACCCCTTCTTTAATAAGGATATGTGAGATCCATCATGAGTATACCCAGGGGCATTGCTAAAGGATAACTGGTCCTACTGTTCTATCCTAAAATATTACCCAACAATGCAACACTAATTACGTATATACTAACCAGATGCTGTTACTGTACGTGAACTATTTTTTGAAGCACAAACCTTAAAAACTTTAAAAACTTTCCTGAAAAGAAAATCTGAGCATCATTGCTCTGAGGAGCCGAAATGATGCCATTGTGGAAAATCGCACCATTGAGGCTGTCCCGCTCACTTCTCTAGGAAGTGGACAGCATCAGGGACAATGGCCTGCTCTCCCATGGGTCTGGGAGAACGTCTTGAATTTCATGAGTCTCACGGACATTTAGGGAGGGTATATAATGCTTGGAGGTGTGCAGAGATGTCGTTTTGGGTTTGAAGATGAGATGAGAGGAGTCTGCGAGTTCTTTTAACCCCAAATATTATTCAACTACCCATGCCCCCGATCCCTTTTAAGACAATTTCCAGGCAAATGTTGCCTTCACAAGAAGCGATTGGCATTTAGGTCCCTTAAAATGTTTTATTCTACTTACATAAAGCTGAATTATCTATAATTATGCTACTTGCTTTTTTAGAGAGTAGTAACTTTGCTGTGTACAAGGAAGTTTGTCCTATCTTTTTAGTTTTGCTGTCATGTATGGGGATCTGCTTCCAGAATTTCACCTCTCCCTTCATCTGTGTTACTCAGTGACAGTCCCTAGGTTCACAGTGAGGTTTGAGGCATCACACACTGTATATTCATTCATTAAAGTTGTCATGTTAAATAAGGGTGATGTACGGAGCCACTAGGGGCAGTGCACGATGCTGATGTTTTGTTTTACGCTTAGAGGAGCATTGTGTTTAACAAACTGAGGGCTTGCAGCCTCCTGTACATCTCCTTCTTACATTCAGACTGCCATAAAGATGATTGGCCTGGAACGCTGAGATACGACAGTAGCACTTGGTTGTACAAACAGAGACATACACACCATTGGTTGTACAAACAGACATACACACCATTGGTTGTACAAAGAGAGGCACACACACCATTGTGTGCAATAGAGAGGGGGAAAAGTTTTCTGTTTTGTTTTTTCTCCATCATTGGTTGAAGTGGAAATTTCTAAGTGGCGGTATGGAAAATGTAACTGGAAAAAAGTTTGAAATTAATTTTAGCCCTAATTTTAGATGCATTATGATACTATTTAGTAACATACAACGTTAGTGATACAAATCTATCCACTCTGTGTCGTCCACCTCTCTCATGTCTAATAGACACACCTGTAATGTGACACACAGACACACACCTATAATGCAACACACATTGGCACACGCCTATAATGCGACACACTTCAGCACACGCCTATAATGCGACACACTTCGGTACACGCCTATAATGCGACACACTTCGGCACACGCCTATAATGCGACACACTTCGGCACACGCCTGTATAATGCGAGACACATCGGCACCCGCCTATAATGCGACACACATCGGCACCCACCTATAATGCGACACACATCGGCACCCACCTATAATGCGACACACAGACACACACCTATAATGCGACACACACCTATAATACGACACACAGGCACACACTTATAATGCGACACACACCTATAATACGACACACAGGCACCCACCTATAATGCGGCACACACCTATAATACGACACACAGGCACCCGCCTATAATGCGGCACACGCCTATAATGCAACACACAGGCAATCGCCTATAATGCGACACACAGGCATACACCTATAAAGCGGCACACACATATAAAGCGACACACAGCGGCACAGACCTATAATGCGACACACATCGGCACACTCCTATAATGCGACACACACAGATGATGAGAGGAGTCTGCGAATTCTGGCTTCATCACTAAAGTTCGTTGTGTACCTGCCTGTGTCATGAGATGAATTCTGTGCATGAAATGTAGAGGAAATAACCAGGAGACCTGCGGGTGTTGTTAATTCTGCTGAGAAGTTCCTGAATAGACCTTTCCACAGGACATCAGTTTCAGGTGAATTAACTTCTGTCTTACAATGAATCTCTATTACTGACAGTTATGTCAGATGGCAGCCATTTTTCTGAAGACCAATATGCACTGAGACCTAAGCAAGTAGCTCATCCACAATGGCTTCTGCATTAGAGACAACATTTTTTGTGAGCATTTATTACCAAGTGGTGGGAAGTGCCGCAATGACATCCAGCTCTATATTGGCCAACTGTGTGTAATCATATACAACCATCTTCATGGGATAGTCATTCTCTTTTTGCCATTGTGGGCCTCACTGTTTTGGACATGTTTTGAGGTTTAGGTAACATTGGTACATCCATGTGGAAATAGCAGAGGGAGAGATGGTCACATGACAGTATACAGAAGGGGAAAGGTCATGGGAGGAGGGTTAGATTTTGAAGTGGTCATGGAGGTGGTATTATTATTATTACTTTAATCATTATCAAGTGTATCAGCATGGCAGACATCATTCATTTAGACTCTAGCAGCTAAAAAAAAAATGTTACTGCCCCCCAAATACTGCTGCCTTAGACAGCTGCCTCTGTCACCTCATGATACTGTTTCTATAACTATCAGTTTCTCAGACACCTCTCCCCCTTCTTCCATTTTTTTTTTTTTTTTTTTAAACAAGGGCCTATCAAATTTTTTAAATTATTTTCAACATTTGCAGCGTTCATCTTCGAGTCATAATTCCTTCTGCATGGTATTCCCAGTGTCAAGATTTGCACATCCATTTACAATTGCCTGGGAGCATCATAATTACAACACAGCAGAAAATGTCTATTTTCTTTCCCTGACTACAAATAAGGGATCAATGGAATTTTAAATGACTGCTCAGGGCCTAGCTTCCAATTGTGACCTTTGCAAATGATCAGCGCTCGCTACCGCTCATATCTACCTGGAAAAGGGTAAGTGGGCTGGGTGGCATTTAGTCTGGAGACACGCCAAAAATACTTCTACCGCGAACCTAACTTGACTTGGCAAAAAGCAGACACGGACCTTTACATTGTCATATCGATATCTCTGCCTACACATCACATGTACTTCTATTATTCTGGCCTTCATTTATCATGTCTGCAGATACACGGCTTCAGATATATAATTGAACACAGAATGGTCTTCAAAGACATATTTCTTTCTCAAATATGTGGGTGGAAAATAAACGTTGGAGAGAAAGCATTCTTCAAATCTGCTAACTAACCTTAAAAATTGCTCTGAATCTGGATAAAATAACGTCTCAGACATATGGTTTGATTTTATCGAATCCATTAAAGTAGCCGGGAATAATAGGCACCATTTTATTATTCTAAAATAATGGGAGGGTATAATAAGAAGCACATTCAGATCACTTTTTTTTTTTTTTAGTATTATCATTTTCAAGCCAAGCATTAAACCGAGAGTAGATATTGTAGAGTAAGCCGTGAGGGACAAACGGAGCTGACTGTTCCTTTTAATACCTTTTGAAAATATTTTCTTGTCTGATACTTGTCTCTTAATTCATACTCCTTATTGTCCTGGCTCCTTTGTGGCTGAGGATTGAAGTATAAACTATACTCCTGCCATACAAAATATAACTGTATAACTAGAAACCTTCTATTGTTGCAAAGTTTTTTTGGAAGGTTTACTAAATAATACAAAATATTTAGAGGAAGAAGTGTAGGATGTTGGCTCACTGGGTTCTGCCCTCTGCTGGTGGATATAGTGTTTATAATGTCCTAGACAGTCCCATCCTTCTGCCTCACTTCTGTTCCCATGTTGCTGAGTTTTAGTTCATTAAAGCCGCTGTTAAACTGTACGCCTGACTCCGTCTGCGGCATGCACCCCAGCCCTCCAAACTCAACTATGGAGTTTGAGTTTTAGGTGTGTAGAGATGCAGAAAGCCTCCAATATTGTAATAATTCCACTAATTACTGTCATTGCAGAACTAAGGGTTCATTGTTTTGCAGAGTGTTAGAAGATTGTTACCACAAAGCAAATCACTAACGGTAGACAGGTATTGTAGGAAAAGGGGGAGGTGGGGAATTTAAATTTACGCATACTTTGTACCCGATAGCTCCAGTTTGGAAACAGTGTTACAGAGCAAGTATATACTTAACTAAATATGTTCACCGTGCGGTCTTACACTCCTCTGAAGCAGGTTGTCGTTATTAGGAGGGGGGAGCTTCTCTAGCACTGCAGATACAGAGTGACTGACGGTTTGGCAGACTTGCTCTCAGAAGTGTCGATTGGTGGATTCGTACTCGGGGGCAGGGCCAGTGATGTCACAGTATACAGAATACAGTCTCAACTTTTTGGCTTGCATGAGATCCCACCAGGAAACTTCTCTAAAGATGTGGAGTGGAAATCAGCCGTCTATAGCTGAGTGGAGAAGTAATACTTTATTTTGTAAGGAAGCTGCAGTGGAATCTCTGGTTAACACTGGAAATCGTATCTTACCTGCATGGTTTGTAGCTGAAAATGTACATTTTGGGGTTTAATGGTTCTCTAATATGTGCTTATTTTTTTACCTGAAGATATAAGGTAATAATAAAAGTTTGTAAATCAATAATAATAATTAATTGGGGGAATATTATGACTTAATGTTATGTGACTTATTGGAAAATTATACCATATTGCCTAGGTGTTATTGTCTGAAGCCAAATGAACAGGTTTATATTTTCACACCTATGAAAAAAGAAGTAGTGTATTTATAAATATGTGATTGCATATCCAGGGCGTGCTTAAATTATATGTATTTTCTCAATAATGTGTCCTCATATATATTACTGTTGTTACTATATATAAAATTTGTTTTCTTTATCAACTACACTTATATAAATATTATCTCATTTTGATTTTACTAGCATCTCTAATAACAATGTTATTGTGCATTTTCTAATCCTATAAATATTCTGTATATCTGTGTAATATATACTATACTTTGAGTTACTCCCCTCTCTTGTGGGTTCGGGAGGGCTACCTGAATTTCGGGAGTCTCTAGGACATTCTGGTGGAGTAGGTTAGTATACATAGATATCTCAACTTTGACAAAGAGTACTCGGGGGGAGGTGGGGGCGGGGCCAGACGGATTGTATCATTTAGCCCCACCCCCAAAATCCATCACATTTTCTGACCTATTATAGCGGGGGGGACGGGGGGGGGGGGGGGGGACGGGACGGGACGATGACTCGCGACCTAAGCCCTGCCACTTTACTATTGAGGTGAATAGAAACCGGGAGGTCGAACTTCTCACCCAGGTGTCCAGGAATTTGGGAGTCTCCCGGACATTCCGGGAGAAAAGGCAACTATGAGACATCTGTACTAGTATTTCACACTCCCGACAGTTTGAGAGTTTATTCATGTGTACAAGCCGCATAAATAAAGTAGATGAAAATTCTGTGCAACCAATCAGATTTTACCTGTCATTTTTCTTATACAGTTTCTAAAATGGAACTGAACATCTCATTGGTTGCCATGGTTTACAGAACCCAGGTCACTGAAAGTAGCCAATATACAATTTTTGCATAAATGTCTAGCACTCCGTATGTATCTTATTACCTCAAGTGAATTACCTTCCTGAATTAATTACCAACAGTAACCCTCCATGAACTGCAGGTATCTCAGACAAGATGGGGGACTGTAGAAAAATCCTAGCACATAAACTTTCGAAATTTAACCCCTTTATGACAGGTAGTTTGCAGATTTTTTTTTCCATTTTAAATTCTCCATCTTTTTTTTTTCTATAACAGAGAGGTCTTTCATTTGGTAACATGTAAGATTAAATATAATTTTTTTTCTATGAGCATTGGATGGATAAAAACAGGAAAAATGCCCAAAAATACATACTTTTCTTGCCATAGTTTCAAAATTAGCGCAGCCCCAACATTACCTGAGAATTTTATCGTTTTGTTCTCCTAAATATGGAATATCCAGATCTATGTACTTTTTCTATGTAGGTTTGAGGTAGTCATAAGGCCCGGAGCAGTGGCCCTCAGCAGCGTCTGATTCAAGCTTCGAGGTTCTCTAAGGTACATATTTTGCAGTTGTATCATTTGCCCCAGCTACAGCTCAGGTGTATGGTGAAAGTGCCGACAGTTGGTGATGACGGCTGTGTATGCCTGCCACAACATGTGTTTGCAGTTTGGAGAAACTGTAAAAAATAATTTTACATACAGTGCGCATTGAGAGCATCCCGATAAATGTAAAAGTATTTTTTTTTCCAATGTCTTTTCTTTAATGATTGAGCCACTAGGCTGCCCCCAGTAGCCTTCACATGACCTAAAAATACGGCCGCGTGCACTTTCCATCTGTCCTCTTAAATTCAGACTGCCTAAATTGGCACAATTGGAAAGTATAGATCTTTCCTCTCTTATTTTATAGCTGACGATTTCCCTATATAGTTGGTTGTTCTGTTTGACAAAGGGAGGAAAGGCAGCATATGGAAACTATACAACAGTTGCAGGAGCCACTTGGTTAGAGTCAAGTCTATGGAGTTTATTAAACTTTGATCTCCAACAAAATGGCCTCTCTAATGTATTGGAGACACGCTGAAGTAACAAGCTTTCCTGCACACCAATTGCTGTTTGTTTGTTGTTTGACTTGCCAAGGGTCCCTTAAACTATCCAAACTCCATACACCCCACAGCTGTAACTCCTACATCCCGCTGTTGGCACTTCTTAGTATAATACATAGTTGTCCACTCTCCCAGACTCCCAGGAGACCAGGCCATTCTCCCGCATCCTGCCCACTTCCTGATAAATTGGGCAGGATGGGAGCCTCAATGGTGCAATTTGCAGAGCCCTCTGATACCCTCTTCCCCCCCCTCCCCTTCCAGGATATCCCAGAGGGCAAGAGTACAAAGTTGGTGAGTATAATATGGTGTTCCTTCAGATAATTGGCTCCCCAACCTACCTCAGTTAATCTCTTTTCTTTTTAGTTTTATTGGACCCCAGGACACTCTTGACCTGTGGCAGTTTTATGTTGTCCCCATGTATAAAGAGAGGGAGGGGGTTTATAATACTCCCATGCAGATGGAGTCATCCACTTAAGCGCAAAGACATGGATATTTTATAAATTAGGTGTAATGTGTCCTAACACTAGTGCAAGGTGAGGCTACAGTTTACAATGAACTTAAAACATTTTTCATATCTCCCAAATGTCCCAATTGTGGCGAGACAGATCCAACTCACGGATCTGAAAATGGGTGTGGCTTACACTGAAGCAGGCGGAGTTTAATCAACGTTTCTAGGCGGATCCCGATAGCTCATGTCTAAGGTTGGGAGATATGCATTATTATGTGACCTGTTGCCTGCATACTGGGGAGGCAGCCACTTTGCCTTCTTAATGTATATTAATGAGTTGTCTGCCTATCGCTTTCCTTGTGTATTCCTAGATTGAAGATTGGTTCTCTAGCAGTCTACCTCCAATATGGGTTGGTGATAGGTCCATTTACATCACTTAGTCTGGACAAGCAGATGAATATAGGTAACATCCAGACTCTTTTTGTATAATATATATTATACTTTTATATAACATGTAGGTAAAGCTCATAGAATTCACAGCTTTCTATAACATCTGTTAGACTTTTTGCAAGTTTTGAATATACGCAAATGTCCTGAATATGATGGGGGCAAACCCTGCGTAATTGTTCTCATTCCAGTAGCCATTGGGTTAAATCTTCCCTCCAAACAATTGAATTCCACATATTATTTTGCTTATTTACATATTTTACCCAAAGCCATTTTATATTCATTGCCTGCCCGTAAACATTTCAAGTTTTGTGTTGTTGTTAATTTTTTTTTTCTTTCTTTGCTTTTTTAAACACTTTTTTTTTTGTAAGAAAAGTCTTAAGGGAGAGAGGGAGGAAATGAATTCTTCTTTTTTTTTTCTTCTTTTCACTTCATTTTCACATCCTCACATTTCCTTATTTCACATGGTTTAAAACAAAAACCGCCTCTAGCGTTCTTTTTCCTTTTCTCAAGAGCAAAGTGAATGTGACTTTTCTAAAGGGGTCACAGGATGCCTGCGGGGCGAGTGGGTGTTGCTGGACTGCTGCCTGCTTTCAGCTTAACTGAAGGGCTTGTCAGGCTTTTCATCTGGTAAGAAATTAGCCCCGGGCTCGGGCCGGCAGCAGGGATCGGCAGCATTATGTATCCCACGCTGGCTATTTCCCACTGACATCAAATCCTCAGTTTTTTAAATTAATCCCTGACAAAGACGAGCCTTCATGTCATTGCCAACGTGAAATTAGCCTGGAATAATGACCTTTCAGAGACGTCTAGCATTGTCGATAACCCCCCCGGTTTAAACCTGTAGGCAATAGTCACACTCCCATGCCGGACAGACAAGAAGAGGCCAGACGCGTTTTATAAAGGTGACGCGGTGTCGCGGCCAGTGGTTTGACCTGCGCGCTGCTGCTGAAATGAAACCAGTAGCCAAAAGCGACTTTGTAGCCTCATCTCGCAGCAGCAGCAGCAGACAAGGGAGCTTTCAAACACATGCAGCAAGCTGATTCGTTGCATTCTTCCTTGAGAATAGGAACTCCTTCTACCTCCGGAGCCTGGGCTAATGCGCTGGGTGTGGACCGATTTTACGGATCCTAATTTGATGCAAGTGAGGAAACAAGGGAAGCTAAACATCGCCATCCACTCTCTGCGTAAACAAATGCGTGCAAATAAAATTAAATCAAAATCACATTTGTAGAAAAGTTGGAAGCTGAAGTTACTTTTTCTTTCTTTTTTTTTTCTTTAAAGAGAAAAAGGTCAAAGATAATTAGATTTATGTGCAGTGTTGGCACAAATCTGACTGCTTTATTTTCCTGGTATGAAAATCCACTGTTTATTTTCTTGCTTAGTCAGTGTTTTTTTTTTTTAGTAACGCGGTAAGGTGCGTTACTATAGGGTGTATTGGTGGAAGTGCATGTAAAACCCATTAAATGTGCATTAGTTTTCAGTCTTGTTTTCACATTTTCCCAGTACTTATGTGGGAACAAACCCTTAAACATATCTTATTTGTTGTTTTGTTATTTTTGTAATATATTATTTATCAACCGGAGAAAATATTTAGATTTGCTGAAAACATTTAGTTTTCACAGGATTTAGGGATCTTACCCATTTATCAAAGGCTATGAAAGGCAAAGGCTATGTCACCAGCTGTAGACTTCGCCAGGGCCCTCTGACGATGATGAAAGGGCACAGTGGCTCAGTGGTTAGCATTTCTGCCTCTCCACGCTGGCGTCATGAGTTCGATTCCCGAACATGGCCTTATCTGTGTGGAGTTTGTATGTTCTCCCCGTGTTTGCGTGGGTTTCCTCTGGGTGCTCTGGTTTCCTCCCATACTCCAAAAACATACTGGTAGGTTAATTGGCTGATAACAATATTAACACTAGTCTGTGTGTGTGTTAGGGAATTTAAACTGTAAGCTCCATTGGGGCAGGGACTGATGTGATTGACAAATATTCTCTGTACAGCGCTGCGGAAATGGTGGCGCTATATAAATAAATGATACCAGTGATAAGGATAGCAGGATGGCGTTAGCCAGGGCTGCCCACAGAAAAAAAAAAAAATCTTTATAACAGAGGGGTCTTAATGAATGCTCCCCTAATGAGGTCTATTTATATTTCTGGCATTTATCAATAAATTGTGCACAGGACGATGCACAGCTCCCTGGCGATGCTGGCAGAGGGTAAGAGAAGTCTTACTACTCACCAGGTCAGTGTAGGGTCTATTGCATGACCCTTTTCCTGGAGCCATTTCAGAAGTTTCCTATCCATAGAGAACCCCAAACACTTCTGATATACTTATCATATATGTCACCCAAGGGCGAAAACCTTCCTTGTTAAAGCCTGTGCTGCAGTCAAAGTTAAGACCCTTTTGTCAATTACATGGGTAAGGGAGGTGAGTGGGCACTCAGTGGGCAAGTTCTTTAGAATATCATACAGTGTATAGTTTGGTTAGTGGAATATATTCCATAGGTAGCTCACACACAAATGTTATTGTCCATAACACACACTTAAATCAGTCATTGTTTGATATGTGTCAGGCTCCGAGTTTATAGTTCCACCATTTCTTCTTCATCATTATCATCATCATCATCATCATCATACAGCAAGGGTACATCAATATAAAAAATTACATACAGTAATAATGCAAAAATACAATAATAATATAGATACATCTAGGTGCACATTGGAGAAAAACAAATAAAACAATACACATAGCTAACTTACACACAACACAGCATAGCATACAATGTAACCTGGACGTAAAGAGAGGACCGACAAAGTGCAGAGAGCACCTTGTCTGTGAGATCTTATATTCTTGCCACCTACAAATATACTTCTAAAGTCAGCCAAAGATAGAACCTGTCAAAAGCTGCAGTAGTGGTTTAGTTGGACAGAGTATCATTGGTCTATTATAAGGATATTATATGTTGCTGAGAAATTCAATACTATAAACTAAGGAAAAAAAAGCTTCAGGTCCCTTGTTTTACATTTACTTTTTGAGCTCACAATACATATTAGTGGCTTAAAAATAACTTTATATAAGTATCTTCTAATAAAATGTGGTTATATATATAACCACCATACAACTATATTTTTACATTCTATGCCACCTATCATCATTATTTATTTATTTATATATATAGCGCCACTAATTCCGCAGCGCTTTACAGTCCTTGCCCCATTGGGGCTTACAGTCTAAATTCCATAACATACACACACAGACAGAAACACAGACTAGGGCCAGTTAACCTATTAGTATGTTTTTGGAGTGTGGGAGGAAACCAGAGCACCCGGAGGAAACCCACTCAAACACAGGGAGAACATACAAATTCCTCACAGATAAGGCCATGGTCGGGAATCGAACTCATGAACCCAGTGCTGAGAGGCAGAAGTGCTAACCACTGAGCCACCGTGCTGCCCCACCTGTACTATATAAAGATATTACATGTCACTAAAAATATTAGGGACTGCAAAGGGCCGCAGGGTACCAAGATTGTCATTTCCCATCATGCCTAGGTAAATAGTATTTTGTATAATACAGAAGGAAAGGAATAATAACATTGATTGTGTGTAGTATAACTGTTATTATAGAAATATATTAAATATGTTAATGCATTAAACTTAATTTAAAGATGAAGAATATCATTGGGTATTAGTGTAAAAGAAAACCCTCTCCTACTATCAACTAAGAGTTGTGCTTTACTCGTTCAATCCTCTTCCCCAGCGCACTGATGTAGGGTCCCTTAGAATTAAGTGTGGGGGGGGGGGGGGGGGGCTAACTGAGGATGCACCTCACAAATGGTTGGGGTCCAGGGCTTAAACTCTTGTGATTTTAAATGAAGGTCAATTTTCTTTTAAAATAATAATGTAGATCTCCATTGAACTTTTCCATTTTGTTTTTTTAATGAAAATTGTTTTGAATACTCTTAGGGGCATATTCAATTAGGTTTCCGGTCCGCGGGAACGCGCTGGAACGGGACACGAACTCAATCCATAGTACCGCCATAAAGTGGATTTTCATGCGCACCCCATAGGGTTGCATAGGAAAATCCGCGTTATTGCGGTACAGTATTATCGTCAATACTGCGCACGTTCCTCGGTACCGTGGACCGGAAACCTAATTGAATATGCCCCTTAGGATCTTCTTTACAGGTAGAGCAAATCCAGAACACAAGCTTGTGCCGGGACAATCCATGTTGCAATGTAAGGGGTGCGAGAGCAGTTTTGTATTTTGCATGCAGGGAAGACACTGGCTCCTCTGCACCTAGCGCACAAATACTGGGCAGCTTTATTTTTACACCGCGATTTAGAGCTGAGCCGTACCTCCAAACTGCTGGCGTACTTTAACATGACAAGTTCCCGAAAAAAATAAAATTTCGGGACTTGTTAGATTGCGGCCAGAGCAGTCACCATACTGTTGAATGGTGACTGCTCGCAAAAACGATCAGGAGTGCAAAGCAGCAGATATCCATGATATCTGCTGCGATGCACCTTTAATAAATTTGCGGAGGGCACATCGGGACCTGATTTCCACGGTAAGTGCACGATAGTGCACTACCGTGCTTTCTTAAATATGCCCCAAAGTCAGTTGAAGCTGTACGTCCCATTTACGTGAAAGGCCGGTGCCCCTGCTATTTCACCTGTTCACCATTTGTATGGTGTTACTAGGATATATCCCCTGGCTTGCTGTGTACTTCTGTCTCACCAGAGGCTAAAGAGACTACACCGCTGATTTCTGTTCTACCACTTCCTTTCTACTAATGGTAATCACAAGCAACAGGGCTTACATGCAGCAAGCATGCCTTACTAATTACACCTACTATGTAACGACAAGTTTCTCATCTAGAGGTACACTGTTCCAGATGAATGGGCTGAGGCTCTGAAATGTCCTAATTAGTAGCGCAACAAAGTAACGTTGCAAATCTTTGGGAATACTGGTTTCATTGGCGCAAAACTTTAACGCAGACTTTTGGTACCCCGTAAAGTACCGGTCTACATAGATACAACAATAAGACATTGTTTTTGAAGTGCCTTATTTTTAGTACACACTTTGGAACAAGCTACCGCATCTCCGGACTTTGGTCTCAACCAAATGCAAGCTCTTCGGTTGTAGAAATCACCGCCTACCACCTTTCACCCTCGGTTTAAACGGCACAGGCGCACCCAATCGTTTCCATTTCGGAAGAAAGGAGTTAATGAAATGTCAATTTGAAAAACAGAGGAAGCTAACAGAGAAAGCTATAGCCTTCTGCAGAATAAATCTATAGTTCTTACACAGTATTTTCTTTTTCTGTGTGTGTAGATTTATATATTTGGATACCAACTCGCAGACACAGTGTGCAAAGAAAAATGGGAAGCGAGCAGTGAAGTTGGGATTGATTTAGTTCATTAGCTGGGATTACAAGTTTAACTTACAAACCAGAGGTCAAAATTTCTCATTAACAAGGGGGCCATGAATGGCTGCAGGGCTCAGTTCAAGAGGAGACCACTCTTATTACTAACTACACATTTCAATCTGTCTTTGATGTTCTCCTTTTACCCTCCTTCCTTTTATTTTTTTGGCAGAGGAGTTGATTTTAATTGTAGCTATACAACATAGCTGGGTCTTGCCTTAGAGACAGCCTCCAACATCTGCAGCGAGTGCGGCTGTAGTCATATTGGGTGCAGTTCATAGCTGCGGGCTAGTTTTAATGGCTCCCCCTTTCATACAAGGCTTGGATTGTTTACCACGTGATTCTAGTTAATTTAGCAGTAGGAGAAGGCATCAGTTTTCTCTGCGACTTTTCTGATCTATAATCTTATACCGAGCAGCCGAGAGAAAAGAGCGAGGGGGGGGGGGGAAGAACTAGCCAGTGGTGACCAGTATTTGTAGCCAGTAAATGAGACATCTTCAAAATTCTAAATGAAAGAATTATGCTCAATGTAAAAATGGTCTTTTTATGTCTGTTTTTTTTTCTTCTCTTGGTGAGCACTTTACATTAATTTGTCAGGCTGAGAGAACACATGTCTGGAAGCCTCTATGGGTCTCCCCAAGCAATGCTGTGCATTAAAAGACAACTGCAAAAGAAACATTAAACATTTACATCTTGGATGGCAAATCTTCAGGTTTAACCGTTTTTCGCAGCAAATGTCACAGAACTAAAATGTTTACAAGCATTTGGACAGAGTATCAGCTGCTGTGAATGGATACAAATAGAGTTTAATGGTTTGCTAGTTTTTCAGAGCCTGCCAAAGGCAAGAGGCAAACAGGATTGGGATGAGCAGGAAAGATGGCCGCACTACTGACAAGCCAGATTTCATGTCCTGGTAGTGAGCAGGATTTGGCAGCAGCAGTCACTGGGGATTGTAATATATTAGAATGTAGCTCTGTATCATTTATGTTTTGTTCCTTACACAGCTGCTGTAGCCTGGAAATTATAGTTTGGCATTTGAGCCTCTAGGGCTTCCTTAGTTTGGTGTTTGCCAGTAGTGACGGTAATATAGATTTCTGACCAAGGAAGACAGATGGAATGTAGATAGAATAAAAGTTATATAACGCAGAGAGACACACTGCAGCCCCTTCAGTTTCTATGTAGTTCTGTTATTAGAACTCTATGGAAGAAGTATGGACAGACCAAGTAGATTTATCAAACCGTCGAATATGAAAAAGTGGAGGTGTTGCCCATAGCAACCAATCAGATTCTAGCTCTTATTTAGCCATTACATTGTAGAAAATGATAGCTAGAATCTGATTGGTTTATATGGGCAACACCCCCACTATTACTTTTTAGAAGGTTTGACAAATCTACCCCTGAGTCCTCCAGCGCCATGAGCTTGGATCATAGCTTCAGGTACCTAAGAACTCATGGGGTCCTCTCATATCTGCTATATATAGGGGTGCATGCAATATTAAGGAGGATTTCTCTCATGAGTGCATATCTCCAAACTGTCCTGATTTCATCCGGGAAAGTCACTGATTTTGAACTCTGTCTGGCCCAGAATTGTGTTTGGCCCCGTAGGTGGGAATGCTGGGGGAAGGAAGAAAGCTAATGGGCAGCCCTGAGGGTATGGTCATGCTTTTTTTTCAAATCCCCCTATACTTACCTTTCAATCGCCCTGTTCAAAAAATCCTCTCTAGTTATTATACTATAATCAATTTTTGTATTGTTTCGATGCAATATCAATAAAGTGCATTTAAGCCAGGCATTGTATATCAGGGTGCCCTGACCAGGCCTGCGGTACCTGACATATACACCACTGTGACCCCAAATTGTGACCTGTTTTGCTAATTACACCACTATGTTAGTTAAGGGATAACAACTTATAATGGGCCAAAGAGAATAATATATAATGCCCCATTAGTATTACAAGTAGAAGTATGTAGCAGGGAGATAAGGTCCATGATGCTCCAGGACCAGGTGACTTTTATTCACTGGTCAGCATCCCTTGAAATAATAAAAAAAATCCCCCTTAACTTACCTTATAATCGGCTTGTTCTCCAGTTTTCTTCTCTTCTTTTCTGCAATTCTGTGCTGCTGATTGTTCTTCTCGCGCGGGTGACTCCTCTGTGCTGCACTCCGCAATGGATGTTGGGCGTGATGACATCACGTCCGACATTCACTGCGAGCGCCGCACGGAGGAGGAGACAAGGGAGGGAGCCGGAGTACCAGCTGACGTGACCGCAAGGTAAGTATTTTCTTTTCTTTTTTTTGCAGGATTTTTTTTTTCCATTAACAGCGCTGCCCCCTTGCCACAACCAAAACTCCTTCTGGGCCACATTTACAGGCATGCTGGGCCGCATGCGGCCCGCGGGTTGGACAACCCTGACTTAAACTATGATATTGCCTGTATTTTGGATTATATTACAAGTTTAACTGTAAAGGTTTGTTATAGCAGAAACACTTTGTACAGCGATGTTACTTATATCACTGTAAAACGTCTCATTCTCTAAACAATGCTATTTTTATGAATGTCCAAGTGCTTTTTCTATGATTATAATTGCCTAGATGGCACTGGAGAAGAGACAAGGAATACAGAATCTCACATCTAAATAGGCTTTACTCAGAAATATATCCTCTCGAGTATCATGAAGATCATTGCAGCTATATATCTTTAATTTCAGATTTATTTTTTGTTCAGTTTTCATATGATACAAAACTTTAGTCTAATGTTCAATAGCAATATAACTTGATTTTACCTAATTGTGTGTAAACTAGAGATGGTCACTGACCCCCGTGTTTTGGTTTTGGATTCGGTTTTGGATCTGGATTACCGTCGTGTTTTGGTTTTGGTTTTGGTTTTGCAAAACCTCCATTGCGTGTTTTGGTTTTGGTTTTGGTTTTGTTTGGTTTTGTTTTGCTATTTTTTGGGAAAATCCATGTTTTTGGGCCTAAATTAACCCAATTTAGTGCTCCAACTGTTTTAGAGACAAGTAATCTAATTGTTGAGGTAATAAATCATCCCAAAAAACAGTTTAATTCTTCGTTGGTAGGCCTATTCTACACACAAAACAGATTGTCTTCCTCTCCATCTATGCATATTGGCAATGCAGCCATCGTCTTTGAATGTATATTACACCCTACACTTATAGTTAAATATGTAAAGAAATGGAAAAAGCCAGTTTGGTTTCTGTCTCTCAAGGCCCCCCTCCACTTGTATAAAATACCAAAAAATTCAGCCATTATAGACTGTACAATATTAATTGACATGGAGAAAGCCAGTTTGGTTTCTGTCTCTCAAGGCCCCCCTCCACTTGTATAAAATACCCAAAAATTCAGCCATTATAGACTGTACAATATTAATTGACATGGAGAAAGCCAGTTTGGTTTCTGTCTCTCTAGGCCCCCCTCCACTTGTATAAAATACTAAAAAATTCAGCCATTATAGACTGTACAATATTAATTGACATGGAGAAAGACAGTTTGGTTTCTGTCTCTCTAGGCCCCCCTCCACTTGTATAAAATACTAAAAAATTCAGCCATTATAGACTGTACAATATTAATTGACATGGAGAAAGCCAGTTTGGTTTCTGTCTCTCTAGGCCCCCCTCCACTTGTATAAAATACTAAAAAATTCAGCCATTATAGACTGTACAATATTAATTGACATGGAGAAAGACAGTTTGGTTTCTGTCTCTCTAGGCCCCCCTCCACTTGTATAAAATACTAAAAAATTCAGCCATTATAGACTGTACAATATTAATTGACATGGAGAAAGCCAGTTTGGTTTCTGTCTCTCTAGGCCCCCCTCCACTTGTATAAAATACTAAAAAATTCAGCCATTATAGACTGTACAATATTAATTGACATGGAGAAAGACAGTTTGGTTTCTGTCTCTCTAGGCCCCCCTCCACTTGTATAAAATACTAAAAAATTCAGCCATTATAGACTGTACAATATTAATTGACATGGAGAAAGCCAGTTTGGTTTCTGTCTCTCTAGGCCCCCCTCCACTTGTATAAAATACTAAAAAATTCAGCCATTATAGACTGTACAATATTAATTGACATGGAGAAAGACAGTTTGGTTTCTGTCTCTCTAGGCCCCCCTCCACTTGTATAAAATACTAAAAAATTCAGCCATTATAGACTGTACAATATTAATTGACATGGAGAAAGCCAGTTTGGTTTCTGTCTCTCTAGGCCCCCCTCCACTTGTATAAAATACTAAAAAATTCAGCCATTATAGACTGTACAATATTATGAAAAATGGACAAAGCCAGTTTAGGGTCACTCTGTCTATGACACCCTACCCTTAAGGATAAATTGCCCTAACAGCAGCCTTTCAAGATGGTATGTGATATGGAAATGCCACAAGTCCCTTTCCTCTTTGGGGGTAGATTGCACCCTACACTTACATAGAAAGTTTTAAAAAGATGTTATCGGCATCATCTTCAGCTTCATCCTCACCCTCATCAGTGTTATCGTCATCATCACAGACTATCAATTCATCGCCGCTTGAATCCGCCATTAGAGAACAGTCAGTGCTTGCATGTCTTGGATGGTGAAGGCCTTCCTCGTGGAAGATGTAGTTCATTTTTATAAACATCATTTTCTCCACATTTTTGGGAAGTAACCTTCTACGGCGATCACTGACTAAGTTCCCTGCTGTGCTGAACACTCGTTCAGAGTACACACTGGAGGGTGGGCAGCTTAGGTATTGCAAAGCAAGTTTGTACATGGGTTTCCAAATAGCTTGCTTTTCTTCCCAGTAAGGAAAGGGACTGTCTGACATTTCCATATCAACTACCTCTTGAAAGTAATCCTCCACCATCCTTTGCATGTTTATACTCATATTGGATGGACTTATGGGCAAAGTGACACTTTTTTTTGAAAAATCCTTCAAACCAGCCCAGATGTTAAATTGTTCTCGTCTGCCCCCTGTGTCTTCCCTGCTTCTTTTTTGGAAATTTAATTTTTTACGAGCAACAGCTTGAGAAAGTGAAGGAGGACACGTCGTCAAGCCGAGGCCCAGTTCAGCGGCCAACTTGCTGAGCAATAGCTCCTTGCAAAAGTTCACATCTCGCTCATTTACAAGTAAAGACTCAATGTAGGTTTTAAACCTTGGATCAAGCACAGTGGCCAAAACGTACTGATCCGAGTTCAAGATCTTAATAACTCGAGGATCATTGTGAAGCGAATTAAGTACTTGATCGACAAGGCCAACATACTTTGCTGAATTGCTTGCTTTCAGCTCCTCCTTCATTTTCTCAAGCTGCTTTTCCAATAGTCTAATTAAAGGAATGACTTGGCTCAAACTAGCAGAGTCTGCACTGACCTCACATGTCACAACTTCAAATGGTTTCAGCACCTTGCACAGCACTGAAAGGATTCCCCACTGTGCAAGAGTGAAATACATCCCCCCTCCTTTCCCAATGTCATGACTTGTGCAATATGCTTGGATGGCTTTGCGCTGTTCCTCCATCCTCTGAAGCATGTACAGGGTGGAATTCCACCGAGTTACCACCTCTTGCTTAAGTTGGTGGCAGGGCAAGTTAAACTGCTCTTGGAGCTGCTGTAATCTCCTACATGCTGTGGCTGAATGCCTGAAATGGCCTGAAATTTTACGGGCCACCGAAAGCATCTCCTGCACCTCACGGTTGTTTCGTAGGAAGCTCTGCACCACCAAGTTGATGGTGTGAGCAAAACAGGGAATATGTTGGAAATCACCCAGCTGTAATGCTCGCACTATATTGTTGGCGTTATCTGAAATGACATACCCTGGGGAGAGTCCGAGTGGTATAAGCCATGCATCAATCACATCTCTCAGTTTGCGTAACAAATTGTCAGCCGTATGCCTGTTAGTGAAGCCGGTGATACAAAGAGTGGCCTGCCTGTGACAAATGTTACGTAGTGGTGTACATGCTGCTGCTGTTCCTGCTGGTGAAGGTGAATGACCAACCCAGTGGGCTGTCACAGTCATATAGTCTTTGGTTTGGCCACTTCCACTTGTCCACATATCTGTGGTTAAGTGAACAGTGGGCAGAATGGCATTTTTCAGCGCAATCTCTACATTTTTACACACTTTTTGGTATAGTTGTGGAATAGCTTTACGGGAGAAATGGTGTCGCGATGGAATTCTGTAACGCGGACACAAAACCTCAATTAACTGTGAAAAACCAGCTGCGTTTATGGTGGAGATTGGACGCAGATCTAACACTAACATTGCAGCCATGGCGTCTGTGATTCGCTTGGCGACTGGGTGACTGCTGTCATATTTGCTTCCCCTCGCAAAGGATTGTTTCACAGTTAATTGCTGAAATGTAGGACTGCTCATTTTATTCACCTGCCTCTGGGATGACGATTCACCCCCAGCAGCAGCAACAGCAGCAGCAGGACTAACGCTTTCTTCAGAGGAATCAATAATAGTGCCGGAGTCATCCAGCCTTAAGTGGGATGCCGGGCTAACTCCGAGCGCTACTGAGGATATTGATGAGGATGGTGTGGTGGGTGTATTTTGTGGCCGTCGGTATGTCGGTGAGCGGAGGGTCTTAGCTGATGAGGGAGTGCTTGTATTCTTTTGGGAAGAACTTTCAGCTTTTCCCAACACTTTGCCATGAACTCTCGTTAAATGGCGTAACATAGACGAGGTTCCAAGATGGTTAAGGTCCCTCCCTCGACTGACTGTGGCTTCACATACACTACAAATGGCTATACAATTGTTGTCTGGATTTGGGTAGAAATAATTCCACACATAAGAAGTGGATTTTTTTGTTTTATGCCCAGGCATGACAATGGCCTTTTTCTTGTCACGTGCCAGAACTGCTGCCACTGGTGCAGGACTTACACAAACAACCTCATCCTCATCAACATCCTCATTAGCGCCCTCGTCGCCTACACAAATCTCCCCCTCATCCTCTTCTAATTCCAAAGTGGCATCCTCAATTTGGGTATCACCGGCTACACTCGGGCTATTAAGGCACACATCAGCAGAATGCTCACGATTAGACATCCCACTGTTGGATGGACTCTCCACAGGGATTGTTGTCATTTGTGAATCAGAGCAAATATTCTCCTGTAATGCCTCACTGGTATCTTGCAGCTCAGCTTTGACGCGTAACAGTAGTTGTGCACCAATTGTAGGCTGGGTAACTTTTTGGGATCTGCCACTAATAGCCAAAGGTGAAGGCCTCATTCTCTCTTTGCCACTGCGTGTGTAGAATGGCATGCTTGCAATTTTTTTTTTATCGTCACTTAACTTTTGCTCAGTTACACTTCGTTTTCGCTTCAATACAGTAAATTTTTTTTTGGTTTTTGTTTTTTGCACTAATTTGAAAACACTCTGTTGTTTGACATCGCCTTGGCCAGATGACGTACTGGGAACACTAACATCAGGACTGGTGACAGAACCTGGTTGCTCATTTAGATCATATGTGGACTGCTTTGAATCCATTGCGTAGATACTGCTGACAGATATGACTTTTGACAGCCAGAAATATTAATGCACAATTAGAGAGGACACCCCAAAAACACTGAGGAGTGCTAACATTTATTGAGTAGATACTGCTGACAGATATGACTTTTGACAGCCAGAAATATTAATGCACAATTAGGGAGGACACCCCAAAAACACAGAGGAGTGCTAAAATTTATTGAGTAGATACTGCTGACAGATATGACTTTTGACAGCCAGAAATATTAATGCACAATTAGAGAGGACACCCCAAAAACACTGAGGAGTGCTTAAAATTATTGAGTAGATACTGCTGACAGATATGACTTTTGACAGCCAGAAATATTAATGCACAATTAGGGAGGACACCCCAAAAACACAGAGGAGTGCTAAAATTTATTGAGTAGATACTGCTGACAGATATGACTTTTGACAGCCAGAAATATTAATGCACAATTAGAGAGGACACCCCAAAAACACTGAGGAGTGCTTAAAATTATTGAGTAGATACTGCTGACAGATATGACTTTTGACAGCCAGAAATATTAATGCACAATTAGAGAGGACACCCCAAAAACACTGAGGAGTGCTAACATTTATTGAGTAGATACTGCTGACAGATATGACTTTTGACAGCCAGAAATATTAATGCACAATTAGGGAGGACACCCCAAAAACACAGAGGAGTGCTAAAATTTATTGAGTAGATACTGCTGACAGATATGACTTTTGACAGCCAGAAATATTAATGCACAATTAGAGAGGACACCCCAAAAACACTGAGGAGTGCTTAAAATTATTGAGTAGATACTGCTGACAGATATGACTTTTGACAGCCAGAAATATTAATGCACAATTAGGGAGGACACCCCAAAAACACAGAGGAGTGCTAAAATTTATTGAGTAGATACTGCTGACAGATATGACTTTTGACAGCCAGAAATATTAATGCACAATTAGAGAGGACACCCCAAAAACACTGAGGAGTGCTTAAAATTATTGAGTAGATACTGCTGACAGATATGACTTTTGACAGCCAGAAATATTAATGCACAATTAGGGAGGACACCCCAAAAACACAGAGGAGTGCTAAAATTTATTGAGTAGATACTGCTGACAGATATGACTTTTGACAGCCAGAAATATTAATGCACAATTAGAGAGGACACCCCAAAAACACTGAGGAGTGCTTAAAATTATTGAGTAGATACTGCTGACAGATATGACTTTTGACAGCCAGAAATATTAATGCACAATTAGAGAGGACACCCCAAAAACACTGAGGAGTGCTAACATTTATTGAGTAGATACTGCTGACAGATATGACTTTTGACAGCCAGAAATATTAATGCACAATTAGGGAGGACACCCCAAAAACACAGAGGAGTGCTAAAATTTATTGAGTAGATACTGCTGACAGATATGACTTTTGACAGCCAGAAATATTAATGCACAATTAGAGAGGACACCCCAAAAACACTGAGGAGTGCTTAAAATTATTGAGTAGATACTGCTGACAGATATGACTTTTGACAGCCAGAAATATTAATGCACAATTAGGGAGGACACCCCAAAAACACAGAGGAGTGCTAAAATTTATTGAGTAGATACTGCTGACAGATATGACTTTTGACAGCCAGAAATATTAATGCACAATTAGAGAGGACACCCCAAAAACACTGAGGAGTGCTTAAAATTATTGAGTAGATACTGCTGACAGATATGACTTTTGACAGCCAGAAATATTAATGCACAATTAGAGAGGACACCCCAAAAACACTGAGGAGTGCTTAAAATTATTGAGTAGATACTGCTGACAGATATGACTTTTGACAGCCAGAAATATTAATGCACAATTAGAGAGGACACCCCAAAAACACTGAGGAGTGCTAACATTTATTGAGTAGATACTGCTGACAGATATGACTTTTGACAGCCAGAAATATTAATGCACAATTATGGGGGACAACCCAAAAGCGCTGGGGAGTGCCAAATATGAAGAAAAAATAATAAACCTCTATCCTCCTCTCTGCACTAGCGATTTTGGTTAGAGCAATTGCAAGAACAATATTGTATTCTTTCTCTGTCCCTGCTCTAATTAGCCTATGACTACACCCTGCTCTCTCCCTCTGTCAAATGGCGATGGATTGCTGTGGAGGCGTGTATTTATAAAGTTGAAGTATCGCGAGAACCGAGTCCCGAGATCCGACGACGTCACAATGACGTTCGGCCTCGATTTGGATTCGGAATTGGCGGGAGAGTACCGAGCTGCTCAGCTCGGTACTCGGATACCCAAAGTTCGGGTGGGTTCGGTTCTCGGAGAACCGGACCCGCCCATCTCTAGTGTAAACAGACGTTTCTGCATGGTTTTTGGCTTGATATATAGACTGCTTGGCCCTCGGTCCATCATAGTGGGTCCCAATCATTTTCATTAAATAAAAAAAGCTTCCTTTTAAACAGTACTGTTTTTCTCAAACCCTCGCTTCTTTGGCCTACTTATTAAGCCATAAACCATGCAGAAAAGTAACACTTCTATCTAACAAAAGCCTAACGCAGCACATATCATAGATATCTCCTAAGTATCGCATTAGTCCGCAGTCCCCAAAATTTTTGAGAACTGGTGGTCTGGGCCAATTTAACAGGCCTAGCTTTTCGGAGCTTGACCCATACGACTAATGCCATCTTCAGATGCGGGCCTAAGGTGGCTCAAGAGCAGTAAATACTTCCAGTGAGAACCTGGACTTGTTAGTGAAGGATATTCATCACCAAGACAACCTCTTGTTGGACGTGTTGTCCTGGGATGATTTTTTAAATAGTTCTTTACACGCTTGTTACGTTTTTTGTATTGCTGTTTGTGCTTTTCTTCAGGAGTTGTGAGTACAGGTGTTGTATTATTGTAGGACCATAAAAACATCTCATTCTGGCAAAGAACGTCTTGTCACTTGTAGTGAACCCACAACACAGTCTCTTGTGCTTTTTTTATTGATGTTGTTTGCAATCTGAATCTGAGACCAAAAAATAAAGCAATGCATCTAAGAGACATTGAAGTGGTTATGTTGCGTACAAAATTGCTATTGTGTCCTTAGTCTTATATATTTATTTTTAGCCAGAAAAACAGCATAAATCTTTAGTAAACCGGGGCAGCAAATGAAAGGGGATGAATGTGAAACATGTCTGCTTTCTCGTAGTTTCTACCCTGTTGATCGACCAATGACGATGAATGTGATTCTGTTTGTGCTGTTTCGCATTGGCCGGATTGTCGAATATTGATGTTGATTTCTGTACGAGATTAGAGAGGCATTATTTAAGTTGCAGTCCTTAGTTCGAGGAGTTTGGTTGCAATTCATAGAATGGTACCAGAGATTACAGAAATAGGAGTCATACACCATCCATGTATAGCACAAAATGCTGCACGTGATATAGACTCTCAAAGACGGAAAATGTAAATGCTGACAATTGATAGCCCCAAGTGTCGGCCTCCACACAGCAGCGTGGTGAATACATATGATTGGCAAGTGTTAAGAATTCTTCCCATATTTAACTTCTTCATCCCCATAGGGGTTTTCCCCAATGGTGGTGGCAGCTTCACCGATAGAGCTGTTAATAGCAGGTCTGTAATTAGCAGGCACAAATGTAATAGTTTTCTTGTCTGTGTCGCTCTGCATAGCACTTTACTAAATTAAATGACAGGGACATATTATCACAGATAATTTTGCCATTAATAGGAAATGTCTCACCTGATTGTGAATGACAGATTGTGTGATATTCTAAGTCAGTGGCGTCTTGAGATGCAGGTGAAAGAGATGAGCTCACCTGACAGACATTTCGGTGTGACACGTTAAGGTGTTAGAAGCCCCCATTGTCATGTGGCAGTATCGACATCTTCTAGACAGAGTGCTATGATTGGGATAGTGACAAGGAGTGGATGGATGTGTTTCCGTGATCTGTGTGTAGTTGTGTCTCCAGGCAAGAGGACATTTACGGTACAGGCAGTGGTATAACAAGCGGCCAAGGAGACCTTCTGCAAATTTTAGGCTGAACTGCTAACCCACACTTTATTATATTGGGAATACACAGCGACGAGGAGGGAAAGAGGAGCGGCTGTCGGGAAACAGGAGAAACAGAATAACGGCGTCTTTAGTGCAATATCCACAGCTCTTGTTATCTATTAAATGTATTTTTTTTGGGGGGGCGGTGGAGAACGAAGAAATGGGTGTGTCCGTTATCTTGTGTTGCAAATGAGCATTGTGTTGCCTTATTCATAGCTGCACAACATGTTTTGTGTATAATTTCTTGGTAGGTAACAATGGGCTCCCCAGGACAAGGTCTTTTCATGCAACATGGTCTTTGATTGACCTCACGTGAATCTCTGTCCGCTTTCACCCCACATTCTCAGATTCAGAATCTCATGCTTGTCAGCATTAGCTGTTCTAATTCCCATCTCCCTGAAGTCAGTACATGCTCTGTCATTACACTCAACTTCATTCATCTCTGCGCTCTACATGGACCTGTTTCTTTCCTCACACTCCCAGTCTTACACCACAAGGGGGCGCCACATTAACAATGGCCAGCATATACCTCTGGGCAATTATTTGCTATACAGGCAAAATGACCAGCATATATAATACAATCCATGTGCTCCCCTAATGTATAATACATCAGCCATGTGCCTCCAACAGGTTTTATATATAAGGTTTTGTACACACAAGCATTGAGAAACACACAGATGCAAACCCCTTGTATTTTGTCTTTTTTTTTTTAAGAAAGCATTTGAAGCATGTTCTCAAAGTCTCCCTGCAGCATAGTGCACTATGTATTAAATAAGCACATCCATAGAACGTCCTTATATTGTACCAAGCGTTAATGTTTCTGAACGCAGCGGGGAACGGGGGGGTTAAATTGATGCTTATGTCTCTTCCCTCCCAGAATGTCCAAGAGGCTCCTGAAGAAGAGCAGGCACCCTGCCGAACACCTACAGACATGAGGTTAATGATGTGAGTTGTATAATGAAGCCTGCCTGACACACGATGTCACAAATAGTGGCAGGGGGCGGGGTTATGGAGTCGTAATCGTGTCACCAGGCCCCCTCCCAAACTTGCCACCTGACCTCTGAGAAACTTGGAAAGTATGAATTGGTGCAAACACTTTTCAGAAAGTTTGTGTGTACAGTTCCCGCTCTCTTACATTACTGTTTGAACGGTCCGTGTTATTGGGCGATTATCGCACTTTAAGAGCGATCATTGAATGTCTGGTTTCGACGCCGGTGTATACAAGCACTAATATCGCCAATACTTTGTCTCAATTTACCTGCAAAAATGGATCCTAATTTCCCCAACACGTGGCTGAAAAAATAACTGCACGCACACAATTCAAATCCTCTAGTAAGTGTTAAAAAAAATAAAATAAATTCTGATCTAGGAGAACTTTGAAAGTATTCACGCTTTGTTAAGCACAGCCCCAAACCTTTTGTTTCTATTCATTTATCTCTTAAGTGAAACAACCCAGCATGCAAAACTAAAATTAGCTGCAAAAAAAAAAAGACGAAAAAAAAAAAGGTGCGAGGATACAAATAGGCAGAGCCATTAGAGGGGCTGGGTTACTGGCTGCCTTGCCTTTCCTCACATGCTAGCCTATTAAAAGTGGTAATGTATGCCTGAAGCAGGGCTGGCGGGGGGAGAGAAGGCCAACACCGGCATATTTCAAATGCATCAGACACAAGAATTAAATAGACCATGTTCCCTAAAAGACTGAAGTACATATCTTTCTGACGTTCATTGCAGGCATAAACCCATTGATCTCAGTATGTCCCTTGGCAATTATAAAATATTAAATCCCAGTCACACTTTCCTAGTTGGCTTAATTTTTTCTCTATTCACAGCTTTCTATTTGATCAATTTTAACAAGTTTGGAGACGCGTTCAGTGTAATAATAAAAGAGTGAAGTTTTGCACTCTCCCCATGCCATCGTCTCAGCAGTGCCAGGTCTTTTGCCCGATGCCACATGCAGACGTAAAGGTATTGTCATGTTTATAAAAACCAGGAAAACAAAGTGTGTTAAGCTGGGACTGTCGCCATGCCTTAACGTTGTAATCTGCCACAGACACTCGTGTCAATCAGAAATGCTTATATTTTTTTTTGTTTATTTACATTTATAAGCATCTCAACAACCCATTTGCTGCTTGCTGGACCCTAATGGAGAAGGCAGATTTAGAAGACATTCTGGCAGTTTAAAAACCATTTTTGATTTTGACTGTAGGTCTACTTTAAAAATTTCTTTGTGTCGTATATAACCTATTACACAGACATTCTGGTTCTCCCCAAAATAAGATTGTTTAATACATGGGCGCAAGTGGGTCGTAAGTGTTTGTGAAGTGTTATCCAGAAGCTGTAGACAGTAGGAAAAGAGAGGTTTTGCTAAAGAGGAATCGTTAATGACATGGAATAACTTTTGTTTAGGAACAAGCTGCGTCTCAGAAGTGCGCATTTTCCGCAATGCAATCTCCTAACTTTCGCTTTTGCTTTGTGGTGCATTTTTTACAGCACTGATAACATTTAAGGAGCATTTCTGCCGCCCAAACGTGCCAAATTTTACAGACAAATGTGGAAAGAGGCGAATATTTTGTAGCAGTTTTGTAAAATTTTGCTCATGTCTAGTGAATAACTAGGAATCATTACGCATGTCCCTTAGAAAATCCTGCTAGGGTTGTAGTCCTTTGTTCCTGTTGTAGTCCTTCGTTCTGTGCAGCAAGAATTTAGTCTCCGCAAATATTTTTAGGACAATGAATCACAAACCGTGATCGTTCCCTCTCTGGCCCCATACACACATTTAATCCAGATGGGGAAAATAATGATTAGTTGAATCCATTAAACTTTTCAAGAATTAATCACATTGCAACATGCCAGGGGGTTAGATTTATTAACACTTCTAAAAAGGAAAAGTGGAGGTGTTGCTCATAGTAACCAATCAGATTCTAGCTATCATATTCTAGAATGTACTGGATAAATGATAGCTGACATTTGATTGGTTGCTATGGCATTACCTCCATTTCTCTTATTTAAAGTTCTCCCCCATTATTCCTTTACAAACATTCAGATATGTCGTATTACTGACACACGCTTTAAGTGCTTGTACACACCGCTCATCATTCTGAAAATGTGATGGATGTTTTTTTTTTTTTTGCTATTTTTTTAGGGTTTTTTTGCAGAATGTCTGTATGTATTAAGCAAGTCCCTTTTTGGTCGGTCTCCTATGAATTTAGCAAATACCAGTGATGGGTTTTTAATGAGTGCAGTAGAAGTTTTACTGCTTGGTCCTCTATGCATTTGATATGGTCTGGCAGATGCCACATTATCGGCCACCTATGAGCAGTGGCAGAGGGTACATGCAGAAAATAGCAGGTGTTTAAAATATAGCAAAGTGTTCTGGGGTCATACATCGCAGTCCCGATTTAATGACGCTGTCCCAACAGCGCATAGCTTTGTCCCGCTGGGGGGTGGGGGGGGGGGCTATGCTTGTTAGTGCTGAATATACCACCTGATGGTGATGTTGCCACCCCCACTGAAGCAGAGCCTTGCAGCTTGTCATGCGTCATGGTGTGCCCACCTTGTCCTGAATCTATAACTTAAAAAGTTGTCTGTTATGTAGGTTTGGAGGGAAGATAACACGCATGTTGTTCAAGATTTCATGGAGATTGTACTTTTTTTCTTTTTTTTTTTGTATAATGAAATTCTTGCCGGAGGGCATATTATAGTGGAACCTGCGGCCTTGGAGAACACAAGTGCCATATAGCAAGTAAGCAGTGTGGGTGTAGACCGATGCGATGTAAATCATCTGTGAGAGAAGCAAGTGATAAGCTGCACTCCTTTCTGCAAGATAAAGGTCATTTTGTAGAGAT
The DNA here is from genome assembly GCF_038048845.1 of Mixophyes fleayi. Taxonomy (NCBI): domain Eukaryota; kingdom Metazoa; phylum Chordata; class Amphibia; order Anura; family Limnodynastidae; genus Mixophyes; species Mixophyes fleayi. The sequence continues at coordinate 93,364,120 of NC_134411.1, forward strand.
ATAGACGTGTTCTTAGGGGGGGGGGGAGATTGGAACATAATTAAAAGTAATTTTACATTGTCTCAAACGAGCCATATTAACAGAAAATTGCAAGTTCATAATTAATTAATGTACAGGCACACACACATCCTGCAAATCTGTCACAACGGGGACTGGAAGTGCTGTTTTTATGAAAACTCCTCCTGCCGTGATCAGAAAAACAGTTTTCCTGTCTTAAGGCCGCGTCAGTTCTGGGCATGAGTTGTGAGTGTCACACGTGTGTTCTCGCACGCTGGTGACATCAGAACTTCAACACTTGTTCCTGGGGGTGGATCAGGGAAAAGGAAATGTTACGGGAAAATGGTTTAATATTTTACAAAAGAAGAAAAATAAAAATCTTTTATAGCAAATAGATTTTATATATGTATTCTACTGTCTATAATGTGGATAACCAATGTTGAAGGATGTAAAATAGCCCCTTTGTTTATTAAACTACAGACCATCTAAGTGTAACATTCACTGGGGTCAATAGTTAGGTCTGCACTCCCTAAAGACACTAACACTGCCCTGTTGTAACGAAGCCTCTTGTATATGTGTGTGTGTGTGTGTGTGTGTGTGTGTGTGTATATATATATATATATATATATATATATATATATATATATATATATATATTAGAGACTGTACAAAGAAGGGCAACTAAAATGGTGCATGGCCTACAGCACATACCCAGAAAGACTAGAAGATCTTAGTATGTATAGTTTGGAGCAGAGAAGGGAACGGGGGGACATGATAGAGACTTTCAAATGTATCAAGGGTTATAACAAGGTACATGATAGAATCATTCTACAAAGGAAGAGAAGTATTAGAACACGAGGACATGTACTGACACTGGGGGGAAGAGAAGTATTAGAACACAAGGACATGTACTGACACTGGGAGGAAGAGAAGTATTAGAACACGAGGACATGCACTGACACTGGGGGGAAGAGAAGTATTAGAACACGAGGACATGCACTGACACTGGGGAGAAGAGAAGTATTAGAACACGAGGACATGTACTGACACTGGGGGGAAGAGAAGTATTAGAACACAAGGACATGTACTGACACTGGGAGGAAGAGAAGTATTAGAACACGAGGACATACACTGACACTGGGGGGAAGAGAAGTATTAGAACACGAGGACATGCACTGACACTGGGGGGAAGAGAAGTATTAGAACACGAGGACATGTACTGACACTGGGAGGAAAAGAAGTATTAGAACACGAGGACATGCACTGACACTGGGGGGAAGAGAAGTATTAGAACACGAGGACATGTACTGACACTGGGGGGGAGAGAAGTATTAGAATACGAGGACATGCACTGACACTGGGGGGAAGTTTGTTCAGAGGAAATCGGAGGAAAAACTACTTCACAGAAAGGGTAGTGGATAAGTGGAATAGCCTCCCATAAGAGGTGGTAGAGGATAATACAGTAGAGAAATTTAAACATACTTGGGATAGACATAAGGATATCTTTACAAAGAACTAAGGATCAAATAGGGTGTGAGGTTACCATAGGTTAAAAAATGGGCAGACTAGATTGGCCAAGTTGTTCTTATCTGCCGTCAAATTCTATGTTTCTGTGTTAAAGAGTTACATATAGCGCATACTTGCCAACTCTGGCAAGCTGGCGGGCGTATGAGGCGGGGCTTGGTGAATTGCATCGTTGGCCCCCTAAACGTACATAATTCTAGCCTATAACGGCAGGGGGCGGGGCCACGATCAGGGGCAGTCTGTGCTGGGGGGGGGGGGGGGGGCAGGGTGGTATCTGCTCCCCGGGCCAGTGCCGTAGTGGGGTACCTTGAGCTGGGTAACTGGGGCACCTGCATTTTTTTCCCATTAAAATAGGCTGCTAAGTCAAGTCTTGCCCCCCGGGCTAAAATAACTAAATGCAGTGGCCAAGATCCAGAAAGTTACCCCGTTTTCCCGGGAGTCCAGAAAGACTCCCAGAAAGTCATGAGTCTCCCGCACTTTTCGGGAGAGCAGGGCAACTATGATATAGCGCGTTAGTCTCGTGTCCCAGTTTTCCCTGAACAGTCCCTACTGTTTTCCACTAGTGATCTATAAATCACACCTATATTCCCATAGTTCATGCTTGCCTTGCCTCCAGGTTAGCTGAATAAGAGGGAACATATCATACAGCGGTATGAGTTGGATTGTATGGCCTGAACAATGTCACACGTGTGTCCTATTTTTGCACTTCAGATTTATGGGGTCACTGACCATAGAGGAGTTGAGCGTGAGAGGTCAGCTGTAAATTACCATGAAGTCATTCATTGATACCAGGCTCTATATCTTGTGTGAGAGTGGATACAAGTCGGACTGTTTGCATAGACAGACATGGAAGTTACACAGATGTCTTGTATCAATACCTCAGAATGTACATGTAGCACTGTACAGACCAGTTAATTGTCATTATACACTGCATGGTTTATAATTGAGTGCAGCGGGTAACAGTAGTGTATGATGGGCAATAGAGAAGCCTCTTTTTGCCCTGAAGACCGTGTACAATTATCCCCTGAGCAGGATGAATGTACCACAATTTTGTTTAGTGATGTCTGTCCATGGCATCTTACATCAGTGATTGGTTGTGGATAGATTCTCACTCATTAAAAAGGTTTTTCATCTACAAATGTCTTTCACAGTTATTACCATCCAAAACATATTTGAAATTTTGGAATTTTTTTACACCAGGCTTGAAATCTGAGGTAAGTTGCAATGCAAATAGTAATTTTCTAACACAGGTGCTGATTGGACAGAGGCTCTGTTGACACAAACTAACAAAGCGCTGTGTGCACTGCACCTGCCGACGGATTTAATCTGGGGACAAGAAGAGTTTATAGTGCTAACTCATTAACGCCCCACTGCCACTTTTACTGAATGCAGCTTTGTTTTCTGGCTTGTGTCTGTGCTCTGCAGTCCTGTTTTAATACCATCAGGCAGAGTGGTATACTTTAATTGTCTGCTGATTCTTCATTCTTCATTGGTTACAATCGAAAAGGTGCAAATAAAGCATTCTATGTGCTGACCGTTGCAGGAGCACAAGTACAAACAAAGTCATCTGAAGGCGCAAGACACCTTTAAGAAGCCAGTGTTGGATCAGCCTTCAGCTTGAGCTGTGTAATCACATCATGCTGTCGTAACATTGGGGCATAATGTGGGAGATTCAGTTGCATCGGAGGACTTGGCAATGTGACACAACTGCGCAAATGTCATTTAAAAAAAGTAAATCACATGATCTCTTTATCAATAGGAAAGTATTGCAATTTTTCTGGTTCTGTCTAAGTACGTGATTGCACGTAATTAACCCGTCTGACACGGTGAGGTTTGCAGATACTTGTTAAGAAACAATTTATATAGAACGATCTTCCTTCACTAACTGCATATTAATTCTAAAGGTCATCATACCTTAGTTACCATAGCACTGACCTAAATCTAACCCTACTCCACCTGGATGGCTGTTCTCTGTAATGTTAGCATTCAGAAATGTTCTTTTTCCCCTTAGAAGTGCAACGTTAAAAAGTCCCGGCCCCTACAGCTAGACTCATAAAGAAATCGCTGCTAGACAACATGGTCTGTTTCTGGTGTAATAATTGAAATTGAACTAAATTGCCAAGGTTGCATTAACTGGTCGGCCGCCGGTTCCGTCCTCATCTCCTCCCTGACTGTGGCGTTGAAGGACGACCCTATGGGATTAATCCAGCATTATTGGGCCGAGTGCGCACATTATAGTACGTTACATGTCTGTGTTGCTGCCCTTGTATGACCTTGATGTTAAAAGTAGAATGTGGAAAGACTTGAGCAGACGTGAACGGGGGAAATTAAACCGTAATATGTGTGTGATCTTGTACAGAATTATTGGAAGATTGGTTCTGCGCTGCACTGAGTAAAATATGTGTCCTACATCTCCTAGGACATTATGGGAGGATCATCGTTTTGGAACTAGACAAGGCAGTGTCGAAATTTAAAACACTGGCTTGGGATGACCTATCCGAGACAAATACAGGTACACACAGCAGAACTGGAAGGTAGAAATAACTGAAAAAAAGCAAGCGCATTGCTCCATTAACTTTCGCGGGGAGCGTCTTAATAATGCAGGGTAAGGGTAACAGGAAGTGATGTCACAAACTACTGTTGCTTTTACTGATGTAGTATATCGCCACAAATATTTGCTTGGGTTCTGTTTTAAAGTTTAATGTTTTGTATCTGTGCAGGGGCTGGCAGAGTTGAGGGCCAGGGGGTGCATCTTCCCCCCAGTCTGGTTCCCTGGTGGGCTAGCTTGGGCTGGGTCACTGGGCTACATTCATTTTTTTTTCTTTAAATTGTTCCTAATAGGCTGCTAAGACGAGTCTTGCCCCCCCGGGCTAAAATTTGCCACCCATTCCCTGTATTTTTGTGGTTTCCCGGTCTCTGCGTAGAAATACACAGAGTTTAGGGTTAGGAAGGGCTGGGAACACCATTCACCGCATGCATTAATGAAGGAATGTCCAGGCCACAATAGCTGATGTAAAACTGTTTTACGTAATGATAAACATGTTCCCCAGTAGAAGTCACATTCCTCCCTCAGCTGGGACCCTGAAAGTTAGTTGAGCGGGTAACGTTATACCATAACAAGCAGAGCCGTAACTTAAAATGTTAGTGCCCGGCACGAGAAGGAAAACTGCCGCCCCCCCATGCCTTTAATTTTAAGAAAATAAACCTAAAATATTCATAAACTGCTCCCCCTTCAGCATTGCGCCTTGTCCAGTCGCCCCTAGTTACTGCCCTGATAACACGTTACTTTTAGAACAATGGGATTATGGTCACGTATTCCTTCCAGCTGGGACCCCATAACATCTCTACTCAATTTAAAGGTGAGATGGGGGATTAAATGGGAGTAAGACGTTGTTCTGTACATAGACAGGCGACCGACCCTTTCCTAGCTGTGCCTAGGAGCCGTCCCTATCAGACTGGGATAGACCATGTATCACCTTCTATTGGCTCCTAAACCCAAATCTTATTCTGTTCTATATAGGGCTGTATTATCCAAATGTGCTTTTGGATTTTAAAGATGATATGTAAACTTAAATATAATTATACTTTGCAAAATATTTAATTAAAAAAAATACATAGTTTTGGTGATTTTTATTATTTTGCTGCTTTGCTTCTTAATATGATTTTTACTGAAAGTGTTTACTAGTTTAACCTCTCTCCATAGACAGCCTAGAAAACAATGGCGCCTGCAGGCTATAAAATAAATGTGTATTTTCTTTATAACGTTTAAATCACATCTCACATTGGGAATAACCCTACAACATTTGTATATTCCCAAATGGTGATGTAACCTCTGTTGGTCATCTGCTCATATTGTCTCACTCTCGTTTTTATAACCCTCTGTGTTGGTTTGCCGTCAGTTGGCTTATAGACTCCAAATACTCCTCTATGGAATCTTTAGCGTCTTCTGCTCCTCCTTAGCTATTCGGTTTTATATCCCAATATATCACTCCTCATTCTGTATATCATGCTCAGGGCGCTCTATTCTCCCTCCCATTGCACTGAGATATAAAACCTTTCTAATCTCCCTCATCTCTGGAACTCCTTGTCTCCTAATGTCCTGCAAGACTCCAGGGTTAAAGAGGATCTTTACCCCAAAATATGTTTTGATGATGTTATCCTATTTAAACAGTCCTCCCCAAAAATATTTTTTATCTCATTTAGTATAAAATACAGATAATGACTGCGCTACTAATCTAGCTTAATCTACTTATCAAGAGGGACTATCATGACTTGAACGTTGGGTGTGTTCTGAGGCTTTTAATCATTTATCTTATTAGTCTTTTTTTTATCCATTTTCCTACTTTATACCTTTATTTCTTATTTTATATAAATAGAGCTTCTGATTGTACAATTTGGTGGCTACTGAATGCTCCCTAAACATTACATATACTCGGCATTTCCCCCTTCTAAGTTGCCTCTTTGCCCAAGTCAGGGACCCACAATTTAAAAGTAGGTATTTATTGAAGTAAATTCCTGGTTTCAGATTTTGTAACAAGATCCCCGGTCTATAAGTCCATCGTAGATGACTTGCTCCTAGAACAAAAGGCATGTTATGGGGCTTGTGGACATTGGTTGTGCAGGGCCAGTAGTGTTTAAAATCATTTGAGTGCTAGCTTGATTCTACCCCAGATTACAATAGAACAACACTGGGGGGGGGGGGAGCATTTAACTGAAGCAATTAGTAGTGTGTGTGATATCATATACATTAAGTAAAGTAGGCCTCTCTATCTCGGTACAGAACTGTCCTTTTTTGTCCACATCCAATCTGTATCCAAATCCTATTACATACATCTATGAAACATTTCCAGAATACACAGTTATATTGTATAATTAACGGCAAAAACTCTAATTTATGCACTTATAATCTCCCAATTTGACTATTGAAATTACCTTCTTAATGGTCATCCAATTACTACACTTTGACCCCTACAGTATATTTTCAGTGCAGAGGTTACAGTAATTTTCTTTGCGAAATGTTCTACTGCTGCTGCGCTCTGTCAGCCCCTATATTGATTGCCTGTGTGTTACCAAATCCAATAGAAAATACTACACACAAAGCCATTAGCAAAACTGCACCAACCTACATCTCCACTTATTACCTGCTCCCATTCCTGGTTACAGGACTTTTCCTTGTCTGCACCCACCCTGGTAAAACAAGCTTCCAAACCTTGAAGCACTCCCAGATAACTGACCTCACTAAGCTATCCTTGCCCGATTATCGCTCATCTACACAGTGGAGAAAATGGGGCTAACTACATGGCAGATGCAAAGGGTTGGGGGCCACGGTTCCCTCCTCCCCCCACAGCTTGCTAGTTCGGCCTCTGCTCAGCCCTTTGACCCCCTGACCAATATAGCCCCACTGAGCAGTTTTTCCATTGCTCTCAGCCATGACAATATGCAGTAGGCATTTACCCTCATGTATCAAACTCTTATTGTTCTATAGATTCTAAGCTTGCAAGCAGCACCCTCTAACTACTTTGTCTATCTATAATACACAATCTCATTTTATTGCTATATTTGTTCCTAATTGCAAAGTGCTGCTGCAATATAAATGTCAATAATGGTAATTTGATGTCTGAAAATGGCATTTTGAAAATAGAAAAATAATAGTAAAAAGTAAATAAATGTAAAATTTGCTGGTTGGTCCAATATTCTTCATAAGAATGCAACTTCCCTAATTCACTAGGAACCGGTGACATCACTCAAGCACTTTATGCCTCAGTTACTAGTGTCTAATGAATGGACATGCTTGGGGGTTTATTTATTAAGCAGTGAAAAGCCTAAACTCTGGCTTTTTTTTTACAAGAGAAAGTCTCTTTATCTGCTTCTCTCAATTAATGAAAGGGTTAGTGCCGGAGAACGATAGAGCTTTATGGGGTCGGCGAAAAGTGGAAATTTAACAAGCGGCAAAAAGTTAATCTTTGTTTCTTCTCACTGAAAAAGATAACCAGGTTTCTTGTTGCTTTTCAGCCCCGCCGGAGAGGAGAATCCGTGAATAGGGAGGTTTTTAAGGCTTGTCTTGCACAAGCCAATCCACGGTCATCCGCTGCTGTCCCAGAAATACACACCCTGCAGCACAAATACTAATCAATATAAATATAATATAAAGTATGCAAACTAACGAGATTGTGAAGTTCGCCAGTGACAGAGCTGGCGGCAAATAATATGTGGCTGAGAAATGTTTCGCTGTTAACGGCATTTTTCGCTGTAGCAGTCCTAGAGGTAACATGCTAATAGTTTGCAGTGAAACTACAGTCTTTATCGCTGAAATAAATGTTGAACAGGAATGTTTGTTACCGCTGATTTTGACCTGTCCCTTAATAAATAGACACCTTGATTCGGCCTACAAAATATCTACCTCCGCTGATGACAGACGCTGGACACTTTAAAGTGCAACAACGCTTTCCAGATTTGCACCTGATTTTGTTTTTGTTTAATACATGAAAACAATTCCTTTTTTTGCTAATTTTCATTAAAACATATTGCAAGTTTTATGAGGGGGGCAAATGTTTTGTATCTCGACCCCACTCCTCTACACAGGGCGGTGTATTTCGTAGATATTATGCCTTTTATACGTTCCTGGATGACCGCTATCCATAAGCTAATCAGGTTCGGACTGAATTTTCAATAGTTTTCAAAATTCAGAAACGGGTAATGTTTAAAAAACTGTACAGTTTAGAAATGATGCTCTATCGATATCTCCCAATTGTGTTAAAATTCAGCGTTCGTCAGCTAGAACGACCCATGAGTTTAAGACTAGAAAACCGAGCGCTCTCTCTCTCTCTCTCTCTCTCTCTCTCACTTTTCCCTCTTTATGATTTTCAGAATATGTAATCTACACATAACGCCTCCAACCATCCTACCATCTCCAGGCACAAAAAAACAATATAACGTGGAATTAAAAATCTGATTAATGTTAAACAGAGGAGACCTTGCAAATCCCTCCATCGCCTGGCGATGTGTTTTCAGGCTTTCCAGCAGCACAGGGGTTAATCAGAAATTGAGTGGGTACGCTTCAGGGCACCAGTGCTTCAGAACATAGCAGTGTTTCGTGAGAAGGAAAGTCATTTCCCGAAAACACTGCAGACACATGGCCTCCGGCGGTCTAAAACCTTTGGAGACCAAAATGGCTTGCAGGAGTTAGAAGTAATAAGGTGGTTTTTTTTTTTTCTTTCTTTTTCTTTCTCCTTGACTGAAATTCTGTAAGGTTCTCTGCATTTCCACAGAAACAATGGCTCTGTCTTTTTTTTGTTTCTATCCGGGTATTAAGATCTATTACCAATGTGATTTTTCTCTAGATGGGTTATGTTGCAGCACAAGGTTAAATCACAGCTGTTTGCTCTGAATTGAATTATACAGGGGTTATTTTATTTGTATTTTTCCTCCTCCAGATAAGGTAAAGATGACGCGGAAAGCTTAGCGGAACGGACTGGGTTTTTTTTCTATACCGGTATCAAATCAGATTTTATTGCCACGCAGATAGAGCAGCGTCTTGTAATAACGCGATTGTGTGTCATGCTAGATGTTTGGAGAGGAGGGAGTCTTTTAGATAAACCTAGTCTGAAAACCTGTGCTCTGATATAGAACTTTTAGAACTCATTGGATGCAAATTGCTGTGTGATGAAGCCGAAACAGAAGTCCGATCTCAATCAATCTGATTGGAATGTTTCACACTTCAATAGGGATTGGCGGAACATTTACCACATAAGATCTGATCACTCGGCCCAGAACCGCAGATATGTCTCTTACGACCATACACACGTATGGCCAAATTGGACCTAGAACCGGTTGGTCAGAGTTCAGGTTGGAACTCTGTGGACTCCTTACGTCTTTACAATTCAAAAGAACATTTCGAGAATCCACTTGAAGGTTCTCCTCTGCAATAACTAGCCCTGCGACTGATGCTTAGATCCCTCGCGATACAGGCTGGAAACTCTGATTGTTAACTTACTGCTTCGCTAGGTCAGTCTTGGAAAATATGCCCATGTATGACTCGAATATCCGGTTCATGTGCGCACAGTGGAACTGGAAACCCGGACTCGGGCTTTCCGTTCCACTCACTTGTTCAAAAAATAAATTATAATGAAAAAAGATTAAAAACAGAATAAAAATATTAAGAAAAATGTAAAACATATATTTTGAAAGAATTGCTATATGAAAAAAGGATTTGTTTAAATCAGAAACATTTTTAATTTATGATGTTCTGCTATCATCAGCGGGGGCCATATGATAGATAGGGCAATGCCCTATATCTATTCCTCCTGTGCTAATGCCGAGTTAAAAGTGGGTGTGGTTTAAATAACGCCACCATAAAATGTCTCTTTTATAGAATACATGTAATGTCTAATTTTACTTTTTTTTTTGTCACTGAATCAGTGCTCAATGCTGACCAGTAGGAATAATAGTGCTGTCTGACTATAATAGAGAACCATTATAAAAGCTTTTTAAAGAAGCAGGGTGGCGTTTTCCCCCCAGGCTAGTCTCTCCTTGTCTGCCAGAGCCAGTCCTACAGACTATGTATTGAACACCTTACTACCCAGTAGACGGCTCCCAGCACTTTGATTGGTGGTTAACGTTGGCCATTTACCAATCTGAGTGACGTAAGATTCAGCGCAGCGATGGTCTGGTCTGAGAGAATAGCCTAGGCCCTAGCTGGTTCACACATACACAGTACAACTGAAAGACCAAACTTGTGCCTTCACTTCCACTTGATGGACAGGAAAACAAAACAAGCAAAGAAAACCTCTATTTGATACTGCTGGTGTAAGAGCAAACAATCCTTATAACACTGGCTAAACCATACTCTTCAATATTCTTAATGGGTTGGGACTTATTGATGTAAAGGATGGGGGGGGGGTTGGCAGTGGTAAATATTAGAGTTGTTTCTGTGGATCTTGATGTGGGTTACAGATTTGTTTTATTTTTTTATTTTTTTTTTAAGTAAAATGCTACCTGCCTGAGCTGTTGAGGATTTGGTTTAAATAAGTTTTCCTCTCAAATTAAAGAGCACCCAAACTTTGCATCCAGTTTCATGTTACCTGCAGCGTACAGAAGTGTTAACACTCGCTATGATGTAATGTAGTCCTATGGGAAGTTTATTTTGCACATAGTACGTTATGCTGCAGAGAAGCTTCGAGAACACACTTCCAGCACTGTGTACAAGGTCTTGTCTATGCTTTTAAGGTGTTGTTCTTTTCCATAGCCGTGTGTTCCTGAGCCCTGAGGCGAATATGTTGCTGCTTTCTTAAGGACGATTAAGGGCGATTCCAAATAAGTTGGAGGCATAAACATTATATATATATATATATATATATATATATATATATATATATATATATATATATACACAAGTTAACCCGTGCATGATACTCATGTATTCTAGTCAAATCAAGCTACTTAAGGTCTTAAAAAGGTTCTTGTCATGCATTTGGGCCATAGCCCAGGCCTCAACCACCAACCACTCCCCACTGTCACCCCCGGCAACCACCAACCACTCCCCACTGTCACCCCCGGCAACCACCAACCACTCCCAACTGTCACTTCTCCTTCAAGAAATATATATATATATATTTTAAATCTTTATAAACACTTTTAACAATTAACAAATTAAATTAACAAATTAAAAACATCTTAGTATACCAAATTTCAGCCCTTTCTGAATTTTTTTTTCCCACACAGACTAAGAATTTAGTAGGTCAGTGTATAACTCCGCCCAGCAGGTGGCGCTGCAGCTTGGTTTTATTTTTTCCACACACAGACAGACTAACACACGCCACTAGACATTTATATTATAGATGACACTGCTCTGTCCTATAGGAGGCCCTGCTTTTTCCGCTATATCCGTCTGTGGCTTCCCACTACCTCTATTCCTCTCCTCACATCATGACAATGTCCTTGGTGTAATCACAGAAGACTAGTTGCCTACTGTCCTGGATTGTCCGGGTGACTCCTGATTCCCTGTGAGCCTTACGTGACTCCAAGACGAGTTAGGCCATCCTCCCGTGAAACAGTAGGCAAGTATACACAGAAGTAGACTGGTTACTGCCTCCCACAAGATCATAGTACTGATCTCCTGAAATAACCTGTGCTGCTGTGAGCATTTTGACAATCTGATTTGGCTACATATTTTTTTTTCCCTTCCCAATTTAGAATAAGGTACGGTATTCTTGCCAACAATTGTGTTCTCCCCTCCGGGGAGGGGAAAGTTGCTTCTTAGTCCTGTGGTGTGGGCATGCAAATCATATCGTTAGGCCCCATCACCCTCTGCTCAATTTTGGCCTATTACACAGGGGGGGGGACATTGCTGTGAATCGCGTCACTAAGCCCCGCCCCCATCCATTTCACTAAGCCTATCAAATCTCTAGTAAGTAGTGATGTCACTATTATTGGTTCAGCCTGCAAAAATGGCTGCCTCAGCTGTGTAATGATAAATATACTGAAGCAGAAAGTACGTACAAGTCGCTCTACTCACAGATCAGTAACCTATATAATAATACGTTCACTGTTAGGAGCAAATCTTTTGTCAATTATATTATGTTATGACACCAGTCTAAGGCTGACCTTCCTAACATTTACTTTTTTATTTTTAATTTCTTATCCTTATAATAAAATAAAAACGCACATACAAGTAATTAGAGTTTTTCTTCCAATCACAATAAAAATGGTTATGGAAAGTGAGGACCAGATCGGATGCTAAAGTGATAAGATAACCTGCTTCTACAGACTGCGGTATTAAGACGCCGTCTTGCTGTGCTACATTAAAAGAGCTCTCAATAGTGTGAATTTACATAGCATTTCAACATTACACCACTGCAAATGGTGTGTAAAATTTATGCAAAGTAAGATTAGCTAGATCAATGTGATCCCCCCCTTCCTGCTTCCAGAAACAGACATACATTGGCTTATGCGAAAAGACCTTCCTTACATTTAGTAAAAATACAAATAATCTGGTTCCCGAAACTTCTTCCAAGCAGGACACTTTTATTTTTGCAGCTGCTGTTTCAGCGTTAATAGCAGAGATATTTATGCTGCAGCCTTGCTGTAGATGTCTATATACATGAGAGCTTATGTCTTGTGCACAGGAGAAAGTACTCATCACCTCCATTCTAGGGGGGCCGAGACACTGTCCATCTGTTTTCAATAAACTTCTATTTGGCACTGAGAGCTGTGAGTGCTGATTCCTGATCGTTTTCAACGCATGCAACTGAGCTATGGGAGCCTTATCCCGGATTTAAACACACAGCTATGCGCTAGACTTCATGTGAAGAATTAAGGGCCCTTGCTGTGTTGTAAACCTTAGTTTTAGTGGTTAAGGTAACAATGGTAATATGAATATATATCTTTAGTGCCAAATAAATTATGTGGGGGCTGGGTTCCCCTGGGCAATTGTAGTCTTTCCTTGACCGTAGAACTAGGGACTGCTTAATATGGCAGTTAGAGCTGTACGGTTAGGAGTTAGTGTGCCCCTTACCTCACACACCGTGCGGGCGGCCATTTTGTGTCCTGAACCAATATTAGTGTACCCCTCACATTCACACCATGCAGGCGGCCTTTTATGGACTGAACCAATATTTATGAGATTCCAGACGATCAATTCGCTTAGAACCAGTCATATCACCTGGGGCACTTACTGCCTTGGTTTTTAGTAATGTGATTATATAATCAGAGTAGATTATTTTTGTTTCCCTGGAATTTGGGGAGCACCTCACTTGGTAGTCCTGGAGAGATTATGAGCCCACATAATTTTGGTTCATTATACCTGTTTTCGATTATCACCAGGATGGAGTGTTGGGTGGCCAGTTGATTGGGCACTGTGAGCGTGACCCTTGGATTTTGGTTATTGGGCATAAGGTCAACACGGTGGCTTAGTGGTTATCATTTGTGCCTCACAGCACTGGGTCATGAGTTTAATTACGGGCCATGGCCTTATCTTTGTGGAGTTTGTATGTTCTCCCTGTGTTTGCGTGGGTTTCCTCCGGGTGCTCTGGTTTCCTCCCACACTCCAAAGACATACTGGTAGGTTAATTGGCTGCTATCAAATTGACCCTAGTCTCTCTTTGTCTGTCTGTGTGTATGTTAGGGAATTTAGACTGTAAGCTCCAATGGGACAGGGACTGATGTAAGTGAGTTCTTTGTACAGCTCTGCGGAATTAGTGGTGCTATATAAATAAATCGATGATGATGATGATAGTATATGTGTCTCTCGTGGAGCAATTGGTTTCCCAGTAGGTTAAGTTGTAATAATTGAAATAAAAGGCTGTGACCATATTCTCTCCATTGCTTGGCGTGGTGACCGTTATTGAATGGGTGATTATTATATGATGGTTATTAGATGGTGATTATTAGATGATGATGATGATTTATTATATGGTGATCATTATATGATGATAATTATTATATAATGATTATTATATAATGATTACTATATGATGGCGGGCCAGAAGATAGTGTCAATGACAAATATAGGTTTCTTCAAAGTTGATCATAAACTGCATTTGAACAATAGCGACTGTTTCTTTGCTTAATTCCTGTCTTCCTCAATGAAACCTGTAGCATAGGCCAAGTTCCTCCGCCATGTGGCAAACGAACGGAAAGAATTCTCATCATAAATTGGTGACTTATTTAGTTTTTCTTATTTTTTAAAAAAAAATAGTTACACATAATAAGCAATAAGGTAAGTTTACCAAAGTGCGGAGACCAGAGGTGGCTTATAATATCCCTCGTATTTTAATGTAGGGAATCATTATGCTATTTATTGTTACTCATCAATTGTTTTTTTTGGGGGGGTGATCCTTTGATGTGTGTTTTTCCTTTGACTTTCAAACATGCCATCACTTGGACCCTTTCTAAATAAATGTCTCGAGAGGTAAAGAACTTTTGAAATGCAAAAATAAAATAAAAGTAGATAAAAGCTGATACTTTTATTTGGAAATTATTGCACTAAGACCCCTTCTACTGGCGGACTACGCATGCAGTTATTAGGATATGTCATATTGATGCGCAGAATTTAGGGCATTCACCATATCAGATGCAAAAAGACAAACGAGCAGAATACAGACAGATGCACAGATGCGACGGGGTGAAAGCATGTGATAGTGAAGCACAAACAGGTGAGAGGTGTTCGGTGTCAGCTGTTACTGATGCGAGAGGTGATGGGGTCTTTGCAGATATTTTGCATAATACATGACCACGGGGTAAGCATCTCTTATGATTGATAATTTGCCATGGAACCCAGGCCCAGAATGGGGCCGGCTGGTAGTGTGGCGAGTGTTGTCATGAGTTTAAATTCCCAGATGTTTCTATCAGTTACAGTTGTGAAATTACCCTGTGTATTTGCAAGGTGGTAGGAAATGGTACGTTGTCTCCACATAGGATGCTTGGGCAGGTCGTACATTTTTGAGCCTATATAGATGAGGTTTAGTTTTGCTAGGTTGGGACAAGCAACGAGTGACCAGAACTCTCCTTAGGGTTGTTAGATGTCGGTGTGCCAGGAGAGCTAGATCTGGATATATTGTCTTAAGTACTCATGCACACTGACGTTTGGTATATCTATATATTAATAGCATCAGTACAACTTTTATAAGTGACTTATTTTTATGATGATGTATGATCAGGGCACATCATATGCCATCTTAAAGGTCTTGATCTGTAGACTTGCAAAAAAATACTGGCGTTGTAATCTGTAGCATCGTTTCACAGTTATTTTGCAAAATGTCCAGCCGCCATTTACAGCAATGCATTATTACCATTGGTTTCTGGAAAATGTGACAGTAGGGTAAAACTCCTGTGCACCTGCTGGTTGATCTGGAAACTGTGATATATAGTGAACTCTCCCTGTGCGCCTGCTGGGTGGTCTGGAAACTATGACCGTTATATGCAGCCCTGTTGGTTGACCTGGAACATGTGACCTACGGGGTGGTCTGGAAACTGTGACATTTATTTGCAGGCACATATATCAGCGCATCTTGCGGGGGCCATGCCCAGCAATGTACCTTTGATGGAAGAACTTATACATATATTGTAGTATATAAAGACATTATTTTTTAGCTTTAATATAGTGATTGATAATATAGTTATTTATTCATTATACTCCGTTGTTAAAATTTCTACATGTAATGTAGTGTCTAACAAAGTTATTTAATTCTGTCAAAAAAGAAATGAAGTCATTACATTTCAGTTTAATTTAAGGCGAGTTGGAGCCGGGTTTCTTTTGTGTCTAATAATTGTGTTTTAGACGCTTCAAAAACACATTTTCATGCTGCAAATGCAAAATATTGAGCAAGTTATATTCCAAAAAAACAATGCTTAACTAAAGTAAGCAAAAACACCAATGATCATGGTTTCAAGTGTCAGTTATGCATGTAAAAGGCATTTTAAAAACCCAAATGTGTACGAGCCTTACGTATGTTGTCATTATGAAGGGGTCTGTAGTACCCTGAATATTGTTCTCAGTATCTCTAGTCTAGTATGTGACAACTAGCGGTTCTCAGTTAGTTTCCAATGTAAGATTGCGTATACACTACAGAAAACTTATCCCAATGTGATATCGTTAACTATTTTGCCAATAACTGAAAGTCCGGAACAGCATGTCGATTCATGTGTACACACTATACACGGTTTACAAGATTTACCGCATTAGATCTGTGCTCTTCATCTGTCATAACCATCTGCTGAAAAGATTGTGAGTCTATAAACTCCATCGAGATCTATGGACACTGACGGTCCTGAGTGTATACACACTGCAGAATTTGCCCGAGATCATTCCATCGTTTATAGAGATTTTTAGTCAGATTATAAAATGAAATCAAACAATACAATGTGCTTTGGAACATGATCGTGGGAGCGTGCACACTAATGCGATATTGGACCCAACAGTCATTTATCATGTGATTGGCACGCTAATCAAGTGAAAAACCTGTAATGTGTACCCAGCCTAACTGAACAAATCAGGTTATAGCATAAATCTTAGCCAAAGACCATGGAATATGCCATGGAGGGCACTGTACATGAGGTATAGCAGGCTGTCCGCAGTATATGGGGGTTTGTAGTATGCTGTCTGTTCATGGAAATGGCTGTGTATGTGGGTAAATGAATGCTTTATTTTTAATTGAATGGTTGGGTGAAATTCATTAAACATGCTGTAAAATTGGGTAGGGTTTTATTCGCTGCCAGCTCAAATAATCAGAATATCATCCACATAGCGGTTGTATGATAGGGGTCTAGTGGTATAGGAGGATAGGAGATTGTCCTAAACTTGGGCCATTTAAAGATTTACATATTGTGGTGCAAGGCTGGTTCCCGTACTGGTTCCCAATTATTGTAAATTCATGTCTTGGCAAAATGAGTAGATGTATAATTTGAATTTGAAACATCCATGTATCCCAAGGTAGGTTTACTGGTCCTGAAATGATTTGCCTTTTGCATTCCCATCCTTGTGTGGGATGATGGTATATAATCCATTGATGCCAGCATGGTACTGTCAGGAAATGTACACATTTAACCAGCTTATTTAGTAAGTCATTGGTGTCCTGTAAGTAGATGATTGTGTTTTGTACTAGTGGTACCAGTATATTTTCAATACCGTCGCATATATACATTGTTAACATGCCGATACCAGAGACAGTGGGAGATTCAATTGTGGGCACGTGTTGTGCAGACTCTGCGCTGCGCACATCGCAGGCAATCACAGTAGGAATCTCTGCTCATTTGTCCTCTCCTTAACATTGACGTAGTGCCCCATAATTTCGGTATAATATAAGTTTCGCGACGACCCATCTAAATCTGTAAAGAACACAAATAAACAGAATATTGGTTCAACCAGCCACATCTTTATTAAGTAAACATTCCAACATAAAACCATAAATAAAAATATAAAGTAATTTCAAATGATAACTTCACCTTTAAATTGTTGTTTTACATAAAATACTGATAGTACCTAATTATGAGTGTGGAAGATGTGGTTCGGATACCAGAGGGTGACTTGTGCAGTATGGTGTCAACAAGCTTTGGATAATCAGGCAACTCGGTGTTGATTCCTGGTGCAGTGAATACACATGTTTAATGAAATATATAATAAACACATATTTCATAAGTCATGTAGCGAACACATATATTCTAGGGTCATCTAAACCACAAATTAATGTAATAATTGATTGAATAATTAAGAGTAATTTCTTGATAAGGAAGCTGATAAAATTGACGCTATACTCAAAACGTTCTTTAACTTTGAACTCAGTGCGGATATAGAAACAAAGTGTGAATAAAACAAACCTAACCTAGTAAAGCGAAACATTGTCTTATATTTTATTCTGCTTTTATGCAAATTTCCAGAAATAAATAGATAAGGATCACTGATAAGGTGACCGTGTCTGTTGGTTTCTGTGCTGTAGAATAAGGAGACAACGAAAATATTAAAAATGCTTTGACAGAGGAACATCCAAAACAAGAGCAAAATAAAGAAAAATCAGCGTTGGAGCGGCCTGGAGGCAGCAAGTTTTACCACATATATATATTGCTTGTGTTCAGTCATATCATAATACTCTGGATTCTCCAGAGCCAACCAGAGCCGGCTCCGTGTTCTCTTATTATCGCCCAGAGTGCAAATAAACCCCAGGCTTTATTCCATTTCTATTGATCATGCTACATTTTAAATTGTGGAGCGTCCTTTATTTTATTCTATCTATCTATCTATCTTATGCATTCATCTCATATTTATCTATCTATCTATCTATCTTATGCATCCATCTCATATCTATCTATCTTATGCATTCATCTCATATTTATCTATCTATCTAACTATCGTATGCATCCATCTCATATCTATCTATCTCTGTAACCATCTATCTATCTTATGCATCTATCTATCTATCTTATGCATCTATCTCATATCTATCTATCTATCTATCTATCTATCTATCTCTCTAACTATCTATCTATCTATCTTATGCATCTATCTCATATCTATCTATCTATCTCTCTATCTATCTTATGCATCCATCTCATATCTATCTACCTATATCTATCTTATGCATCTATCTATCTATCTATCTATCCATCTTATGCATCCATCTCATATCTATCTATCTTATGCATCAATCTCATATCTATCTATCTATCTATCTATCTATCTATCTATCTATCTATCTATCTATATATCTTATGCATCTATCTATCTATCTATCTTATGCATCCATCTCATATCTATCTATCTTATGCATCCATCTCATATCTATCTATCTTATGCATCCATCTCATATCTATCTATCTCTATAACTATCTATCTATCTTATGCATCTATCTATCTATCTTATGCATCTATCTCATATCTATCTATCTATCTATCTATCTATCTATCTATCCATCTTATGCATCCATCTCATATCTATCTATCTTATGCATCAATCTCATATCTATCTATCTATCTATCTATCTATCTTATGCATCTATCTAATGTATTTATCTATCTATCTATCTTATGCATCTATCTATCTTATGCATCTATCTATCTTATGTATCTATCTATCTATCCTATCTCACGTGTATCCACCCCTCTGTCTATCTTATCTCTCTATCCCATCTCTCTCTCTATCTATCTCATCTGTGTGTGTGTGTGTGTGTGCCCCCCTCGTTTTTCTGTAGCCCTCTCTTTCTGCCCCCTCGTTTTTCTGTAGCCCTCTCTTTCTGCCCCCTCATTTTTCTGTAGCCCTCTCTTTCTGCCCCCTCATTTTTCTGTAGCCCTCTCTTTCTGGCCCCTCGTTTTTCTGTAGCCCTCTCTTTTTGCACCCTCGTTTTTCTGTAGCCCTCTCTTTCTGCCCCCTCGTTTTTCTGTAGCCCTTTCTTTCTGCCCTCTCGTTTTTCTGTAGCCCTCTCTTTTTGCACCCTCATTTTTCTGTAGCCCTCTCTTTTTGCACCCTCATTTTTCTGTAGCCCTCTCTTTTTGCACCCTCATTTTTCTGTAGCCCTCTTTCTGCCCCCTCGTTTTTCTGTAGCCCTCTCTTTCTGCCCCCTCATTTTTCTGTAGCCCTCTCTTTTTGCACCCTCATTTTTCTGTAGCCCTCTCTTTCTGCCCTCTCGTTTTTCTGTAGCCCTCTCTTTTTGCACCCTCTCTTTTTGCACCCTCATTTTTCTGTAGCCCTCTCTTTCTGCCCTCTCGTTTTTCTGTAGCCCTCTCTTTTTGCACCCTCATTTTTCTGTAGCCCTCTCTTTTTGCACCCTCATTTTTCTGTAGCCCTCTCTTTTTGCACCCTCATTTTTCTGTAGCCCTCTCTTTCTGCCCCCTCATTTTTCTGTAGCCCTCTCTTTCTGCCCCCTCATTTTTCTGTAGCCCTCTCTTTCTGCCCCCTCGTTTTTCTGTAGCCCTCTCTTTCTGCCCCCTCGTTTTTCTGTAGCCCTCTCTTTTTGCACCCTCATTTTTCTGTAGCCCTCTCTTTCTGCCCTCTCGTTTTTCTGTAGCCCTCTCTTTTTGCACCCTCATTTTTCTGTAGCCCTCTCTTTCTGCGCCCTCATTTTTCTGTAGCCCTCTCTTTCTGCGCCCCCTCCCCCGCTTTCTGTAGTCTGTACTTACCTTCTATGCTTCTTTTCTCGCTTCTCTGCTTGATCGCGGCTCCTCTCACTGGCAGCGCCGTGACGTCACGACGCTGCCGGAACCGGAAGCAGGACACACACTAAGATGCGGTGCTGCACTGTAGCAGCATCGCAGACAAAATAAAAAAAAATGTTAAGTTAATTAAACTTTGAAAACCCATGGAAAAAATGTGCCGGAACTCCATTCTGAGCGTTCTATGACAAAGAAAGCCCTGACTACTTGTATTATACATAAGAATAAATGATGTATGATGACTGTAAGCTGATGACAGTCTCTCTTTAAGGAATCTGCGACCAGCAGCTGATCTAGAGATGATGTTTAGGAACAAATGAGAGGTGCTCATAGTGTAGTAACTAAATTTCGTATTTGTATATGATAGAGAAATGGCTTTTCAGGGAGACACAAGTATGTACCACGTAGCAAATCTGGCGTAGGCACTTAGATACAACTGTTGTTTTTCAGCGCCCAAGTGTGGGTAAAGAAAAAACAGTCATTATGCTGCATTGATTCTGTATGTGTGATCCTGTTATAAACCCTTTAAAGTTCTACTCTCATAAAGTTTGTCTACATAATGCAGCGGTGGCCATTGTGTGTAGGTGGATCTAACATTTTACAAGGATGCAGCCCCTCGACGTCCGTGAGACATAAAGTTAGTCACCCTTTTATCATCACCGTTATAGATTTCTGCTAATAACAGGTTGTTGTATACGGGCAATAAACAAAATAAAGGAATACTAATTGCAAAAAATGTAAATATTCACAACGTGCGTCTCTGCAAAGGAAGTCTGCCAAACTATCAGTCACTATGTGTTACAGAAGCACCTAACTTCTAATATAGTCATCGGTTGGCTAGCAACTTTTAGCCCAGGGGGATAGTCCAACCAAGTGACCCAGTGTGTGGCACCACCAGTGGAGGTATGGCCAAGCTACAGAGGCCTAGCACCAAACAGCCTTCTAAGCAAATTTCTAGGGCACATAACACAAAATAACATTTGCTCTGCAGACTCGGAATTTTGTGCTTTCCAAAATTATCATTGCTACTCCTGTTATTTTCAAGCTGTAGGCAGATGATGATGATATGTCCGTGTGTTCTTTGCATGGCATATCTTGGTCCAGGTCATATTGATGATACTAGTTGTGTTGTGAAGGGGGTATAATGTAATCCAGACGCCCATTGACGCTTTAAAACTGGCAATCTCATTCTGGCCATTGTGACTGACGTCATTTCTTGCTGGAGACATTTTAGAAAGTTGCATTTTACATCTGCAATTAAGCATGGGGGGAATGTCGGATGTCTGTTGTGTGGTAAGTCTAGATTTACTCCTTGTCGGTCTGATAGTAATTCACAATTTTTACGTTGCTCTAAGTTTTGTCGGCATCCTTGCAGCCGGAAAAACCTTCCCCACCCATATAAATATGAGATTGATAATGTGTATATGAGGTAGATGGAGAAATAGATGAGGAGATAGATAGATGAGGAGATAGATAGATAGATGAAGAGATAGATGTGAGAAAGATTGGATAGATAGATAGATAGATAGATAGATAGATATGAGAAAGATGGTAAAATGGATAGATAGATATGAGATAAATGGAGAGATAGAGGGGAAGATGGATAGATATGAGATAGATACTGTATATATGAGATGGATTGAGATGAGAGTGTGTGTGTGTGTGTGTGTGTGTGTGTGTATATAGATGGATATATATGATATAGATAGATATGAGATAGCTGGATAGATAGATAAATAGATATGAGATAAATGCATAGATATGACATGGATGAATATATATGATAGATAGGTATGAGATAGATAAATATGAGATAGCTGGATAGATAAATAAGAGATAGATGGAAATATAGATATGAGATGGATGGATAGGTAGATAGATATGAGATGGATAGATGGATTAAATTAGATGCAGAGTATATTTGCACATTCACTTGTTAGAAAAAAGTAACGTACTATCAAAATGAATGACTGGATGGGGTGGTACTCTCTGCCCTTATCTGTGTGCCACCTTGAGGGGGTCACTACCCATTCAGATGAGCCAAAGGTATCCCAGACTATCACCAGAGACCTGACACTCTGATCTCTTATTGCTGCGCCGTGCCCCCTGTGCCTGGAATCTCCTCTGGCAGCGGTAGGGTTATATGTCCAATACAATCATACATCTAGTACATGGGCTTATTTTTTCCTTGTACCTGGTGGTAATAAACAGATTCATACAGATGCAGATGACCTTAACTGCCGTTATGTTAAGTAGTCAGACAATGGAAGCAGTCTCCAGATGGCATTCAGTATGAAAGGTTAAGGATCATTTGACTGCCCTACGGCCCAACAGATTCTGCACAAATGCCATTAACGTACTGTCGGCTGGTTATGAAGAAATGGTACCGCAATCAGGGGGAAACTATCCTGTCCCCTTGAGCATGAATACTAGGCACCAAATCTGAGTCTGTCAGACATGGAGAACATGTGTACACTGCATCCTCGGCTTCTCTAATCATCATCTGTACCAGACATTACATAAATCCACTTCAAACATACTGCTTACTGGTAAATGCTTCCCTCTCAGGTCCTGAACAGATCATTCTTTAAACTAACGGAATTTAGACCCTCTCAGTTGCTCTCACTCTGAATGCACCTTGTAACGTTTTATATTAACACAACATTCCAAACTCCAAGTACCACTTGGCAGATGCACGTTGATACATTTTGGGGAGCATCTAATACTTACAGTTGAAGAATAATCCAGACTCTGGATCTATATTTGTCCTTTACTTCCTGGACTTCTGAAGTTGCTATGGAAACTCCATGGCAATAATGCAAATAATATTTATATACAGAAACTTGATTTCTGCCCTTTTAGTTTATAGCGAAGAGAAACTTAAAGCATTAAAACCAGTAAGACTCAATAAAACATTGAAAAGGCAAAATAACACATTTGATACAAAATTAATTTTAATTGCAATTTTTTAACTTGAATTTTTCATTTAATTTTTTTTAGGGTACCTGCTCAAACGCATTATAATTTACATTTGTAACATACTCATTTGTCCATATTGTATAGCCTGTCGATATGCAGCATATTATAGGGCCCTAAATTGTTCAGCATGCCATATAGTCACTAATTGTAAATGTTATTTTCTACAGCATATTATATATTGTATGCATGTCTATATCTATATATATATATATATATATATATATATATATATATATATATATATATATAATTTTTTTTATTTTATTTTTTTTTATTTATGTAGCACATTAAACAACAAATATTGTGAAACTGAAAAACAATATCCTTATTGCAGAAAATAATAATACGCTTTTCAGTTTGGTCATTTCAGAATACCTAAACTGGAAAAAAATATATCTAATTCAGCTATAAAATCCTATACTCACATCATGCATTGGCTTTAGAATTCTCAGTAGGCAGTTGTGGTATCAGCTTCTATAGCAGGCAGCAGATAGTACATAGTCAGACTTCTGAATCCAGGTACAGATGGTCATAGCATAATTTGATTAATATCGTTCTTCCATTTGAGGTATTTATGTAATAACAGAATTGAAACACAGTATTTTGCTATAATAATGCTATTACTTAGTTGTTACATTTTTGCTGCTGTTATGGTTTAAATGGGGTCCAATTCCTTTGTGTATTATATAGACTACACAATTACTCGCCAGCTCCTAGTGCAAATTTCTAAAGTTACAGGGAACAGCCCAGTTGAAACTAGGAACAAGCCTGTGCTGTCATTGGTTAATAGCACTACTATTGTTACTCGTGTTGTGAACTGCGATTGGCTGCTAGAGTTCCCTGTAGGAGAAGCAACCAGCACTAGTAACCAATGATAATAGTAGTAGTATGACTTCACCTGTTGCTCTTAATAAAACAAACAATGCAACAACTGCTCATACTTCCAATATACCATGGCCAAGGAAAATCTGAACTGTCCTGTGAAAATGGGGACTGTTATGGGGGTTATCTTTATCTCAAAAGAAAAATTGGGGCAGATCAGCTCGTGCCCCTGGTCCACTCAAGCATGCACATTCCCAGTAAGCCCGTGCCCCTTTCTCACATATTTCATTTAGACCTTTGATAATTGGGACTGCTGGTAGGAATGGGCTATGTGATTGTGTGACACAGAGTGCCAGAGGGGTTTGGGTGGGTCCACATCAGTTTACCAATCTGCATATTCATTATATAGCATCCATGGCGGGTATTTTGTATATTTGCGTGCTTGTGGTAGACATTGAGGCCTAGATTGCAGTTATTCATGATAAGTCAGCAATGTATGTATTCTTAGTATTGGCAGCCTTTTTGGATGAGCACCGTTATGTTGTTCTCAGGGGATAATTTAGTAAAACCTAAAACATTCGCTTGACTGATCCAAATACGCCCCCTTCCTATCTAACATAGTGTGGATAAAAAAAAAACAGCCATTTATTTCCCTTTATCTGATCTGCTAAACTCAAGTTGTGTGTTTTAGTAAATTATCCCTGCATACAGATAGTGTAGGGGGTCCACGCCCTGCAACCTTTTACCCGGTTCTCTGTCGGCTCTGGAATACAAAACTGCCAAATCAGTAATCACCTGTAAATGTCAGCGAGTGGGAGGACCAATCACAAGACGCAATCTCTATTTCCTTAAAATATATAAGTTAGTGCTATTTCCATTGTTCTTAGGGTTCTTTTTAGGGGTTACATTTATAAAATAGATTCTAAGGCAGTAGTGGGCAACAGGCGTCCTTCTGAGCCTTTAATTGCAGCTCCCAGCCGGCTGCTCCTGATCTTATCAAAACGGGGGCAGCCATCTTCCATGTCACTTGACCTATTCTGCACTGTACAGGGAGGTCACGTGGCATACTCAGAGGAGAAGTGCACTGTGCTCTCACACCTTCCCCTGTGTGGTCCCTTTGCAGGCTGGCCCTCCGCCTCTTTTACGTTGGCCCTCCAGAGCACCCGGAGGAAACCCACGCAAACACTGGGAGAACATACAAACTCCTCACAGATAAGGCCATGGTTGGGAATTGAACCCCAGTGCTGTAAGGCAGAAGTGCTAACCACTTAGCCACCATGCTGCTAACATACTATTAGCACATTTAATAGTCTTTGAGAACACACATTAAATGCTTAAACTTAGCATCCGTGTGTTACAATGTTTCCATCTTAAGCTGCAGATGAAAGCATAAAGCCACTAATGTATCCACTGATAAAGACCTACTATTAGAGATGAGTTATACACATCATGTCAGTGGATGCCGCCTTAGGACGGTGCTGCAGGGAGTGATACACTGGTCAGTGTAACAAAACGGCGTCTGTAAATGAGTCATGTGAGGTCCCGGCCCAGACTTACCATTGTTGTTCCATCTATCACGCAGTCATATGTTGCAACTATGTTGGTATTTTTGATGCTTGTAAATACTCGTGGAAATCAAGTTTTCCTGATGTTCAGCTGCAGGGCAGGGCGTGTGTTTTAAATGCCTGGGGAAAATGGGATGCAATTACATCCAAGAGGGTGTAGCGTGCAAGCATATGCCAGATCTGGATGGTTTCAGGCACTTTGCCTTAACTAGTTTGGACTAAACATTCCAGCTTAGGAAAACAACAGGGAAAGACTGAGATTGTCTCCTGAATAAATTCTGCTTTTGTTACAACACAAACCAGGCTATTGTGTCAGGTTTCAAGAGCACAAAACTCTGTATCATCAGTTGAATTTAAATAGCGTCAGGCGAAACAGATCACTAATGCACTTTACTCAATCATATAATATTACCAAAGTAGAAATTATTTTGTTTTATTAAGGGAGTGAACTTAAAATATAAGTTGCTTTAATAAATGCTTAACGGAATGAAAGATGTTTTAGAGATGGTTGTGATCATAGGGAGGGATGTTTCTGACGCACACCAGACTTCACTGTCAGAAAGCTTATAGAAGCACACTTCAAAAGCCTAACAAGATTGATAACAGAGAACAATTGCTTGCACTACATAACTTGTGGCAGGGTGACAACTGTAAAATGTGGTGCATGGCTAAAAGGTGCTGTAATCTACAGCAACCAATCAGATTGCAGATGCCATTTCTCTACTACAGTTTTTTTTTTTTTTTTTAAATAAAAATATGTCTGGTTGCTTTGGGCTACACTACCTTTTATTTTCTGGGCACCAGTTTTTATAAATGTAAATTAAAGGGCAAGTCCTTCAAAGTTGATAAGTGTATCTCTAATAAACTTCAAGACATAACAGGAACTTCCAGTACAGGAACTGGAAGACCAAAGTGGTAAATTTTGTGCAAATTTTTGTGGTGCAACCGACTGTTTTGCAAAAGTCAGAAGTTCCAGCGTTATAAACTTCAAGTTCTGCATTACTTTCACCATTATATAGAATAGCTATAACGCATGGATTTGTAACATCTCAATTCAAAGACTTTATAGCATGTAAATACAGTTAGGAAGACTGGCGTCAATTCATTCTGCTTTGTGATGGGGATTGAATTCCACAAAAAATGATACGTGGAATTACACAGGGAACAATTTTGACCAAACCTGTGAAGTTCTGCATCCAAATGCGTTGTGAGATGAATATTCCATGGAACAGTTTGGGAAATCTCTAGCAAGAATCAATACCAGCCCTTTCTTATCAGGGTGGATTGTAAAATATAATGTTTGCTTGTGTCAATATAAAAAACAAATTTATTGCATATATAAAATAATATAAATGTTCCTGAATGTAAAAGAGATCTATTCCCATTGTATGGGAACTTTGTTTTTCAGGTTTATTGGCCCATTAAAACTAAATAAAGCAAAAATCTAAGTGCAAGCCTCTTTCCATTCCATGTGGAATGTGAAATGTGAAAAGTGATAATGGTGGATCCCTGTCGAAAACCTAGTTACCTCCATACAAGACAGAGAGCACCCTAGTTACCTCCATACAATACAGAGAGCACCCAGTTACCTCCATACAATACAGAGAGCACCCAGTTACCTCCATACAATGCAGAGAGCATTCTAGTTACCTCCATACAATGCAGAGAGCACCCAGTTACCTCCATACAATGCATAGAGCACCCTAATTACCTCCATACAATGCAGAGAGCATTCTAGTTACCTCCATACAATGCAGAGAGCACCCTAGTTACCTCCATACAATGCAGAGAGCATTCTAGTTACCTCCATACAATGCAGAGAGCACCCTAGTTACCTCCATACAATGCAGAGAACACTCTAGTTACCTGCATATAATACAGAGAGCATCCAAGTGATGATGGTGATTGTAGTTCTTCCAGGTCCACAGACATTGTATTGCCAGTGACAAATTAAGATGCACCAACTCGTCCGCAAAATATCTTCGGAAATTATTTTTAAAATGTCGGCAAGTATATAAGTAAACTTCAGGCAATGTCCCTGGGAAATTGTGAAACATTTCTCCACTGTATGTGACAGATTTGAGGCAAGTGGCTGATGTTCTCGCTTTCTCTCTCTCTCGCTCTCTCTCGTTCTCGCGCTCTCTCTCTCGCTCTCTCTCTCGCGGTCTCTCTCTCGTTGTGTCCATCAAGTTTTCATTGTCAAATTTGGCTTCATTTTAGGCCTAAAGATGTAAATACAGGGTGCTTGCATGCTGCATGTATCCTCTGATACTATTGTATGAGTTCCACATTCCATCTCTGTTTTATTTAGTAACCACAGTGTTCTCCCCAGCACCTATTTCCCGGGGCTCCATCCAGCTCTTGGAGCCCAAAAGAGTCCTATTATAATAGAATAAACCATTATTTCTCCTATTAGAGCAGGCACTATGTGAGCAGTACCGACCACTGACCACCAGTCTAACCAGTGCTGGCAGGTGTGGGCAATAACCTCCAACAATTTTCAATATTATTACAAAGTATTACAACTGCCTCCACCCGGCTGCTCCATAATGCTGCACTCGGCTCGCAAAATTTTCTGGGGAGAACACTGAATCATAATATACTAAAACATACTAAAGGAAAGGAAAGTCCATTACTAATTAATAACTAAACCATGCATCATGTAGCCTGTAAGAATCTTTGAGTCAAAGATAAACACTGAACGAGCTGGGTTATAGGGGGGAAAGGATGCTAGCCCAAGGCCCCCACACACAGCATGGCCCTCCAAACTTATTGTGCCACCTTCCATGGTGCGGAGGGACTCTCTAGTGTCCACTCTCTGATTCCAAGAACGCATTAACTGCAATGAGTGTAGTACTTGCCCCAACCTGCGGAGGTGCAGGATGGACGGGGGGTGAACTTGCCCTGCTTAGGGTGGGGTGACTGTGCCTGATAAAGTGAATGAAGTTTGTGTCCCCCACAAACAACTAGCACTAGGGCTCTCACAAATCTTAGTCCGGCCCTGAACTTTATCCAGTTTGTAAGAGGGCCCAAAGTGGTTTTGAATGTTTGAACTAAACAAATACATTGACTCCCTTTCCCTCACTTGTCCTACTTGTTTTACAGGCAGTGAACACCCTCAGCCTGATTCATTACCTGAATCCTGTATTATACAACAGATGCCTCTGTGTAGCTGTATTTTGGGCTTCAGGAGAATATTAAATCCACAAAAACCTTGGTATACAGTAGTTCCCTGAGGGCCTGTGTGTCTCCTAGTGAATCTCAATGTTTTTACTTATCAAGATCAGGTCTTGCCTGTTTCAGGTCTTGTCGAGGCTTTGAAGTGCCAGTCCACCATCTCGTTTCAGTTGAGACAGTGTATCCGTTTCATCATTTTCGCCTTGTCTCTCTGGGTCACAAGTGAAGTAATATCCTTAGCTGTAGTTTGTGTTCAAAGCCGACGTGTCAGAAGTGAGATGGAGAAGCTGCGTGTTAACCCCTGCGCTGCCGGCCGACCTCCCCCAGCCAATTGCAAAGCACTCAGCTTGTGACGCCGTCCACGGACGCTTTCCTCTTGATATCTTGACCTTGGCACAGCAGATTTCTGTAGGTGATCCCTCTGCGATAAGTTTCATGTCATTGTAAATAAAGTTTCTTTGTTTCACAAAAGTATCATCTTCTCTAGAAAAGTACCCTCTTGTAAACTTAAAGGGTGACGCCAACCCCAATTTAAAAAAAACAACACTTTCCCACTTCGCCACAGCTAGCAGAACCTAGGTTGAGTAGAAATTTACCCCCATCCAATGTTGTAATAGTTTCTTGATGCTGACAACAATCGGCAGCTGTGTGCCAGTATTTTGAATTTATTTAGCAGTTTGTATAGTTATCCTATATGTACAGAGAATCATAGCATTATTATTGCTGGATGTAATCTTTATCTACAAACAACTGTACAGCACCAGTTGTTTTTGCTGTGTATGCTATGTATAAGTACCCCAGCCTGGGGGATACACAGTCTATCCACTGGGGAGCGCTCTTAGGACATTCAGTGTTAGAGAAGGACAAAGCCTTGCTCCTGCCCCTAGCAACAACAGTGTTCACTACTCTCCCGGAATGTCCGGAATACTCGCACAATTCTCAGAGTTCTTCCGGGAGAGCGGTGCACCCTCCCGCATTCCTGCCCACTTCCCTAGTGAAGTGGGTGGGGGCAGGGCTTAATGGCGCGATTCACAGCGTCATCCTGGCCACACCCACTGCTGCGTTATCCTGCCATAAATCACATGGCTACAGGAATTTGGGTGGCATAAGGCTTATATCACATGTTAGGGGTAATATATTACCTCTCAGCCCTAAATACCCATGATTAGGTTCCCCAATTAATATTTTATAATTTGCATACAGCGTACAGCCAAAAACACACCATTCTCCGTAGTTAGTGATATCACTAGAGGTATGCTATGCCCATAAATGAAAACTTTGCAACATTTATAATAATAATATATTTTTAATATAATTATTATTATTATTTCACCATTACTCTACATCATACGTGTTGTCACAGCCCTCCACTCGGTAATAATACAAATATGTAGGTGAAAAGGGAAGAGGGGACCTCAGTAAAAAAAATTGTATTGAAAAGAAGACAGCACAAATGTGAACAATTTGCCCCTGGGCACTCTCGTTGCACACAATAAGCACCAGAGCCTGCAGCTTCTTTACTCAGAAACCGCTCCGCCATGGGTCAAACCTGGCCTGGGGGGCAAAGTCACCTTTTATGTCTCTTTTGCTAGAGGCGGAAAAAAAAAAAGAGATTGGACTTCAAACTATGCAATGAGAGACGTGGTCTCTGACATATATTGTTGTATGTTCCATTGCTGCAAATAGTGATCAAGCAGTACTAGGAAACGACGGATACGAGCAGGTTTACCAGCTCAGCTATTCAGGTGGAACAATTCATTTCAAGGCATTCCATCTGCTCCCGAACACTCGGATGCATCTGTCCAGAGTGTGCCAGCTCCCGGGGGGGGTTTGCTGCGTCCCTCGCTCGGGGCAATAATCAGGGAGAAGAAAAGCATTCAAGGAACCCTCTCCAGATTCTAGGGGTTAGTTTAGGATTAGGTACAATGAGAATTTCTATTTTGATGATTGCAAAGAAATTTTAAAGCCCCATGCTAGAGTTCTCCTCGTGTTTCCCAAACACCACTAGGACCGTTTAATGCTCGAGAAGAGTAGGATAAGATGTAGAATAACTATTAGCACATATTGCATAGCGGTTTAACTATTTTCTTGTAGTTTATCCAGTGGCTCTGCACATTATTTTGTAGGCTGAATCAATAATCAGGAGAATGCAGCCTATCATTACAATATAAATGAGTGACAGCACTGAAAGTGCAAACAGCAGGTACCAATATACATGATGATGCGTCAATTTAGTAGGACCAATTTAACTGAGCCATTTGTGTCTAATTACATCGGCTTGAAGTCATTAGTTGGCCCAAGATGATGATGTTAGGCACCAAAGTAATTCAAATTTTAGATGTACTTATAGAGCTATGTTTACAGTTAAGGCATAGGTTAGGACATTGGTGCTAAGTCATAGGCAAACCGAGGGGGGGTTTTCTAGTGCCTGGAAACCCCCCTCCTCCAAGCCTGGGGCACTGTATAATTGAGGTGGCTGGACCCTGCTCCCACTTCACACGGCTCTGCTTGAAAAGGGAGAGCTGCGTGCACCTAACAGTAGTGAACACAGCATTGCCCATGTATATTATGGGGATAGGAAGAGTTAGAGAGCAGCCAAGCACTGTCCAAAATTATAGCCACGCCCTCATGCATTCTGGTCACACACACTGGCGGTGTTGTGTGGAAACCCCCCTCTACAAATCCTGCGTTTGCCCCTGTAAGTCTAGGTTTAAATATGGTTAAATCTTTAAATAAGTTTAGAACTCGAACATATTTATTTATTTTTAACCCAAGGAATCATAGGATCACCTTGATTAAGCAAATGCCCTTTCACTGTAGGTTATGAGTATACCATAGGGCAAACTAGGCCCATGCCTAGGGCAGTACAATTCAGGGGGCAGCACAGGAATGGTTTTATCCCGATCTTTATTTTTTTTTTCCTATTAATATTCTCTTTTTTGTTGTTTTGTCTTTACCAGTAGCCCATTTGTTACCAGTAAAAATAATAAACGTGGAATTTTTTATAGGGACGTTGTTCGTTACATAATTATTTAATTAACGCACATTCACTTGCAATGCCTAAGAAATATTTGTGAGGGGGAACTGTACTTGGGGTAGAAAAAAAATATACCCCAGATAATCATATATTTGCTCACTAATTGTTGCCAGATTTATAAAAACAAAACATTACAACGCCCTGGGTTGAATAAATACATATATTGATGCTAATAAATATGGAAATTGATGCTACAACATAATAACCTTATTTAAGCTGATTACACAGATACTGCTGCCGGGCAGCAAGACCAATGTCCAGTCTGATCACACGCTTAGAGGTGGACTCTAGCGTGTTAGATTCTAGCTATCATTTATCTCGTACATTCTAGAACATTATATCTAGAATCTGATTGGTTGATCTGGGCAACAACAGCACCACTTTTCCATTTTTAGAAGGTATGATAAATCTACCTTAATGTGTCCAAATTGGATGAGGTACGGCCCCTTGAGCCCCTTGAGTCGAGCAGCTTGGTCAGTTTCTGCATGATTGGGGCCTGTTAGTGCGGACTAAAAATTAGGCATCACTGTGGTTTTTGGGCACACACACTACGATTTTGCCACTCTACGATGAATTGACCTTATCTCTTGGCATATACAGCAGTGCCACACACGTTGGATAAACATGGCAGCACCCAGTAAAGAAAGCTAGCGCCAGTCACACATGATGTGGTATCGGCAACAGGGTCTGGTTGGCAAAGACACGGCTCAGCAGACTATTAAGAACATTTTAAAGAGAAAAAAATTCGGGTAGCCCAGTGACCCAGCCCAAGGTAGTCCATTATGGGGCCAGCTGGGGGGTAGATGCCCCCCCTGAACCCCAGCCCCTGATCAGCAGCAATATCTGGCAACTGGACCTAAAACTAACCAGGTATACGATTATAATATGATCAGAATTGATCGCTCCATTATTGGGGAGTCCGGAACTGCCGGATCCTCTCTAATTTTCATCTGATTCTTTCACCAAGCCTCCATTTTTCACCCAGTAGAGCAAAGCTGGTCCAGGTCAGTCACCAGGAGACCAGTCATGATTTCTGGCCCTCACCTAGAACAAGTCCCTGCCACAGGAAACTATATAAAGCCTCCATGTGTTGGATAGAATGGGAATGAAACGTTTCTTACGGAAAGGGCGTCTTTTTAATGCTAAGCTGATGTACTGTAATTTATGGAGACAGCAGAAGCCAAACAAAGCCCAGTGTCTCCGTCTAAAGATCATATTTTATTGACAGCACATGGATGACATTATTGAAACATGTCATGTTAATAGTTAATGTCAATCTTAAAAGCATTCCTGAAATGCAATCTGCATCATTTTCTTTAATCTATTGGCAATTAGAACGTAATAACTTAAAGAGGAAAAACAGCTTCACTGTGGGCAGCCAGGATGTGCTGTCAATCACAGCGGATAACGAATTGTGTTTTAGATTCTTCTGCAGGGCGTGAGTGAGATACATGTCCACAGAATCGTCTCCGACAAACCCCGCTTAAGTTTGATGTTCGAAGGGGACTTTCCAGACTCTGAGATGTCTTAGCGCAGCCTAAGGCTGGATGGTGCTGTCTAAGTATTTATATGAAGAGGGCTGCCTATGTATGTTACATATATAACATGTGGAGGTTGTTAGAGATGGTGGGGGTCCCAAAATAGACTTGGAGGCTCCACAGCCAACAGGTTGGGCAGCACTGGCCTAAGAGTTTGTATAAACATCCTTAATTTTCAAGAACTAGTTGAACGGCTACATAAATAATATTATAATATATAGAGAAGAATTCTATGAAGGGTCTGCAAAAGTTGTATTCACTTGTGTAGTGAACCTAACTTTATTTAGCATAATACTTTATCATTATTATTTGTAGTAGTATTTATTACGGTAGAGTGGAGTTTATATATAATTGAACCTGGGGTGCTGCGGCGATCTCACAGGGGTTAACTTAGGGGTGCCTTGAAAAACTTATGGAGACCTTAAGGGTGCCTTGAACTCAGAAAGTTTGGGATCCACTGTCGTAGGTTATGTCGTGACCAAAGCCTCTGGTGCCATAAGCCACGCCCCATACACTAGCC
Organism: Mixophyes fleayi; assembly: GCF_038048845.1. NCBI lineage: Eukaryota > Metazoa > Chordata > Amphibia > Anura > Limnodynastidae > Mixophyes > Mixophyes fleayi. The sequence continues at coordinate 93,397,916 of NC_134411.1, forward strand.
ACACCTCCTTAGACAGAACATTCTTTAGCCTTCAATTCTGCCACAGATGGTGATACTTTGGCTACTATCATGCACAATGTTATACTCGCACACCATAGTTAAACTCACATGGGTTATTCAGTGTTCCTTGCTGGTGGGAGAAAATATTTGGACGTCAACTGTGCTGCCTCTCAGCCTTTGCCTCCCCTTGGCAGACCCCTAACTGTGCCCATGGTCTTGGTCAGAATGTCAGATGTCCTTCATGCATTGGCTGGTATAACACCTGTCTACCGGACTGCTTGGTTAATATGTAACGCACTATTACCTCTTTGTTACAACATGGTGGAAATCACGCCAATGTCTGATAATCCATAGCAACCGATCAGGTGTATCCTAATGTACATGCCATGTGCTTCATGCCACCATCTGGTGGTTGCTACAGACCAATGCACATTTGTGTTATTTTCACGTTCTTGAATAACATATTAATATGAGCTGGAATGAATGTGGGTGGGGGGTCTGTACTCGGACCTTCAGAGTGGATATGCCCTTCGCTAGTAAATGCGATTCCATACTAAACAATATCCCTCCTCATTTCTTTCTTTCTTTTTTTTTTTTTACTGGGAAAGACCGTTGTTGCTAAAGAACAACTAGAAAGAAAAAAAAGGAAATTAAAAGAAAATATGTACATAAAACTATATCTGAAGTTACAACATGTAAAACATAAGTGATCATTAGCGGGAAAGTGGCCAAATTAGACCTTGGTCCTGTCACTCGGTACTTAGAAGCAGAATTGGACTGTATAAAAGATTAGGTTTAACATTTTATTTTATAAGTTTTTAAAATTTATATTTTTTTTTATAACCACAAACCTACTGCTCACTCCCTCTTACAAGTTCTCCAATCCTAAATTCCAACCAACCACATTATAGCGCCCAGACTGCAAGAACAGTCCAAGTCTTACGTTTCTTGAAGATGGGTCAACTCTCAATGTTGGATAAGACTTGTATTGGAAGCTACTCACTACTATTAGTCTTGTGTCTGATGTCATGTATACATTGCTGGAACAAGGTGACTGGGGAGACCAGAACCCGAGGTGCGGACTTTTAATCTTTATCCCGAGGGGCCACAGTTAAATCTTTTGACATTTAGTCATTAATTTTCTATACAGACCTGAATTATTTTTTTTTGTTGGATTGCTCAATCTATAGCATGACAATGTCACCCTTTTACAAATAGCAGAAGCTATACAAAGGTCCAATCTTACGTACAAGACGAAGGACATTACAAAGACAGGCATTGCTGTTCTGTGGCTTACTAAAAATTCCAGCTTAAAAAAGATTATATATATAAATAAATGAATTCAAATTTCATCTTTTTCTTTTATCATTTACTATACAGAAATGTTTATGGCATGAATTACTATATTAGAAATATGTATACACAAGTACATGACAATATTTTTTTTGTTTTTGTTTTTTACAATACTGTATAATATACAATTCTACATATAGTTTATGTACAGATCTGAATGCAGCACCGGACCCATACAGATATAAAATTGCGGAATAAAACATTTCTAGAAACATTGACGGGAGGCCAGTCGGATAGTGTGTACAGTGATAAATGACCCCAGATATGTAGCGCGTTTAACCCTTGCTCGACTGGAGAGCTAAAACCAGACACTGCAGGTCGCTTCGGAACTAAGTATCGATACAACGTAACCCTCTGTGTTCGAGGATCTGTATCTCTGTTATATACATTAGCTTAGTATACATGTGTGCGCTAAATTGATGCATATCCCTCCAGTAATTTATAAATTAAAAGGGGGTGATGAAAATTGTGATTAACACTAGGATCATTTTATTGGGATCAAAAACGTGCCATAGTGACAGGATAGAGCATAACAATATGCACCCACCCACCTGCCGACGTATGTCAGGTGGAGAACGATTTATTAAACAGTTGGCTTTACGTGGAAGCAAGCTATAAACATCACAAAAAGCAAAGTATGTAGTGCGAAAGTGAAATTAATTTAGATTTCATCCACTTTAACTAAAAATATAAGCAGTAACGTTAAAAAAATAAAATAAAAAAAATGAAAGAAGATCCCGATTATGTAGTGGTAGAGCTACAATTTATTTTTAAACGGAAATCTGCGACACCCGTGTGAAGTGTTGTTTTCTTATACATACAACACCTTACTTCCTTTTGGGTGCCAGATGTATTAAAAACACTATTATATGTGTCTATCCAGCAAATCTGGTTAATCAGGAGTTTAAATCCAACAAGTTCTATGGTTAAACATTAGGACTGTCCAAAAACGGGACCCAGGGTAAATCTATTGGAGGTATACCCATGGGGGAGGGGGGGGGGGCATTTTGGATTTATGAATAAGAATAGACTACTTAGCCACCGCAGTAAACAAAAGAATTCATACCAAGTAAAATAGTGCTCACTTAACCCTGAGTGTACTCCTAACACCCCACTCCCAACCCCCCATCAGTTCTATATATTTATTTCCTTCAATAGGGGTAATAGTGCAGGATTAGCCCCTTTGCACTCTGTATTCTGATCATTAATAATTACTGGCTACTTTACTTAATAAAGGTTAATTACACAAGAAAAATTAAATATTAGACAAACTGAAAGCCCAAACCTTCTGCTGACGTGTTAATTTTATTCCCGCATTGACGGAAAACCAGAATTGTCTCTGTAGGCCGCCATCTCTACTTCCGTACTACGTTTTATGTTCATTGGCCTCGTGCGGGATAAAAACACAGGGGCCGTATCACTGTGAGGAATATAAATTCGGTAGAACTTCTTATGGAATTCTCGAATTATAAACCATATCTATTTCAAGACACAGGAAACCTCTGCAATAGACTGTCTATTGCCTAGTCTTGTTTTATTTTACACCTTTGAACATTTGTATTGACTTTTAGTCTAGCATGTCGGCGGTATCCATCCAGAACGCTATGAAAGAAATCCCTTTTTTTGTTTTTCTAGTGAACGGCCATTAAAGTATTCCGTAAGACAATGGCAATGCGCAATCTACTCAACACGTTAAATGTAGAAGAAACAAAGCGGCTTGTTCCATATGTCCGTAAATATCCACATTATTAGGAATCTGATCATTGATTATCTCTGGCTTGGTTGGGCTGCAAGAATCCAAATTTGAGGGAAAGTATCCACTTTTCGAGGGTTCCGTCTTTACAACGCAGCTGTTGTGGTGAACTGGCATTTGCTCGGGGGCCTCGATAGTCGAGACATGGGCCGTTCATTTGACTATGTCAAAGTCACCGTTAAAAATTTCACAAACTGGCAACAGAAAGTCAAATGAAGTCTATTAATACTGGTTTGCAGGTCCTGAAGTTTTTCACATCAAGGACTATTGAACACTTCAGTGGCGATAAATATCTCAGGAGACATCAGTCCAGAGGCTCCTGTTTTATCCTCATTGTGTTCGGCTGCATCCGTCTGTCTTCACGGCACAGTACGTATTCGCTAAACTGGGAGGAGTCAACTCCCCCTCCGCAAGAGGCAACCACATTAAATCCCTTTTGAAACAGTCTTTCGAGAACCTGGAGGATAAAAGGAGAAAGGTTTACATAAAGGTTGAAGTTACATTACTAAAAAATACTATAGGAATAAAAGATTTCTTTATCACAGTGCAGAATTAATTGTTATCGCGAGCCAGTTCAGTTATAGGTGTGGAGGAGCACGAACCCTGCCGGAGAGGGATCCGAAATAAAGTATTGGCATGCATAAAAAAGGGGCATAGATGCAAGGGAAGACGGTGTAATTTTGCCACTGTATAAATCATTAGTAAGACCTCATCTTGAATACGTTGTACAGTTCTGGGCACCACTCTATAAATAAGATAATTTGGAACTAGAAAGGGTTCAGAAAAGGGCGACAAAATTGATAAAGGGTATGGAGTCATTAAGTTATGAGGAAAGGTTAGCCAGTTTAGGCGTGTTTACTTTAGAAAAGAGGCGTCTAAGAGGAGATATGATTACTATGTTACAGACAACTTTCATGGGAACGTTTTACCCCAAAGATTATACACAGGACACGGGGTCACCCCCTAAGGTTAGAGGAGAGGAAGTTTCACAACCAGCAAAGGAAGGGGTTCTTTACAGTAAGGGCAGTCAAGATATGGAATTCACTGCCAGGGAAGGTTGTGATGGCAGATTCAATAGATATGTTTAAGAAAGGGTTAGACAAATTTTTAGCGGAAAAGTGTAACCAGGGATACGACCGTTAAATAAAATGAAGGATAGTAGTGGATATAGGGTAAAAATAGGACTGCAATATTGGGTCTGGGGGGATTTTTACAAGTGAAACAGATTGGCGGTTGCTTACTCTGGATCAATTTCAAATATAAGTGCAGGATCGCAGGAGATCTGAAATAGGTTGAACTTGATGGACTGGTGTCTGTTTTCAACCTCATCACCTATGTTACAATGAAATATAGCTTCAAGAGTTGCCTAACTATAGTAAAAGCACGATAGTGCGCTGTGCCCAGCAGAAGATGCCCGGCTCATTTACACCAACTTCTTTTTATTTTCCCAATAACAGATTCGCCCCTTGAGGTCTTTTCCATATCTATCAAAATTTCTGGTTAAGTTTCTGATAAATCCCAACCACAAAGACTGCACAAAAAACTCAAAACCATCTGTGGGTTACTGCACTAGGAGAAATATATCTCTTATTAGAACCTGTGTTTCTAATTTTATCACTTTTTTTTTTTTTTTTTTTTACATCTACGTTCACAGCCAGGGAAAAAAAAAGTTGTTATCAGCAAGATTTCTAATAATGACCGCGTTAACACCTGTAGTCGTCAGAGGAGGCTTCACGGTAGACCGTCCCGCTGGAGGTGTTGGAAGATCGTTACTTAGGAATTAAGAGATGCTAACATCTATACCTGACTAGTCATATACACCAAATTAAACAACAAAAATATTTTGATATTTGGTGAAATGTATGATTTCACTTTTCCTTTAAAGTGTTTTAGTTTTGCAAGATGCATTATTTTTGCTTCCATCCATACGTGCTCTCCAGCTACGTCTTTATACGATCAGGTGGAGTTATATTTTCGCTGCCCTGGAAGGTGATTGAAAGCTGCTATTCAGACATAATGTCGTCCTAGCATACATGCACCGTGCTTCGAGTTTAAAAAAAGTGGTTTCTTTCTCCACAAACTGAGACCTATATTCCAGCTACACAAGGAACAAACACTTGTTTAAGAGTCTATGGGCAATATTCCTAGGAACTCTCCTTTTGAAAAAAAAAAAGAAAAGAAAAAGTACAGATCAATTTTTGTTTTTTAAGTCCACACCGCAGGCTCCATCATTTAATTATGAGCAGCACATAAATTATGCATTTATACATTGTTGCATTCTCTGAAATGGCAGAACATTTTTTTAAAGAAATATATTTTTGGCTAGGCTAAGTTTGGGGGGTGGTGGGGGGGGGGTATCATTCACTGAAATATACATTTATATTACAATAGGAGACATAACTTCATTAATATTTTCTGTTTAGTATTGGAAATGGATAAATCTTTGAAGATCTTTTAGAATTCAGATTTCAGGTTTTTTGTTTATGCAAATTCAAAATCAATTATAAACTGGATGATGGTGAGTTTAGCCGGGCTCCCTTATCTAATATCACAAGTAATGAATAGGGCAGCAGTATGCCCCAGTAATTGGCATGGATGCCCCACAGTGCTGGATCCATGTCCACAGCTCTGACCAGGTTCCTGTCTGTGTGGAGTTTGTATGTTCGCTCCGTGTTTTTTCTGGCTGCTCCGGTTTCCTCCCACACTCCAAAAAACATACTGGTAGATTAACTGGTAGGTTAATTTGCTTTTGAAGAAATTAACCACAGTGTGTACATGTTTATGTTGCAGGGAATATGGATATGAACATGGGCAGCACAGTGGCTCAGTGGTTAGCACTTCTGCCACACAGCGCTGGGGTCATGAGTGGAGTTTGTATGTTCTCCCCGTGTTTGCGTGGGTTTCCTCCTGGTGCTCCGGTTTCCTCCCACACCCCAAAAACATACTAGTAGGTTAAATTGACCCTAGTCTCTCGCTCTGTCTGTCTGCGTGTGTCTATATTAGGGAATTTAGACTGTAAGCTCCAATGGGGCAGGGGCTGATGTGAATGAGTTCTCTGTACAGCGCTGCGGAATCAGTGGCACTATATAAATAAATGATGATGATGATATGGACTGTAAGCTTCACTGGGACAGGGATTCATGTGAATGATGAAAAATATTCTCTCTGTAATGTGCTGCATAAAACTTTTATATACTCCATATGCAATAGGATAGTTCCACCCAAAACTGAAAATACAGTTATCGGTGGAATATCCAAAGTGAAAACTGGTATCCAAATGTTACTTTCCTGGGATCCAGTATTCCGGTTTTCTAGTGAGTCCCTCGTACCTGCTGCAGCTTCCTTCATTCCTACACACAACCTCATGCAATGCATTGTCATCAAACAAGAAACCAGGTCTGCAGGAGAATCCGAATGTCTGCCCTTCTCTCCCCACTTCTGCTGATTCAGTCTTTTTTTCAGACAAGAAGTGGCTGTTCTCTGAAACTCCGCTGCCTGCGGGTGCATGCATGGGAGAGAGTAGCAGCGACAGGCATGCTCCTGAACTGCTGGACAGCCTAACAGCCGAACTCCAGGGGCCTGAATCATTAATGGACGTAAACTGCGATTTTGTGCGTATAATCCGCACCTACCCAGAACCGGACCACAGAACGCAGCCATGTTCAATTCATCTTCGAGAGCAAAAGACACTTACTACAGTCTACGATTTCTGTTAAAATAAAACGCACTTTACGTTCAGTATGCGTGCACTAATGAATGAGGCCCAGGTGAGCAATCTTTAGTGACTGGGTTCCCTTTAGGATATCCCACCGAAAACAAAAAAAAAATTAAATAAATCCGGATTTATCCTTTAAACACAGCTCTGCCTGCAACACTAAAATGTTCCTAAAGTACAGTATTTGTGACACATACATAACGGTATTCTCAGTTACCTAGGATAACCTCAGAATGGATTCCATAGTACAAGTAAAAACGAAACACATAAAATATCTGTCTATTCCTTGTTGTCGTTTATATTCCCTGTCTATGATCTCTGAAACTGTCTGAATAATTCATCTGGTACAGAAGAATAAAACTTGGTAAATGTAGAATGCAACTCATAATATAAATGTATATGTGTATGAAATATCAATGGACAGGAATCCACTGATGAATATGTTTTATATAGAAAATTAAAGGCATTGTCCACCTAAAAAAAAAAACAATGTTCTGCCTGGGGGCTAATGACCTATAAGTTACATTAATATTTTACACATATGTTAAACGGACTAGAATACATAAAAAAACACTAATTACCTGTACAGAGTTTAATCGGCAGTAGCCATTCAGTGGAAACCTGATGACGTGAGTTGGGTCTTGGTTCCATCCGGCGTTTACAGAGTTACACATGACATCTCCGGTTTCGGGGAAGATCTCCTCTATTAGTGCTTTCTCTCCACTCAGTGCAATCCTCTCTCCGAGGTCCGGAGTTACCCGCACCACTAGACAGTCACAGGGTTGGAAATGCTTCCGATGCTCCTTATCCTGTTTCCACCGCTCAAGTTCCTTCACCATAGGATGGAGCTGATAATATTTTGCTTCTTCATACAAGAGATTAAACTCCTAGAACCATATAAGAAAAGACCAAGTCAGATACAGTGGTAATAAGGTTCGAATGTGAACAAGCCTAGTTCCGTTAGAACTTTGACTTTAGCCCACAACCCTACGGAATACCGATGAGCTAGATTATGAACAGGTCTTTGTCCATCATCTAGCTTGTGAGATCATCCCTACAGAAGCCATGTTTCCTAAAATGTCTATGTCCACCAGAAAACTGGCTCTAGCTAGTGGGAATAATCCTGCAGAAGAACATGAACAAGTCTAGGACCATCAGAATACCGGAAGAAATATACTGTTCACTGGAATCCGTGCCTGTTACTGGACCCTTATGGTTGGATTACTTGGTGGGCAGTGATGAGGACGGTCTATTCATTCTGCTGTGTGGACTGAGCCTACCTATATTACAAGTGTTCATATTCATTTGTGTCTTTAGAAAATATACATTCCAACTTATTATCGATCTGAGAATAATATCTGAATGTACCTCATATAGGGTTCATAGTTATATAGCAAAGGATTAAAGAAGGACATATAGTAGAATTAAAAAGCACGATAACATATATTCATGGGCCATTTCTATTGACTTGTACAGCCAACATTAATGCCTGGTTTTCTGTATGAGCAATAGCGGCAACTGTTATAATGAACTTATCACTTGTAAGGTCTCTCTCATTCGGCTGATGATGGATAGACGGCAATTCATCAGTTTACAGAAATTCCCGTATGACTATCGCAAGTCAGGTCTTATAGACAATTATATATAAATAGACTTCCTGGGGTAGATGGATCAAACCTTCTAAAAAGGAAAAGTGGAGGTGTTACCCATAGCAACCAATCAGATTCTAGCTATCATATTCTATAATGTAATAGATAAACGATAGCTAAAATGTGATTGGTTGCTATGGGCAATATCTCCACTTTTCCTTTTTCGAAGGTTTGATAAATCTTCATATGCCGTATTAGACAGAACTTTCGGATGAATTCTTCTTTAAAATGCCTGATGATGCCCACATAGCTGTGGATTTGTGAATGGAATATCGGAGACACATGTGAGACATTAAATAGGTTCTCTTACATCTAGAGGACATAATGGAGCCGATTCATCAAGGAGTGTAACTAGGGAGAAGTTGCATATAATGCGCACAACTACTCTGCGTATACCCAGAACCAGGACCACACGCTATAGAACGCAGCAACGTTCAATTCAGCTTCTGCCTTACGATTTTAGGGGGCGGAACTGGGAGGGGAATAGGCGTATGCACATAGTGTATAGTAAGGGTGTGCCAAGCCTGAGCACACGCAGCCGCATCTGATCCAAGCTTCTCTACGGTTCGTGATTTTCAGTCTTATCACTTGCACCAGCTACAGGTCTAGTGTAAGTGCAGATTACTAGCGATGAAGGCTGAGTATACATGCTAGAACATGTGTTTGCAAACGGGCAACTGTAAAATTTATTGTATGTACAGTAGACATTAATTACATCCTAATAAATGTATTTCATGGAAAAATATTAAATAAAATAAAAGCACACTTGTTTATTTTTTTTAATGTTTTGTCATTAATGATTATATTATTAACAGGTGACATTAATTGAATATTTTTTACTTTTTTTTTTCTGTTCATTCTTTTGTGACTTTATATTCCACATATGTATTGTATGTATCCTGCTGTGTATCGTCTATTAAAGCAGAGTGCACCTAGGCCCATATTCATCAACAGAATACGGACATGCGTATACCCGTTTTTTTTTAAAAAAATCACATTACATCCGTTTTACGTTTGGTAGTTTATCGCGCCAAATGTAGCAAAACAGGACTTGCATAGACCTCAGCAGTGTGTATAGAAAACATGACCTTATTCAAAATAAATTTAGTTTCTATGTGAACGAATATCCGTGGTCTTTAACTACATCCCACTGTAATGATTACAGTAAAAAAATAAAAAATAAAACAAGAACTTTGGATAAGCTGAGAAGCAGATATTCTCTATTCCTGCTAAAACGTCTGTGATTTGACTATACTGAAATCGTCCGCTCCTGGAAATCAAATGAACATACACAAAAAATATCATTTTCAAAAAATTAGTCATGGAAGAAATAGGGATTGAACTTTTAATAATGAATTTCCATTTACATTGTCACCTCAAGCAAACTTAATTACAAATGCCCAAAAGCCCTAATAACTTTCACAAAGTGCCGAAACACAGGTATGATATTAACCTGATCGATAGGCTACTTGCTGAGGACAAGCTGTTATTACTAATTGGAGATGTGCCAATGTGCCATCTCTGCCCTTTAAAGGGATGCCATCCTCAGATGTATATATAATATATATTATATTGTAATATCAATGCATATATTCCAACATTGCAATGCCAAATACAGGTGCAACATTGGTGACACCCCGAAGGCACAAAAACCCATCTATATTTCATGATGTCCTGTCCCAAATGGCTCATTTCATACACTGACAAATTGTGACTGTTGGGGGCTCCCATCAATGTTTATGGTTGACCACAGATTTAAGGACAGTGGCAAAAAAGTATAAAACCCAATTAATTTTTGTAATTTTTATTTCTATATTTTTTAATCATGATATCATCTTCATTATTTACTTATGGATAAGTTATATATAGGCATCTGCATATTCAATATCATTGTTATAATGACATATATGTAACTAATTTCAATCATAATATATATATATCTATATATAGAAAATGAGTGCAGGTTTTTTTTGTTATATATGGTTCTAATTAAGGAGGGAAACCTAGTAAACCTCACTGATTAACATAAAAAGCGGGAGAGTGCAGGTTCTTTGCAGTAAAGGCAGAGTGACCGGGAGGAACAGATGGAAAAAAAGAAAGAAGCTTTTTGTTTAATTGTTTTTTCTTTATTTGCTTAAGAAATGCATCTTTTAAACTTTGTGAATGATGTTCTAGTATAATTTTGTACCAGCTGTCCTATAAGATAATTTAGTTTTGTAACAATTATGACCGATTACAATATATTTCTTTAGTGACCCGGCCAGGAAAGTTAGATTGTCAGGTCATTCAGAACACCATGTGCTTATAAATGAATTACAATTTATTTTATACTATTATCAGGATCATTTAAACTCCGTATTGCTGCCTGTGTGTATGGATCTGTCACTGTTCTCTATTAGCATCCGTTCCTTTAGATGGCACATAACTGAGCTAAACAAGTTGGATGTAATAAAGTGACAGGCTGAGGGTAGAGAACAGTTCAGAGGGTCAGATGAGCAACTTAGACCAAGAATCAGCAGTGTAGAATCTACTTTAATAAGGACAGGATATATACTCTGTACCATCACATGACTACTCTGTGCTTTTGGGGGACCCTGCTCCTTCCGCTATGTAAGTCCTAGCCTGTGGCTTCTCGCATACCTCCAACCCCTTCCACTATCACGATACTGACCTTGTCTCATGCCCCTCCGCACCTATACAATGAGGCGAGTGGATAGGTCATTGATTCACACAAGATGGGCCCACTCCTGAAATACTCTGTGCATCTGAAAGGATTCTGATCCGAATAGCAACAAAATAAGGTGCTCACACCCTTGTCAAATGCACCTTAAGAATCTGTGGTATCAGCTGCTAAAATGTAACGTGTCTAACAAATATCTAACGGTATCAATTAAATGACCGTTTTCAATTGGTCTCTAAAAATAAAGCGCAGAGCAGGCATTAAACCATGTGATAAAGTGTTTTGTTTTTTCTACAAACTTCCCTCCCACCAAGAACGTGATGAAAAATTCTCTCTTGCTGGCCCGTGATGCTCAGGGGTTATATAACAAAGGGTTAATGTTGGAGAAATCAGAGATTTCTCTGTCATTAACCTAATTACCAGGGCTTACCTCTGTCCCCATAGACCTTTTATGGTGTTTTGTATGGTAAATTGTAAACATGGTAAATTGCAGCGCTGGGGTCATAAATAGATCCCTTAGTATTTTCAGTCGAAATGGCCATTTTTTACCAAATTGGGGACATTTTATAAAAACCAATGCACAGTGAATCTGTGGTGTTACCCAATGGTAACCAATCAGATTCTAGCTGTTGTTTTTGAACTGCAGTTTTGAAACTGAAAGCAAACATCTGATTGGATGCTCAGTGCGACATTAGTACTAGATTTAAAAAAATGTCTCCCATTGTTGTATGCATGGGGCACACTGGTACAACACATTATTATTATTATTATTATTATTATTATTATGCTTAATACAAATTTATGTTGTTTTAATTATTGTGTAAGCCGTTGTGCTAAAAGTATGCAGCAGAGACAGATATTTTTTGGCTGAACCAATATTCCACTTATACATTCACTAGGAGCTTATATCATCACTGAGAGATGTCATCAATTCCCAGTTTATCAATCGACTGCATTATTACCAATATTGGGACATCCCACAAAGTGGCTGCTTCCGATGTGTTGGTGACAGATCCACATTATATTGCCTAAGCCCCCTGTTTACTATCTTAGTGCAAGCACCACATATGTCCTGTAACTTAAAGCAACCAATCAGACTTTTGCTTTCAGTAGCCTTGGAATAGTCTGATCAGAGCAGCTTTCTGATTGGCTGGTATCTTTGATCACACCAGACACAAATGATGTTATTCGATTATTATGGCATTTGCTAAACCACCTCTGTGCTCACTTCTGGTCCCATCAATCTCATGTCTGCATGTGGATTAAATACTCAGAATTTGTTTTCCCTTTCAGATACTCCGTATGGTCGGGTACCCTTTCATTACATTAGTAGCCCTTAAGAAAGCCATCTTGATGACAACCAATTTGAGGCTGTATCTTTTTTTTGCCAGGACTCGTGCAAGTTAACACATCAAAGGTTGAGAGAAGCCCCAGGGCATTTTCCAGATCATAGCAAAACCCTTGCCGTAACGCTGTCTTTTGGGCGTGAAAGGGCTGAGCCGTCTGCTGCATTGAGGGGTATTAGTAATGAACACAGCCAGATGTAACAGGTTGTGCAATTGCTGACGCTCAGCCACCTTCTGAATGACTGCACTTAATGTTACGATTGTCGTGACAACGTGTGTGCCGATATCTCTATACATGTATGTACCTCCACATGTGGAACGCTATGTATTGCAGAAAGTACATGAATAAAAAGGTACAACTAAAGACAACAAAACTAAAAGTAAATAAAAAGGGTATAAACAAGATTTTCTGATACATATTTAAAATGTTTCGCTGCCCTGAGGCAAACTTTGTATACCTGAAACCCTACAAGAAAATTTCTCTGAGCACATATCACTGTCTTTCCCCCCCCCCCCCCTAAGGCTTCTTTGACAGAGCTCGAGGTGAGACGAGTGTGTACTGCCGGCGCTGAAAACGCATAACTTCAAGTCTAGAAAATATTTTAAGAGAACATTTTGTTCCAAGTACACTTTCATTTGACAAGATTTATTGGAATAAAAATAATAATTGTTTGCTGCCTCATGCATGGTTGCAAATTATTTCAAATATTTTTTGTAGTAATAAGGGATTAAAAGGGAGGAAGATGTGAGGTTCCACCTGATATTTCCAACTCACAAGTATATATGTTGGGAATAACATAAACATGGTTCGTTTTTCATGAGCAAAACACCGAAAAATTAACAACACTAAATGACAAAGCATCTTATTATTAATGAGGTGATATGTACAGAAAAAGTGTGTGGGCGACAGGACCCAGGATTTATCTGCACCTTCTTCCTGCGTGTGATGTCAATGTAAACAACAGCCTCCTGTCACGCTACCGTAGAAGCCCACAGCATTCACGGTACTAGTGGCTCACTGGAAGCTGCCATATTTCTGTTTTTCGTCCCTCCCAATTTGCAAGTCAATGACATGGATGAATAAATAAAATGGTTAGCAGCAGTGTATGACACACAAGAATTTCTACTTAAATTACTTGTTTAAATATTGTAAGTCTTTGCTCAGTACATACAACAAAGTACTGCGATATCATGGCAGCTTCAGGTTAGTAATGGCTGATATAGTAGATAGCATTCCAGAGCACCAGATTTAAAGTTTCTCAGAAGGGAACTGATATGTTCCTCGTGGGGCAGGCTTAGTACGCAGAGGGAGACAGATGTAGGCTCTAGAGAGCGCAGTGGTCCCAGTAAAGAGGGGTAAAGTGGTCTGGTTGATGTTATTAGGAGGATCAGGGGGTTAACGAAGAATTCTAATGGTGAAAGGTGGTTAGTGGAGAATGGTGAGGATTAAAGAGTTAATTGTGTCAGCTGACGGGTCAGTGATTTATGGAGGTGTTGAGGAGTTAATGGGGAATGATGAGAGGTGGGTTAGTAAAGGATGATGTTGGAGGGGTTAGTGGAGAATCAGGTCAATGATCATCATCATCATTTATTTATATAGCGCCAACATATTCCGCAGCGCTTTACAATTGGGGACGAACATAGTAAACTAATAAACAAACTGGGTAAAACAGACCAAGAGGTGAGAAGGCCGCTGCTCGCAAGCTTACAATCTATGGGATGATGGAAAAAGTGTTCATGATGGATGATAAGGGGTTAATAATTGATGCATGAATGTCCGCCTTCTTAGGTGCACACCATATGTTGCTGCATGTGCCTATTTATCTGATGTAAGTCACTATAAAACAGCCCATTACCATCTTCACAAGTATGAATGGATAACCTTTACATTGTTTTTTTACAAAAAAATTTTTTTTTAGAGTTTGCTCAGATCGGCCTATGATTATTTTGTTTAAATCCTAGATGAGGTAAACTAAGGTTCTCTAATGGTTGTGGTGCTAATACACTAGCCTTTGACCCCACAATCACTGTGGAACTAAAAGTACCAGCATGCCCTGTCTCTGCCTGAGAGGTATCTTATTGGCATTCTAAACCTTTCAAATGTTCTCTTTTTGATTTCTTGACATCTAAGTTGGGGCATTTGTCTCCAAGGCGGTATAATACCCCCCCAAACAACAATTGGCAAAGAATGCAAATGAAATTCATAGGAATACAGTGATCCCAATTCTCTAACGCCCCAGAGGCTCAGAGTGTGACACTTCATGTACGTACAATTTCACACTCGCTCCGTAAGCGCTGCAAGACGTATAGACAGCCCCCTTGCTGGTTTCATTGTAAGGGTAGCAGAAATTAACAGGGACCTCAGTTGAACACTAAATATTGCAAAACTTTTAACATCTTTCACAACTGCCTCAGTGAAACGAAATGTGATTTATCCCAAAGGCGCTTTATTCTATTTGATTAAACAAAGGTGAAAGCTGATAAATATTCAGGAGCCCGTTGTAATGATTTCTTTAACATAAGACGAGGCTCAGAAATAGAGGGGGGGGGGGGGGGAAACTTGCCTGTGTTTTACACTCTATAAAGTGTTTGCCAATTAGAAAAACACAAACACTATATTTATCCTCTCTATACAATTACCCAACATCCTACTACTTACTGTAGAAGGTGATTTTATTTTCCTTTGAAACTCACTAGTACTCATCACACTGAACCATAACATCCAATTAGACACTAGTATAGATTGTCTAACGTGCATTAGACAGATAAAAGGTGGTTGCTGATTGGCTGCAGTGGCTCGGTGCAAATTTTGCACCTAAATGCAACATTAATACATTATCCTCATTGTTTTATATTGCAGATTAGGTCATAGCATGACATAAAGTGGCTTATATAAGTAAAAATAGGTTTCAACCATGGATTCCCAAAAACGGCAAATGTGGTTGTAGCCCAGGAGGGTTAAGAGCTCCAAATCCCAGAATGTGTATGACATATCATGGTTGGTCAATGGACAGAGGCAGGAATGGAACAGCGGCAGCTTAATGTCCAAGTCAAGCGTCCTTTCAGGGTACCGTAGACACCCCTATACCCCCACAACCAACCTCGGCCTTGTGCTGTTATACAGGTCATGGAACTCCAAAGTGACTTAATATTATTTGTATCTTGTACTAAGTTACATTATTCTTTATACTACATATAATTAGCTTCTCACTGGAATAAAGCGGTTTGTATGGTCCACATTCCATCATCGAACACTTTCCTAATGAGTCATGTGATTCAAGTGACATCACTATTCTCCCAATAATGATATAATTTCCAGATGTGACATCACTACTTTCCATAGATAAGTGACAACATCACCTCTCACCAAATATATGCATATATTTTACATATATTACTACCACTTGTGGATTACACGGATATTGAAAATGATCTGGTAATTGTGTGATGATTATAAAACACATGAAATAAAGGCAAAGGATTATCATGGAGAGCCCATGCCTTTTAGTTCCTATGTTTATCTATATTAATATACCTGAAATTAAGCGAGACACTGATGAATGCAAGCAAAGAGACCACAGCGAATCAGGAGACGCTGAATGCAAGGACTGATACAATTATAGTACATTAGCACAAGGTTAGAATTGCCCCACAGTCTAGAAAGCCAGACATCACCTGGTCTACAATGGAGCACCATCCTGCAAATTACACACAGACCCACACATACACATGACAAGTTGTTACTCTCTGATGTGGTCTCCAGTTTACATCCTCCTCACCTGCATGCTAATCTATTGCCATTTACCAAACCCCCTCCCAAACTTCAGTGCTATACAGCAACTGGACTGAAAGTCCAGACCAGGCTTCAGTGCCTATGTATCTGCCACTGGGCATGATCAGAGAACGGATGGGTCAGTATTGCTGGGCCCACTTCACCAGTGGGTTCATAGTGCCCGCATGGGCTTCTCCAGCTCTAATTATGTCACTGCCCACGTGTACCCATATAAAACCACTCTCGGACACCAAACTCTTATACCGTGAGCAATGAGCGAGCCACATTTGCTACTACTTGTATTTAATGGCAGAACATTCTGGCTTCTTTTGCTATATTGGATAATATACCCTATACTGTAACATGTAACACATGCGGGTAAAAGAATCGGCTTCCAACTGAATTGGGCACAGTGTGCGTGTTGTAGGAAGATTAGATTGTAAGCTCCACTGGCACAGGGAACGGTGTGAATGAATAAACATTCCATGTGCATAATATGTTGGTGCTACATTAATAAAGAGTAATATTCATAATTTTGGAAGTCACTGAGGAGTTCTGCGGCTATGTTAAAAAAACACTGTACTGATCTTACACTGACAATGGAGCTCCCTGCAGGTGTGTTATAACATGGAATCCATGAGTAGTAGGAATTAAACAGCTTAGATTTCTTCTTGCCATTTTTCTTAAATTGTGTTTTAGTATAATTATATTTGGTTTAACTTTGTTCTTTTGTTCTGTAAAATAAAAGCTGTTGCTGTGTTTGGGGTGGTGGGGTGAGGGGTGTGTAACCTTTTGGCTGCAGTAACTAAAAAGGGGGTGTAAGGTAGAGGAATGTATGATTACTATAAAATGTGTTGTCACTCTACGGTAGGGATAATGCACGTCTCAGGACAGAAGACAGAGAGATATTGTTATATCTCTGACATCACTAGTCCCTACAGAGAAGGCTATATTCCACAGTATATATACGTATTCACACCACTTCTGTATTCTATCCTTGTAATGCACAAGTGATGTTAATAGAGCAAAACATTCCGGCAAATAACATCTATATAAATGTTGAATTCTGATGTCATCACTTGAGTAGGAAAACTGGTGTATTATAAGGAACAGTGCACCCTCTACTGTAAATTATAATGGATGTTAATAGTCACCTCAGACTTCATAGAGTACAGAATTCCTCAGTGACTTTTTATACCTATATAATTTACAGTAGGGAGTGCATGATTCTATATATAATCTATTATCTATTGTTTAAGTAACTGATAAGGACCAACACTGCCACAAATCTTAGTTTACGTTTAATGTCCCCTTAACCTAGTGTTGCTTTACATTATGTTTATTAAGAATTACTACTTGTATATAACACACAGAGTTTGCCAAGTGGAGCTTACAGTTTATTTTTTTGTGCCGGGACACAGGGAGACAAAGCGACTGATTCAGGATCGTGAGGAGCCCACACTGGTATTCAAACTGGGATCTGTAGAAAGGGTCATTGTTAGATGTTCAATGACCCTAAACCACTGAGCTACTGCCCCTGTCAACTTCATAATAATTCATTATAGTGATAGTGTCATTACAATCTTAGCGTAATATATAATACATACATGACTTAGATATAAATATATACATAGAATAAATGTAATAATTTTGTATCCAGCACACTGATTTCTTGTGCCATATGAATACATTGTAACCTGATTTCCTGAGCTTTGTAAGTTCTAATAAATGTGAATACATTGTAACATTATCCAGTAGAAAAAGGAAGTACCAATTCCGTGTTGCCTAGCAACCGTACATAAGTCTGATAGGTCAGACCTGAAATACAACAGCAGCTAAGACAGAGATCGGACATACTTTTCTGAGAAAATAAACTTTTCAGCATCATTCTTACTCCATGTATATCAAGGCAAAGTATTCCATTGTTTTCTATGTAGCTTTTTTTGATCTGTCAGTTGATGTAGGCGGAGCCCTGGAGGCCAATCAGAAGCCGCAATCTCTTGAGTGCAGTTTCTGATTGGTCGTCCCGCTCACCCGCACCCGCCACAGAGCCTCGGTTTGTGGCTGCATGGAGTATCCCCCAAGGGCTCCGGCTAGTGGAAACGGCAGGTTAGTAAAATGTAGGTGGGTGGTAGTGCAGTATTATGGTCAGTGGAAGCTGTCAACCTGCCTTCCCTGTTAAGATAAAATTATTACAATCAAACATCAGTCCTCAGTGGCCAAAACCATGGTAGAATCTTTGTTGGGACTTGCTCAAGGAATATGCTTTGTTGAACATCAAACAAAAGCAAGTGCTCTAGAACAAGAATTGTCACAGTATAAAGATCCTTAATCTGACTCCAACCTGTAGCCAATCAAAGCATTAGAATAGGCCTGGCCAACCTGTGGATCTCCAGGTTTTGTGATACTACAAGATATCTGCTGGCTATCTACCTGCAAAGCATGCTGGGACTTGTATTTTCACATCACCTGGAGAGCCACAAGTTGGCCAGGCCTGCATTAGAACTTTCACAACACAACAATACAACTTCCACTAACTGCTAGATCCAACAGCAACAACATATATGTATAAAACTCTTCTGTATGAAACCTATGTCTAGCTTGTTACAGTATGTGAAGTGTGGAATTTTACAGCTGACTCACTTTCCGTCTTATGAAACAGCAATGCATGCCGGTGTATTGTTTTTCAATCTACCTATTGGTCTACCTCTAAGGGACACAAGTGCATGTCCTCGTTCTAATGCACACTTTATACCGCTGTAGATGCCATTTAAAAGAGGGCGCATTCGCGCAAAAGGAATATGCTCTGCATGAGGTGCATGTTTTGCACTGCTTGGGTGCATTCACTTAGAAGGCATATGCCCTGCATGAGGTGCATGTTTTGCACTAGTCAGGGACCATTCGCGCAAAACGCATATGCCCTGCATGATGTGCATGTTTTGCACTAGTCAAGGACCATTCGCGCAAAACACATATGCCCTGCATGATGTGCATGTTTTTCACTGGCATAAAGGAACATTTTTTCTTATTATTTTTTTTTTTATCATGTCCTTACCCTAAAGTCTTCAGGAAGTAGCAATTTACACGTCCGTAGGAAACTTAAGATGTAGCGGAAGATCTCCCCATCCCGATCAATGAAGTAATGCTGCTTTAAACTGTCCAACACAATGGGTTCTGTTCCATTAAACAGACGACTTATTCTGAAAGGAAATATAGTATTTGTTACAAGTTGGTCTCGCAACTTCACACAAGTTATACATTTCAAGAGCAACAAATACTGTTTATAGAGATATGTTTGTATCAATATATTTGGTCAATGAAACATCTATATAGTACTCAGTCTCTGCTGTTAAGGAATGTCCCACACATTTTTAACATGCTTGTTTGTATTTGAAAAAATATTGCTTTTGAGTGTTTGTATCTAAATATAATTTGGAACAGTATTCATTGAAACACAAGGCAGTTGGTAGATTTATCAAACTTTCTAAAAAGGAAACATGGAGGTTTTGCCCATAGCAACCAATCATATTCATAGTCAAATAAAATCACTAACATTACACTTGTGCATTACGGATCATTTACTGAAGCTCCTGAAGTAATAAAATGATTTATAGAACGTGCAGCATATTAATAACAGCATCTACACCTCTTTCCACACCTCCTTTGGAAGGTTTTGCAATCTGGTCACTATAAAGGGGACGAAGATATTTGTTGGACACACATTGCAATAGATTTATTAACAAGTTGATATTTTGCAGCGCAGAATAATTAGTACAGACCTGAAGTAGGGGAACTGCAAAAAGCTTTTTTTGAAGGAATATTTTATTCGCTTTTTCAAAGTTATTAACACCGGTAGGGAGCAGGGGTACAGAAGAGAGATATAGGGGGAGTAGGGTGGAAAGGGGGGGGTTACATTCTCAGCTAAACTATAAAACCATTTGGCACCATAGAGAACAAGCAATAATACCAAATAAACAAAAACTGCTTAATGATGTTGTTGGGCAGCACAGTGGCCTAGTGATTAGCCCTTCTGCCTCACAGCACTGGTATCATGAGTTCGGTTCCCGACCATGACCTTATCTGTGTGGAGTTTGTATGTTCTCCCCGTGTTTGCGTGGGTTTCCTCTGGGTGCTCCGGTTTCCTCCCACACTCCAAATACATAATGGTAGGTTAATTGTCTGCTATCAAAATTGACCCTAGTGTCTGTGTCTGTGTCTGTGTGTGATTGTGTGTCTATATTAGGGAATTTAGACTATAAGCTCCAATGGGGCAGGGACTGATGTGAATGAGTTCTCTGTACAGCGCTGCGGAATTAGTGGCGCTATATATAAATAAATGATGATGGTGAGATTCAACTGCAATAGGCTTTTAGACCATATGCAACAGATATCAGCCGGATATCTCTATGTTGCAAAGGGATAAGGACCACTTTTAAAAAAATAAATAAATATAATATTGTCTGTCCTACTTCTACACTGAGCCCAATGAGCAGATTATAATTTCTTGGTCAGTTATCGGTGCCCCAGATGATCCCCGACGTCCTCCGTAAATAAAGAGGTCCACATCTCATCACAGACATCTGCACAGCACAATCCAGGCTAGATCTATAATTTATATATAACATATCATGGCTCCAGCATTGCAGAGGTCCCCCCCCCCCCCCTCTCGTGTGCAGCTTCTTACAGCTCATGGTACAGCTGTAGCGCTAGGTCAATAGCCCCCGGCTCTGAATCTCTTTGCGCCCTGGGCAATCTGCTGCTCTTGTTCTCTGTAGAATCCAGGGAGCAGAGTTTGAAGTATTCATTACGGAACAGCTAGTATAGGATTCGCAAGGACAGACCAACTCTATTACATTCTGATTTCTGTGCATGTTAATGAGTATGATACATGAAAACTGCTCCCTGACTTTGCTACAACAGCAACAAATCTAAGCTATAGATAATTCACAAACTAATCTATATAAACAAGTCATACATTACAAAATCATTCTATTGCAACAGACATCAGTAACTGCCTTTGTTACATTGTTACAAGACCAAACGTAAGTCAGTAAGCTGCATATTGTACCAATAAATAAGGGGAAATTAGAATGAATACATGAATCTCCTCCCTGCTACACGCACAATCCTATAACAACCCTGTAACGTGTGCTAACGCTGACGTCATACCAGGTATAAACTCCTGATGTGTATTACTACCATCGGCAATCAGGTTGCTGGTTTTTTTTTTTTAAGTATGATCTGATTCGTTACAAATTTCTACAAAGTTGAATATATAAGCCTACAAAATATCATTAGACTAGCTGGGAAATTAAAATGAAAGAAGATATATTTTTAGAAAACTGTATTTCACCAATGATTAATAAAAAGACCTACAAACATTTCATATTTGTTTTGTTTTGACCCCTTTGTGGTTGAAAAACTTTTCAGCCGATCAGCTTGTCTGCAGTAGAAAGGGTTAATTGATTTACCGAGATCGGCACCATTGTAGCGGCGAGGTTCAAAAAAAACACTAAAATAACGTGACCAAGGTAATTATTTTAGTGAATAAGGAAGGGAATGGGATGTGGAGCTCAGACCACTGTCTTTTCAAAGTGAATTATTACACGTTGGCTAAAGTCTCTTGCATACAAGCTGCATTGCCATCTCTGAAAATATTTCCCAAGGTGGTCCCTCTATCTAGCTGAACACACGGGGGGCTGATCCGTCTCTTTCAGACCTAGCAGAAACACATGGGGGGGGGGGATGGACTTCCCGCTTACAATCCAAAGATTGCAGCTTGTGATTGGTTCTCACGCACCCCTTCTCCATCATTTAATGTTATAATTTACCGGTTCTGTATTACAGAACTGGTGGAGCCCCGGCACTTAACTACTGCATGTAGCAGCCACCAGGCGCCCGTCTGGGGAAAAGGAGCCCACTTAGATAAAAATGTGATGTTAATGCAGATTTAAGGGGTAACCCCTCTCAGGTTTGGGTGGAGTTACCCTTTAATATATAGCTATATTTTCAACAGTTCACAGAAAAGTTAAATTACTAGTCAACGCTATCTAATATATATAAGCCTAGCGGCGTGTGTTAGTGTGTGTGTGGAAAAAACTATTTTCTCAGAAAGGGCTCATCCAATTGACCTGAAATTTAGTATACTACCATTATTTGACAAAAAAATTAGAATAGTGAAGTCAGTTAACTTCCATCATCCCCCCTTCCTCCCGTGGGAGGGGTAGTAATGGCTAAATTTACCAGTTGAGGGCTCAAACTCTTGACCGTGTGGGTATTTATTTACCAAAGCCTGTGTTTGGTCATGGACAATTGTATGTCACATTTTCACGAGTACGGAGAAGCAGTGATGTGAAAGTGCAGGTTATGAATACTGCCCTTCAAGGAAGACTGATTGAGCACAGCGATAAGGTGTTTAGCAGAAACGTTGTGTATCGACAGGTTTTAGAACAGTAAGACGATGGAGATTAAGGATGTGGCGATGAAGATGAAGGATGAGGTGATGGAGAAGAATGATGAGGTGGTGACATGTGGCCAAAACCACGTTAAAAAAGGGCGCTTACGTCGGGAAGTAACGCTCTTCCCCTGAGGAGGCCTGGGCTAGCCCCAAATGCATGACAAGAACCTTTTTAACACCTTAAGTAGCTTGATTTGACTAGAATGCATGAGTATCATGCACGGGTTAACTTGTTATTAATAAGTGACTATGAAATGAATAATGTGTGGAATAAGCTGGCAGGGAGGAGAATGACAAACAGCAATTTTACACTTGTATAAAATGCCTGCTGATAGGATATTACAGATAGGTGTCTCTTTCTTTGATTAAATGTCTTGTTTTATCTTCTTACTGAGATTAAGAGTAACGTGCGGCCCTTTGGAAGGTTATAGGGCCACTTTGCAGCCCTCCGAAGTGTATCAGGTTGCCTATTGCTGCTATAAATCTTAGAGAGCTTTGTATGGCATTATAATTATTATTATTATTATTATTATTATTATATCTTGTGGATGGAATGCATTTGCCTACAAAACATGTAATCTTTCAATAGACATAAATAGCAACATCATAGCCTGCACCTCAGGAAGACAGATACCTTCCAACATCCAAGAAGAGGGCGTAGCCATGGCACGATGGGGTGTGGTCATGGCACGATGGGGTGTGGCCATGTCATTATGGGGGCGTGGCCTGGTTTGCATAGTGCTTTTGACATGCAGAGCAGCAGTGAACAGACATTACCTCCCTAATTTCCTACTGATCGGGATGGTAGGAAAGAGTCCTCCTAAATCAGGACGGTTGGGAGGTATGAAGATAGGAGAGCAAGTTGAAATTAATCCAGTTTTGGGCACAGTGCAATCCTTGTTTGAAGTTTTCCAAAACCGAGACCCCTAATTATAACCTTCTGGATTTTGCAAAGTTATAGGCTGATAACTTCAGATCTCTGCTTATTTTACCTTCCTGTCACTGTAGGTATCGAATTATAAAGATGTAACACCCGGAAGCTCATAGTTTTGTCTTGCAAAGGCTACAGTTTACTTTGTGTTTAAACATTTGAAGATTGCTATAAACATCTGCAAACACCTCCATTTTTGCAATCACTTTCTTAAGGGAACGGTCTCCCCTATACTTGAACCACATTTTGCCTCTGCAGTTTTGTGGCTGAACACTTTTGGAGGGTTCCACACAACAAAATATAAAATGTCATGTGAGCAGGTCAGAGATTTGCCCAGCGCTGGTAACATCTCACCGGGCCGTTCCCTACTATACTCGCAGGAGCATTGACTTGAGGAGCCTGGTAGCAATCTCATTCTTTTTATAATATATGTCTTTCTAAAATTAATATTTAACGCTACAAGGATAAGTAAGAAAGTCCGGGGGAGTTATTATTACCTCTTAGGAGAAGGAATGCCTAAAGGACTTGCAGAAGACAAAATTTGGAAGGCTGGGGGGTTGGGGCCGTAGTTGCGAAGTTTCATAAAACAGCATTACGGTTCCTGATAAAAGATATAAAGCACCTATTATGGGATAGAGGATAAATTGTGACAATTTTAAAGGGATTCTATCCTAAAAAAATTTTTGGGCTGTGTGATGTGTACAGAAACCTAAATGTGAAAATATGGTCTTGTGTTTTGGGGTAAAGACATTTCCGTGGCAGACGTTACACTAAGCAGAAAGGACGACCCCTCTTCTATAAACAAATGTCCGATGAAAAAAACGAAGTACTTCTGTCTGCAGCTAGGTAGGGAAGTGGTGCAGATAGAGGAAGAGGGTGGGAATTTGTATCATAGACATATAGGAGAAGGTGGTGAAAACCAGAACTTTGGTGGTGCTTCAAATAGGCTGTTTAACTGCTGCTCATAACAGGCACGGTCACCGAATGCACAGAAAACCTTTGCGTTTATAAATATAAATATATTTTTCATAGCCCCATTAGATAAATCATACGGGAAAGAGTTCCTTTAGAGGACAAGTGGCGCAATATTGAAATCATTAAACAGAACTTTTCATCATTTGTCATTTCAGCCCTCTAGACGCTGCTTACAAGATGTAGACCGTAGCCAACCAGCAATACGAGGACAACGCCATCGACAAGGTAAGTTTTTTTTTTTTGTATGGATTATTTTCATAGACAAAAATGTTCTACTTTCTGCTACTTTTATTATACAGTCAAATGACTGAGATATTATTAGAATTGAGATTTATATATACAGTTCTCCTGAGATGGAAACCAAACAGGTACTTCTAACACATGGGTCAGCCAGCGATCCTAGCAGGAAGGCAATACCTGTTATTAGATTTGGAGACTAGTTTCTGCCTCTCGATAATGAGAGAGCACAACTATTATTAACTTGCTGAGCTCTGATTGGTAAACACAATGAGATGCTCGCCCAGCCATAGCCTCGTAGATCACAGATTGGCTGGTGCCACACAAACACTAATGTGACATATCTTAATTAAGTCCACATCCAAATCTGTCTGTTATATATCAAAGGGTAGATTTAGCAAACCTTCTAAAAAAGGAAAAGTGGAGGTGTTGCCCATAGCAACCAATCAGATTCTAGCTATCGTTTATCTACTACATTCTAGAACATGATAGCTCGAATCTGATTGGTTGCTATGATATGGTCACTGCACATACCCACTGACATTTGAATTATATGTTTTACGTGCATTTTTACCACACCAAACATGCATTTAAACAGCTGCGGCTGTAAAAATCATTGTTACAAGTGAGTCCAGGCCCCTTTGCGCTTTTCTGAACGGCGCTTGTTCAATTTCCGCATTTCAATGCGCTTCAAACAATACAATTATCTCTAAAATGAAAGTTAGACTGCATATGAAGCGCATATTGAATGCATTTTACTAGCATTAAAAACACGCATCTCAAGCGCCAGGGTGTATATAAATCTAAAGTTGCGGACTGTTTTAAACACAAAATAAAGTGACCTGAACTTAAACTTATTACAATTATTTGGGAAGCAATAAATGTTACATCTTCTGTCAAACGTTCCAGAGAATAATTTTATTCTGAAGTAAAATATTTTTTCCACACTAACAAAAATTGTATAGAATAGTCACACATGTATCAAGGAAAATCATCATTAAAAACAAAATATGTATATATATATATATATATATATATATATATATATATATATATCCTGGTGGAAATGCCATATTTAATCGACTGAAATGTAAGAGCTACAGTATTATTAATACAATAAAAACTGTAGAATAGGTAAGTAATATGTGCCTGAAAAATCAGCTATATTAACACTTCAACTTTTTGCTTGTAGAATTGTATATATTTGCTGGCAGCTTAACTTCCAATTACACCCCCAGGCCTTGGGCGGGAAAGTATCAGTTGGGAATAATAAACCAGACATGTGACTGGCAAATGGGGCTACGAGTGCCTCAGGCAACTTAAAGGAGAAAATTGAGTTTCGCTACTTAATGACACCATAAAAGCATATGAATACCGAAATTCACATTAACACAAAATAATTAGTAAAAACAGTGTGTTATACGTGCGACTGCAGAATAACGTGTGAATAACAATAAGAAAGACAAAGACTGCAGTTGCCCTTTAACGAACTGTGACTTTCGGAGGGTCAAAACTAACCCTATGCCACCATTGCACGGGGGCGTGGCTTCCTGATCCTCAACAATGGGTCTAGTCATGGTGGCCTCATTTGCATGTCTCCGCCCCTCTCGGACAACCGCCTCCTATACACAGTTATATGAAAGCTGATTGGTCTGATGCAGTTTGTTACGTTATGAAATAACTCGCACAAATAACCTAACTGATCTAGCGTACGACCTATACAATCGTCCAGTTCTCTAACACACTAAAAAAAAAAAAGTTTTATTAAAAAAAAATAATAATAATGATAATAAAACATCAATTTTAGCTGAATAAATTTAGAACAAGTAAAATAAATATAGTGAGACTGTACACATATGTGGGATTAATATACTAGCAATAACTTATTCCTTAGGGGGAATTCAGTTCCCCGCGTTGTTCTAAAGAACGCCTGGTGCGCATTCTTACCGTTAGTGCAGTAATTGCAACGCGGAATTCTTCTCGCGGCTCAGGGAGCTGCAAGCAAAGTATGAGCGTTGAAATTACCGTAGTAACGGTAATAACGCACAGCAATTACTGTACTGACGGAATTGAATTCCCCCTTAGAGTAATTTATATATATATAGAGAGAGAGAGATAGATATTTTATTATATATATATATATATATATATATATATATATATATATATATTATGCTTTACCTAATGGTGATACGGTATGTCCAGATCAAACTACATAAAATAGAATAGTCTTAGGTGGTAAGAGAAGATGATGCAACACAGGCATATGATATACAGTGTATATTATACACAGAAGCCCTGTATGCAGCGGTATGCCTAGCCATTCTCCTGCCTAAGGTGGCAACTGAGAATGTCACTTTTTCATCCTTTATTCAAACTACCATAAACATTTGTTTTAGTTGTGTGCATTTAAAAGACGAATATATTGTAGTTTTAAGCATTAGTTAATTGACCAATAAGGTAACAACACACTCGTATACTTTTGTATCAAGACAATTGGCATTTTTATTTTTATTTTTTTTAAATAATTCCTCAACTCCAAAACTTTCCCAGGTTGTTTTATTAGGAAGCATAAACTGTCCTGAAAAACTCCAGGTATTACGCACATACCGGTATGAAGCACACACCAGACTTAAGAAGTCTCTGAAACTTGTGAACCAAAATGTAGCCCAGATGCTGTAAAGTGAGATTCTCACAACACAGTGAAGGGGGCTGTAATGTCTGTGAGTTTTGCCAAACATCTGGCAACGGAGGAATGGGATTATGTTCCTAATTATTATGTGACAAACCTACCTCTTATAGCCAAAGTATGCTGCATATACTAAGCTATACTGTTCTCAGGGGGGCAGCAACTTTACCTCGATTATGATTTTCGGGACTCCAGGAATAATTTTTAATAAACAAAATGAATAAAACTGCGGCATAATATTGGTTCTAGCTACGACCTTGCTCGATGGAAAAAAAACCAGTTACAGTTTAACTAGCTAGAATGTTATTGCAGGAGCCAATTACACCAGTGCATAACCTTTTAATAAGTTTGTGTATAGGCGTGTCAGACATAACCGGAACATACCGCAAAGTCAACCCCCCCCCCACCACCACCAATATGTGCTGCTATAATACAAAACGCTGCTAATTACTAAGCTAATTGGGAGAACACAGCTAATGAAAAACGCCTGTGTACGGACTGATATCTGTGGTTAAGGGTCAGACATGTCTAGTGGATAGAAAGTTTTTAGACTTGACTGTACCGTGGATAAATTCATACAAAGGAGAGATAGAAGATAATATAATCCTCTACACTACACTACTAGCCCTTAAAAACGAAAGCCCAAAAAAATATTTAACCAACAGTATTGAATCTTTTTCCCAAAATTCACGTAACACACTTTTAAAAGTTCAGTGAACACATTCCCTGGTCTAAAAAACAAGTTCTACTTTCTATGGACTGTATCAAGGAAATTTTAATAACAAATACCCATAAATAACAAACTGATATCCAAAATCGACTGGCAGCACTGACTGATGGGGATATGCAATTTTTTTTTTAAGCGAATCTGGTAGACGTAAAGAAAAGTATGCAATGTCTATGCTCGGAAATACTTTAAAGACTTAATAAGCTGAATGTTCCTTAATTGTTTAATAGTGAGGTCAAGTCTTCCCACGGAATACAGGTAGCAGGTTCCTGTATCTGTAATGCAAACATTCCCCGTACCAAAGTATTTAATCATCGCTCTTTGAAATCCCCTGGGTATTCAGAGGGTATAGAGCAAAGCACACGTTGATCAGTCGTGTATTCTGGTGTCTGAGCGTTAAAGGAGGAGAGAGAATAGAGAGAACGGAACAGAAGACACAATGGAACTGTGTCAGTCAGTTTGAGATGCAAACGAACAAAGTAGATTTGTTCTTACCTGGAGTCGGGGTACTTGGTGAGCGTGGCCAGGCTGCTGGTATACATATGACCTCCTACATCGATATGAACTGGAGCGTTGGATTTGGTGAGCTGAGCTGGAAGTGGGATTCCTTGGGAAGCCAGGGGAGAAACTGGGGACCGGGTTAGAGACAGACGGGACATGTTGGATTCCTCCTAGTTGCAAAGGAAAACAAAAAAAACAAACCAGTAATCCTTCAGCGCAATCTGTATTATCTTTGTGATGTGATCACAGATCTAATCAGATCATTTTTGCATCTGCCTGATTATATCTTCAGCTTACAAATTATTGCCACACCGCAATTAAATATATTTGCATCCTTTCCTTAAAATACCAGAGGGTAGGTGGAAGATACTTATTAGCAATAAGAAATCAGGGACCTTTTTTTTTTTTTCCTTCTTCTTTTTCTTTTTCTCAAGGTGTCAGCCTCAAGGGGCACAAAACAAACTGCAAAATTCTAATTAAAGGTCGTGGGCTTACGTGTTAGATGTGAAATATCCCCTGACAAACGTATAACCAATTTGTGAATTGAGATTCAGGGGTTTTTGTTTTTTTTTTTGCAAGTGTGTTTCAATAACGAGACACCTCTAAATTAGTGACTTCCTTAGTAGCAAAGGCATTTATTATAAACACAGAGGATATTTCACATCAGATCACCTACTGTACGGTCTCTCTGTCGCCTTAACCTACCTGTGCACAAAATAGAACAATGCAAAACAAATAAGTTGGTTTTTTTTTGGAGGGGAATAGTCATACTAGCCTGCGCATTAACAATGTGTGATTAATCTACCTGCCAGAACCAAATGGCATAGGTTAATGCTAAGGATACTCAAGACTCCATTGCTTTGATGTATGTAGAAAAATGAAAATTGTTTCCAGCTGCCTGATTTAAAGTACAGGACACTAAACTAAAGTTATCTGTAACCTGTATAAGGAAGTACAGAAACATTAACCCTCTTATTGACTGTTCATGTAACCGTCTTTTTGCTGTGAGCATTAGATGTATCTAAAAAAACTGAATGTTTGCAGTAAATAAATATAAAATCTGTAATTGGTTCCAGTGTAATACTTTAGCCATAGTAGAACAATTTGCCAATGAAGGGAGTTATGGTCACTATAATGACCTAGTGGTTGTTCCTGAAGTCTAATGTAGTCAATTTAACCACATTAGTGACCAGTTAAATAGACATTTATAGAACAGAGGTCTCCCATCTCCACCAGTCCCTCTGCCTGTGTCTAGAACGTAACTAAGAACAAATGACACATAAAATATAATTTTACAAAACACTTATTGGAGCTGCCCCTAACTCACAACCTTAGTGCACCAGTGCAATCCACGTTTAGTTTACAGACCATTAACTGACCCAATGCGTCGCTCTCTCTGACTCTGATATAAATAAGAGTTGGAGTAATCCAGGGCTTTATTCTGTGTGCATTGCGGTATTATACCTGTCACAGGTGACACTAGGTGATCACGCACCATATACAGAGTTGGATTTCTCAGGTAAGAGAATGGCCGTCAGCTTTAGCACTAGTTACGATCAAGGACTCCACAATATGTACATATCCTTTAGTTTTAATGTAAAAACAACTTTATTTTTGTTATTAATTACATTTTAAAATATTTGAACAATATGTTAAATATGTTAAAACAAAAAGTTATAACATCATCTGTGATGCTTGTATTTAAACCCAAATGCAAACTCTGTGAACTGCTTAGCCTGTAATGTAACAATGGAGTAGTGTTATGTTCTGTTACAAAATCCTGATATATACACAGACTGTTCACCGGCAGCCTGTAATATGATCAGTGTATTGTGTATAGCCTGTTATACAATATATCACACACACACTGCAGTCACCACTGATCTGTAATACGATAAAATCCTAGAGTACAGTCTGTTAAACAATACTATTCAGACACAATATGAGCCTTTGGGAGTTTGTGTCACATTACTATACAGTGAGTACACACACACATACATTGTGAGACTGGATACGGTGCTATGTATAACTATATTATGTATTCAAGGGCTCCACTTTCAGATATACACACAATGTAAATGACACATAAGCAATATATTGATAGGTCATCGATATATAATATTGATCTTGTGGCACCAGTTTGCCTCTTAGATTATAAACTGGTGTGACCACATTGTCTTTACCTGCTGTTGCAAGGCATTATGGGTACTTTCTATTAAGACCCCCTCAATGTACAACGCTGTATAAAGTTGTTGTCACTTTATAAATACAGAATAATCGGTCTGTAGATAGATAGATAGATAGATCAACTGATTGTTCTACAGATTATCAGATTGATTGATGAAGACTGATGCATAGTTGTATACAGCGCTTGTTTAATCACGGATGTACAGATTGGTTTCTAGATATAATGATTGATCTATAGGAAAATAGGCTGATACATAGTTAGGTAAATTCCTTGATTGATCCATCCATTGATATAGATCCATCAATAGATAGCACATTGATTTATAAATGGATATGACAGACTTTGAAGAATGTTACACGTTGCTGGTGCACTTTCCAAAGGTCACTTTCCTAAATAATGGAAGGATATAGATGAGTCAACTACAAGGTCATTTAAAAGGAACATACGTAAGTAATTGACTGTGATACCTGAAGGAGGGATTTCTATATGGGCTCCATATTCAGCTCTATATAATAAAGTTCAGGATAATGTTGCATCTTGTTAGCTGAGTTCAGTGCCCAGTTTAAGTGCAAATCAAAATGATGTTGTTGCCTCCATGAAGTATTTTTACATGGCTTAAAACCTAGTTCCCGCCCTAATTCTATAAATATAATAACAATAAACTGAGTCTAATAAAAAAAAGAGAAAATTTTACTTCTTTAAACAATGAGTAATAATAAAAATACGCCATCCACTTTGGGGTAAAATTACTAACTTTTCCACTCCCAGAATGCACTGCGGGAATAGGGCTTTAAATTAATTTTGCAGCCCCTTTGGGAAATAAAGAGAGCATTGTGGACATGGCACTGATTTTAGGCATAATCTCTATGTGAACGGGGTAGTGATGCCATTCAATGGGATATAAGAATAGCCATACATACATGGAGAAAGGTGAATATGAACTCACTGATAAAACTGTGGAGAGATGCTAACTTCTGGCCCTTCCACCACAACATCCTCCCAGCACACACTGGGTTAAACACAATTACATTAGTTGTTTGTACCACCGTCTTTAATTGCATAAAAAAAAGGAGGGTGGTCTTAAGTATTAGGTGACGGCTGATCTAGCTGTGGGCAAAACCAATACTGCCAGGTCCTGGAATTATGTGGCATTGTAGTTTTGTTTTGTTGTTCATCCCTCCTCCAGTATAAGCACATCCAGTCCTTTGTAAAAAAAAAAAAAAAAGGCAGATTATCTTCCCCCTTTGCTTTTGTCGTAACTGCACAAATGTTGCTTGTAAAAGCTATTTGCCCATGTAAAGTGAAGTAATCAGGATGGCATGCTCATTTACACACAAAATGATTCTGTGTCCCATTGTGCTCACAGTTGTTCAGCTCTCTAGGGGTGATTAAACTAGCTAGGCTGCTGCAGCTTGAGAAGATTTCCAGAAATCGTTCCTCCATGAAGTTGCCTCTTTTGCTAAAGCTGTTATTTTAACCATAAAAGGTAAACAGGAGGCGGTTTCTGAGAGCTCCCATTCAAGCTTGGCGCCTGGGGCAAATGGCCCAAAGCGGAGAATGTTGAAAGTGGAGAGAATATTCCAGGGTGTTGTCTTCAGAACACAAAAGCCTCCAGGAATACTCCTGGTTTAATGCACACACACAGGGTTGGTGCGTTTAGATCCCACTTAAAAAGGGTGGAAATAAAACAAAACTTCAAAAGTGTAAGAAGTTTGGGGTGTAAAGGGGTTACCCCCTCTTCTCTGCAGATGTCTGCAGGCCCCTGGTAACTAATACTGTTGTTGACGCTGGAAACAACAAGAGTCTGTGGATACTAGACACAGGCAGAATGAAGGGACCGGCTAGGTGAAAGGTTGCTGAAACACCCTCAGCATCTACTACTAACAAAAGAATAAAAAAAAAGAGATGATCAGCCAGTAGTGTGTGAAATCAAGTCACAAAAGAAGAAAAATACTTGTGAGGTAGTCAAGTTCACAGTTAAAGAATGCCAACTTATTTATTTATATAGCGCCAATCATATTACACAGCCTTGTACAGGAGGTATCTAGACATTCAGATCAGTCCCTGTCCCATTGGAGCTTACAATCTAAATACCCTACACCCCCCCCCCCCCCCCCCCCCACACACACACACGGGTCCATTTTGTCAGGAGCCAATTAAACTACCAGTATCTTTTTGGACTATGAGACGAAACCAGAGCACCTGGAGGAAACCCAATACCAAAAAACATGTTTCCAAAATATCCTGTAATCTTAAAACTGATAGCATGATTGTTATTAACCCTCTGCTTTCCACTGCCACACGCACCCACATTGGCATAAAAGCCTTCCGTTGAAAGGGTTAATTCTTTAAGTCTAAATACTGGGGCTGTCTTCAGTGGTCCAGTCTTAACTTCTAGGGAGATTAGCCAAGTAGAGCGCAAGTATTAGGAAGCCTTCAAATAAATAAATATATATATATATATATACTATACATCCACTAGAATGGTTACATTAAAGGAAAAGTAGCACAATATCTCCACCTTAACAACCAAATATTGAAAACAGCTGGGGATACAGCAGCCATCAGCATTTGCTATAAAGTTTTGGACAAGAGGAAGTGGATGGAAACTCTCAGCACCCAGACACTTGTCCCTCTTGTGTTCCATAACAGACAGTCTGGACCATACATATGTTCCCAAAACCTTCCCCAAAATTCTGTCCTCCGTCGCCCCCTCCTCACAAGAACACAACAAATCCCAGCTTACTTTGAAAGACAAGCTGTACCAGAGAGCATGTGAAGGCTGGTACTGCAAGGCATTGGACATACAGTAATAATAGGGTACACTCATGTCCAGGCTCCAACGCACACAAAGTACACCCAGCGCATGATGGCAGGGGCATCACCCACCGCTTCTGCACCCCAAACCAGCTCCGTTTACACCCCCCACCCCCCCCTCCCCAAAATCTGCTGCAGACCTCCCTCTAGTGCAACCCTGTGTACGACATGCAGACACAATACATCCATGTGTTACAATCATGACATTATAGCCCCTGCTCCCCACGTCCCCCAAGGCTCGGGGGGTCTGGCTGGGGAGGGGGGATAGGGTGAGCACCCCTGGCCAGACTACTTCTTCCAAGTCACTTTTCCAAAAAAGATCCAGCAAACCCCCCTTCCTCTCTTACCTTAAACCTGGCCAGATTTCCTTCTCCTCCTCTTCCCTGTGTGCCGTGTCCTCTTCCTGGATCGGTGCCCCCCTGTCTCCGGCACAGCAGCAGCCGGGAGAATGCGTGCGCCTGAGCTGGAGAGAGAGCAGGAGAGAGCGCACACGCTCCTAGCTCTGGGCTTCCAAACGCCTCCAGGGCAAGGATTAGCTCCAATTAAAGTGTTCCCGGCTCTGCCCCCTTCTTTCCGACCCCTCTTACGGTTCCCCCCCCCGGTTCCAGCTGTGGGATAACGGTTCGGATATCACCCGGCTACTGTCACGTTTCCACCAGACGAGTCAGGGAAACGGAGGAAGGGAGAGGAGGGAAAAAAGCTGATTTTAATCATTGTCATTTCGTCTGATGTAATTTTTCCTGGGGCGCTTTCAGCTAGGCATAAATTTTCAGTTCCCAAATAAGTAACACAGGGCACGTTTCTCACATCCTTTGACTTTGTGTGTTACAATTGCAGTGCCACACACACTACGACTTGCAGGCAAAGTTAATGTGGAGGGTTTTAGGGGGTGGGGGCAGTGCTCTTTCCTGATACCCTAAATCTACAGCGTAGAACCCTTTAGCCCCCAGTCTCAACTTTCTGATACAGACCCCCCCCTCCTTGAAATATAATTTGTAACATCACCCTAATTTTATTTTACACCCTGGAAAACATTTTGTTATTTTCACACTTTTTTAACCCATTGCTCCCTAGACATGTCTGTGTTTTGCCCAAAACCATTTTCCCCACTAAAACCCCCCAACTTTCACACACACTACCCATCCCTAAATATCCCCTCCCTGCAGCTTAAATCTCTGCTGCCAGCCCTTTACTTTTCGTTTACCCCCAAATTTATTGCCCCTTTTACCTTTCCTTCCCCTCCCTAAGCTATTTTCACCCCGTAGCTGCCCCCACCCACCCCGAAGTTCCCTTTTTCAACCTCCCTGCTAATGTCTGGCATTAGATTCCCTTCAGGCCATTAATACCAAATGACGTCTGTGGACAAGCTTTGTGCTATTGCAAAATGCACCCTCCGCACTAGCCCCCAGCTAAACGCGCCATTTCAATTATAGAGCACGGCTAGCTGGAGATGTCTGCTATGAAGATCTCCTATGCAGATATTCCACATCCCCCACCTCCGTCCCCTGCATCTTTACAGGCTTTGTAGCCTCTCTCCCTTTTGACAAAGCATAAAAAAAATGAACCAAATAAACTTCAATTAAAAAGAAAACTTTTGAATAGGGTCAAACTGTCTTGTTTCTGCAGGGTCCGTGTTACACTGTGTCCAAAATACTAATACATCTAACACTCTTGTTAATTTGTCTGTCTTTAAATATATAAAAAAAAACAATCATAGTGCATGTCAATATGACTGCAGATGCTGCAGAACTTCTTATACTGCTGAGCTGTCAATCATCATTGTGTGCATTCTTGGATGCTGGCTTCAGACAGCAGTGCCATCATGGATTGCTGTGCTGGCCAGTGCAATACTGTAGTGGTCACAATCATTATAATAAAAAACACACACACTACCCCAAGGGGACATTGAATCCCACCCTCCCTTCAGCCAGCCACTGGTTTGGAGCTGATGAGAAACAGGGATTTTATGGCGAGGAGCGGTTGAATTCTGCAACACTTACATCACTAATTTTCGCTCCAGATCTGGGGATGTGTCTTTGCTATATACAGTTTTCACTTTTTAGGCTTGTAGCAATAGTACCATCATCATAATAATAATAATAATAATAATAATAATAAGAACAGCAGCAGACATCCTATAATCATTTCTAGAAGATCTTCAGCACCAACTAGTGTCAAAGTGTCGCAACTGCAGCACAGTGACAGGTCTGCTGTTCACCCCTTTCTAAAGGTCAAGTGCTTTTGTTTCGAGGTTAGCAGGAGACTATGTCCCAGTTGCCACTTTTGTTTGGTATGACAAGGTGCTAGGATTAGTATAATTAATTTAATATTCCATATGCCTTTTGTTCTTGCATATCACAAAGCTACAAAAGAACTTCATACAGTCTTTTTATCCCCATGGCAGGAATAAACAACTTTTACTTCCTGGGGCGCTCTTTTTTTTGTTTTTAGAGTACAAACT
The DNA here is from genome assembly GCF_038048845.1 of Mixophyes fleayi. Classification (NCBI taxonomy): domain Eukaryota; kingdom Metazoa; phylum Chordata; class Amphibia; order Anura; family Limnodynastidae; genus Mixophyes; species Mixophyes fleayi. The sequence goes on from NC_134411.1 coordinate 93,434,167, forward strand.
CCAGCAGAAAAGGGAAATTTTCTCATTAAAGTTACATCCCCGCAGTTAGTTCAATTACTTGATATATGCAAAAGATGTTGTAAATTTAAAGATTTAAATAGCTTACAAAGATGCCAGGGGGCTCCATCAGTTAATTTCCTTAATTTATGGATTTTTAACGCGGCTTTTGAAATGAAAAGGAGAATGAGAATTAGGTCATCTTAATGATTAGCATCCCGCACTCCACACGTTGTTTTCAGGGGGGTTGTTTAAACGGGACAGGTGTAGATCAGGTACAAAGGACAGGTGAATCTGCTCAGGACAAAGACTTTTTTTCTTTTTTTATTAATTAGGATTTTATTAGTAGGATATAGTGATATTGGATGCGGGCCGCTGCTAAGAATAATGTAACACCTACATGCTGAAATTGTCGCTTAAATCTTCATTACAAATTCTCTTTGAGCTCTAGAGGGTGTGAAAAAAGAATATAATGAGAACTATTGTGTGACTGTGATTTGTGGCTCTCCGAAAACTGGTAGTTATGGTTTTCAATTTCTTGTCGCATAAAGCGACTCTATACAGATAAATGTACTGATTATGAAGTATTTGTATAGGGTTAGACGCAAGGTTATGCTGTCCAAGTATTTTCATCAAGAGGGCCGCGTATATTCTACAACAATATGGTTACAGGCAAAATAATAGTAGAATGTTTGTTATACAATGTAGTTTGTGGAGGTTGTCGGTGCAGACTGGGGCTGCAAAAATAGCTTTGAAACGTTCCATCCATGCAGCCAGTGGACCCCTGTGAACTACAGTACGCCCATTGCATTAACAACTCATACTAAACTTATTATGGTGCAAAACTTCTATCTAGTCTATATAGGCTGATATTTTGCATGTAAGTGGCTGTTTACAGAACTTTGCAATGCTTATATTAGGCCAGGTTAACTATCATTTTTAAATAGAGGAGGACAAAGAGCAAGTATTATTAGGCTGAATAATATATATGAAATAACTATAGGGTTTATTAGCAACAACATAAGCCAGGCATGATGTCTCTAACTCCTTTGCAGCTGGATGCTGTGATAAAAGCATAGGCAAACCGAGGGGAGGGGGGTTCCTAGCAGAGCCAGATTTAGACCTCATGGGGCCCTAGGCAAGATACTGGTTTGGGGCCCCCTCCCTGAAAAAATCCATAGCACTATAGTTTTTAGCATAACATTTTTCCCCTATTCAGGGGCTGGCTGGCAGACTTTAGCCCAGGGGGGCAAGCACAGAGCACTGGCCCATAAGTAGCGGCCCATTTTTAAAAGTTGGTCTCACTGCAGGCGCTGGGAGGGTCCTCTGGGGACCGCTGGGCCCTAGGCAATTGCCTAGGTTGCCTAGTGGTAAAGCCGGCCCTGGTTCCTAGTGCTTGGAAACCCCCCTCCAAGCCTGGGGCATTGTATAATTGAGGTGGCTGGACATTGCCCCCGCTTCACACTGCTCTGTTCAAAAAGAGAGAGCTGCATGCACCTAACAGTAGTGCACGCAGCATTGCTCATGTATATGATGGGGATAGGAAGAGTTGGAGAGCAGCCAAGCACTGTCTAATATTAAAGCCACGCCCCCATGCATGCTGGTCACGCCCACTGGTGGCGTGGTGTGGAAACCCCCCTCTGCAAATCCTGCGTTTGCCCCTGAAAAGGGAGGTGCTTCTGTAACTGAGCAGACAGTGAATGACACACATACAGACTTGCTCTGCAGAAATGCACTGTGTGGTTTTGTTTATAGATGCATAAGGGCAGTGCCAGAACCAGTGATGTCACAGCAGCTCAAATGATTGCAGTCTCAGAATTAGCTTCAGCTATGTGTAGTTACTGTAAATCTCAGTGTAGGAGGCATTATTCATGCATGTGAAAATGACATTTAGGTGATATATAGAGCTATATTAGTTCTACAGTTACATATTTTTTTTCTGACTGGTAACTGCTATGATAATCATTCTTAAAATGACAAAACTGTGCTGATAAAAAATCTGATGCCAAAATTGTGTTTTATGTACATGACATGTAAAGGAGGTTAAAAAAAATCAGTGTAGCATATATTACTGCAACTTTAATGTAGGATGGACGCTTTCAGAAATATGGCAGCATCAAGTGCACACCTCCAGAATGACTTTTCTAGTTTGACATCCAAGGAAAGGCAAATGTTTTATTTCCACTTTATTTAGTATAATGCAAATATTTAGTATACTATTTAGTATAATATACAGACAAGTATAGTATACTTAAATCTAGCCCTAGTATTGTATGCAAACTATAGTTGATTGTTCTGTTATACAGTATAGGAGTTGAATGGGAGGAGCATTCCCACCTGATTATAGGTGATAGTAGTTTTTTTGTTGTCTTTCTGACCATTTTATGGACAATATGTCACATGGTGAGAGTGACATTGTGAGTCCTTGAATGGGACACTGTGCAAGTGAGAGGAAGCCACAAGTAAGTCAACAGAGCGATTTAATGTGGGTGACACGTAATGGTAAATCCGTGGACGAGTTGGTTGGATAAGCTGACAGTGACTAAAGGTAGCCACATATATTGGGATTAGGGGCAGACTCCCAGTGACCTACAATCAGCATCCAGAACAATAAGCATTGTATTATGTTTTCATAATTCAGACTGGAGAATCTGAAAGCTTGCTAGCGACATGTACATATTGTGCCAAACCCCTGATCCACTGAAGATGCCCAGATTGGCCTTGACCCAATCATTGGACAATCGGGTTGAACAACTGGATTGCTGCAGCGTAGTTCCGAACGAGTTCATTATGTCATTTGCAAGACGTTTGCACATTATTTATTCACTGACCTTTCTGGAGATCCCAGCGTTGTTCTGGGCGGGTGTGCATAAATATTCACGACAAAGAAGAGTGTGAATAGTGACGTTCTGGCAGGGGCTGCTCACTGTGCTTCTGGTAAACCTTCTGTGACATCAATCAGATTGCAGGAAGTCTGCCAGCTCTCAGCACATTGGCTCTGACTGATCACATGAGATTACATCATAGGGCTTTCAGCCCACAGTACAGCCCACACATGCTAATGTAAATAATGCCTAAGCAACTATATCAATGACTACAAGAATGATGGAAGGCACAGTATTATGGCTGTTTTTTTCTTAATATGTTTATTAGGCTGTCCGATTAATAATCTGTTTTCATAACTTCCAGATAAAACTGGAAATATATCTAATAATAGTGTGACAAAGATGAATATGTGATACATTTGAAAGATAAACTAAATCATTCATACAAGTGGCATAAACTTGAAGAAAATTACTTTATGGGGCAGATTCAGTTGTCAGCGATGTTCCTAAGAATATCGTGGATGCGCCAATTTGTACTGATATTTAATAATCGCATGCACTGTCTATTGTTGGTCCTTTACATTGATGTCTCAAGCAGCCAATTGGATTACAGAGATTTGAACGAACACCCGATTGGCTGCTTAGTATTTCATTGTGAATGACAAGGAAAAACAAACAATAGTTAAGAGAGTGAGAGTTGGTGTTTTATGGGTACTGTCAGTTACTGCTGTTATAATAAATATAATAATACATTATCTATGCACCCCAATGAAACAGTGCCCCCCATTGGTGAAATGGTAGAATACTTGCTTTTATGACTTAAGTTATAATATCTGAAAAGCGTCATTATCAGACATATCGGTGACCTTGCTTTACCCTAAATCGAAAATATAAATAAAATCATACATTTTTTTTTCAAAGTGTTTGTATATAATATTTCTTTAAATCAATTTAGTTTTGTTTTTCCCAATAGAAAATGACTATGCCGCCTCACAAATCATTTGCAATGCATCTGCACTCCTTGTGTGCGGCTTATTTTAACCCCCGCCTTTTGTAGCCTGTAGAACCTGTGATCACGTAGGAATGTGACCGAAGTCACTCTGCGGAGTAGGTGCGAACTGGATGCATCTAATTATGATCTTCTGCTAGTCTTATGTGTCACGTTGTAAATGGGACACGAAAAAACAACACTACATGAAAGGCATGGTATGCAGACGCCACAACAGGAAATAAAATAATCATAATAATAATAATAATAATAAGAGGATTCGGACCACTTTATACTCCTGAACACAGCGCTGTGAGGCAGCAATGCTGACCACTGTGCCACTGCGGTGCCCAGGAACTGCCAAGTTCTTTACTAGGTGACCATAAACACCTTTAGTAATAACTTGCACACACCTGGGCATCACCAGTTCCGATATTTAGGAATATTTTTCAAAATGCAGCCTATTAACTTATTTTACATATCACGTGACTCAGCTCCGCCCACAAAATGGCTGCCTCCTCTTTGTATAAACAATTGTTTTTCATTATATATATATATATATATATATATATATATATATATATATATATATAAAACACATTTGTTATAGTATCTGGGACCTGAACATTATATAAAAAAGGAAGAGACACTTGTTTATTTTACTAACATTTTTAGGTTCTTTAATTTTGTGTTAATTTTAAACATACTTTTGACTTATGTGGTATATTGATAGCATAGTTACTATTTCAAATGCTTTCTATTCATTTAAATCGTGACTAAAGCAAGCTGACGTCTTTTAGGCTGAAGAAAAAAAAGATTGTGCCTTGTAAATTCACATTATACTATTTTTAAGTATTGACTTGAGGTGATGTCTAGAATATTATCAGGAATATTTATCAAGATTTATTTTCATAAACATTAATGCTGTTTTGTTTTTCTCTTCTTTGTTACCACAAGATTCCATTACACCGATACATTTCTGTTTTAAAACCCATCTTGACTAATTAAATTGCTGGCAGTGAAAATATATAAATAAGTAAAAAATAGATTTGATAAAACCTTCAAAAAAATAGCCAAAAAAAGGATTTTTTTTTTGCATATGTGCAATAGATATGCAAGGGCTTTACCGGAGGTGTTGCCGATGACTATATACAGAAATTGTGTTTTAAATGTAAATATAATGAATATAATAACAGAAATATGTAGAAATCTCATCTGAAAACCAGGCAAAGTTTTTAGTCTTGATGTTCATTATTTAACATTTTATTCCACCAGATGAAAGTTCCATGATTTGCAAGGTACGTGTCAAGGACAGCTATATAAAAGGGTTTCTTATTTATTCACAACTGCAAGACTAATTGCTTCACTTTGCCCGAAGGCCTAGAGATTGGTTTTAATATGGCACTTCAAAAGTATGCACAGAACTACAGAGATAGTAAGTGTTATTGTTTAAGAGGGTGAAAAAAAAAATCTCAATATGATATTTTTGACCCTGAAATGAAAAATCTATTTTATCGAGTGATGTGAAAATGTTTATCAGTGCTATTTTTAATATTCGACTATACCTTGAAGGTGAAATGCATTCCAGTCTAATGAAAATCGTCAATTAAAATATGTAGAATTCTAAGCACAGTTTTACGCAGTACAGTCTGTGTATAGGTCAAAATCTGTACGGAATCTGTGTATTGCTGCATTCATTGGGGTGAATGTCTGTACTTAGTAAAGATTTAAAACTTATTGTGAACCCAGAACTGCGAAATAAGTCAGTATAGTTTTTTTTTTATTTAAAATTGTAGTTGCCAGGTATATAATTGATTTGACTTTAAGGTTTAATATCTTGGCATCTCTTTGTGTCAGTCTTTTAAGTACTGTACAACATTAAAGGTGTTTAAATTGTCAAATAGGATGATATAAATACATTGAGCATGACGCTTTCGTAGTGAACCACTCTCGGCTGTACAACCGCCTCTTAGTATATACCCTAAAAAAGAAAATCACATTTTGCAATATACAGATAAGGTGTAATTCAGGTCAGTACTGCTCATTGTAAGTGTCTGGATTTTTTTATTTTCTCCTGGATCCGCATTAGGGCTAGATTTACTAAACCTTCTAAAAAGAGAAAAGGAGGTGTTGCCCATAGCAACCAATCAGATTCCAGCTGTCATCTATCTGGTGCATTCTAGAACGTGATAGCTAGAGTCTGATTGGTTGCCATGGGCAACACCTTCACTTTTCCATTTTAGAAAGTTTAGTAAATCTACCCCTAAGTCTGTGAATGAACTATCTATAGTTCTGTCGTCAGATGAATGTAGTTTCTTTTATCCACGACATGGCCGGTGGAGGTACCCCAATGACAGGACCAAGGGGCTGATTTATTAATGGGGGGAAAAAACACCATTGCCAGCACTTTTTCATTTCGACCCACCAGCGGTAACACCGCTATGCCCGCTATGATTCTCCTATGCACGGGGAAGCCTATTTAACGTATCCTGGAAGTACTTGCACCTAAACAATAGCTCTTCTGTTTTCGCTATTTGAGCATGTTATTATAGAAATGCTTTATTCTTTGAACAAAACTTTTTTCAACGTGTAAAGCTTGTAGTCCGACTTCTGTCATAGATAAATTATTTGAAGGGATTTTGAGGGGTGCGGTTCTCAAAACAATAATTAAAAAATGAATGTCATATCACAGTGTCAGCATGGTTTCACGAAGGACCTGTGATACCTTAGTTTACATGAGGAGGTAAGTTTCTAACTGCACCTTGGTAATACAGTTGATGTATTTGTATCTTGCAATAGCATTCAGCACTGCTCCACATAGTCTGGTACATGAGATGACAGTATTAGGTCTAACCTAATACTTACCATGGTAGAGAACTGATTGAAGGCTAGAAGACATAGGATATTAACAAATTAACATATTATTCATTCCAACTATTAATGTTGGATCAGTATTGGGCATTGTCTTTTTAATATTTTTGGTAATGACCTTGTAGATTACCTAGAAAGTAAGGTCCAGATTCAGACAAAAGGGCCAACCCATAGTTGTTGCGCCCTAGATAGGAAGCTGCTGATTGCGGCTCTACCTCCATGTCATCGGCCTGCGCCTAACATGGGGGCTTCGCTGGGAAATGAAAGAAGCTGAATAAGTGATATTATATCACTCACCCAGTGTTTTGAACGCTCCCTAACCATTCAGGCCCTATAGGATAAATATACGGGATGCAGACATTGTATCACAACTTGAGGTATAGTCTTGGGCACCTCGCTGTAAGAAGGACATAGGAGAACCTGAGAGGGCTCAGACACTGGCAACCTTAATAAAGGGATTAGAAGGGTTACATTTTAAAGAAAGGTTAGAAACACTAAGTTTGTTTTCTTTGGTGGAGGAGATGTCTAAGAGGTGACCTAATTAATATGTATAAATATATTTGAGGTCAATGCAGACATTTGTGTGACACATTCTTGTACCGAGGACCATACAGAGACGAGCAGTCATCTATATCTAATGGAAAAAAGATTGCTTCAACATGACACTGCAAGGGTTCTTTACTGTAAGGGTAGTAACGCTGTAGAATTCCTTACCACATGAAGTGCTGATGGTAAATTTACAGAATTTAAAAATGGATTTGATGCCTTTCTTATAAGGAAATGTCTCCACAGCTATAATACAGAACATGGGTGCGCTTTCATCCAGTTGCTATTTTTAGGCCCCCACCACCACTAACTTGGCAACTGTTAGACTATTTCTTAGTAAACTGATAGGATAAGGCCAATACTCCTCCGATTAGTGGGCGTAGTTGCATCACGTTAGGGTCGTGTTCTTGTCGCAATGGACGTGGGCACTCGCCAGGGGGTGACTGGTGCTTATGAAGAGCTAGGCTGTCCCCAGACCCCCAGCAACACAGACATGAATTGCCACACTCACCAGATGACCATGGTGAGCAGAAACACACCTCCCAACCTCCCATGAGTTGGGACAAAAGTGTCAACCGCGGGTCAACAGGACTTTTCCCCTGAAAATGGGTCTGTCCAGCCACAACTGGGACAGTTGGGAGGTATGTATTGTCATGAATGGCCGCCTCCACTCTGTGTAGGTGATGGGCTCAGTGGTTGATCCAAAAGAGGGGCGATTGAGGCAATTGTCTCCCAAGAGGTCCGATCAAGGCGATGGAGGGGGCGGGGCTAACCGATCAGAGTGAAGGAGGGGCGTGACTATGCTAAGCTGCTCTCACCCCCTAAAAAAAAAGTTTGGGTCCGCCCATGGATGGGTTCCACTGTTGCAAGCACACACTCCCAGCTTACCCTGCTAGCTCTATCGCTTGGCAATGCATGCTGGGGCTTGTAGTTTCACAACACCTGGAGAGCCACAGGATGTCCAGGCCTGATTTGCACAATGAAACTGTATATTCTACAGCCCCTTTCTTTTTGTTTAGACTACATCGCATTTAGTTGGCGGCACATTTCTACCGGTGAAAGGGTTAAAATTTTCGAAAAAGAAGTGTCTGCTCCAGTTCCCCTTCAAACAGTGCACCTGTAACCAGCTACTTCATGCGGAGGCAGAAGCAGCCATCTTGGATTGCAGTCACTGCAAGAATGGCCGCCGTCATAAAACGTTCTTCAGCAGCTGGAAGCAAAGCAGGGTGTCGTCGTTCCCCTCGGGCACTAGACACATTGCCTAGGACATGATGCATCATATATGTTAGTCAGAAAATCACTGGAAATTTGCCAATGCCTTTTTTTTTACTAGCCGCAATAGGCTGTGTGCATCTTAAACCCTCTCTGACAACTACCAAATGTCTTCCATAAAATTAAGTTTCTCCCCTAAAATGGCTTTATGGGGATGTTGTGCTGGTTGCCGTGCCAGCACTCTCCCGTGGTGATCACATTTATATGGAGAAAAGCTTGACTGCTGTGATTGCAGAATACGCAAACACTTCTCAGCTTAGGCAGCATCGCAGCAAAACACCCCAGCGCAGCCCAGAATCACACACGTAGTCTTCAGTAATTATAAATGTATTGGAAGCAGAGTAATGTGACATTAGGATACTTTTTAAAGATTTTATAGGCACAATTTCCGCTGAATTGTTCTGCGAATGAAGCTTTTCTTTTTTTCTCCGCTTGTGTTTGAGGACATTATACATGTTCAATTTGATGGTAACAAAACGCGTAATGTGCATTAACAAACCATTCCCCTCCGTTTCCCGCTGTGCACAGCTCGTATTTGTTCAGACAGCAGGGAAAATTCTTGCACATAAATGTTTTTTTTTTCTCCTATAAGCACATGGAAAGCAATGTGTTGTAATCCAGAATTAAAACAGTATATTCCCTGCAATACACATAATCCATAGAACATATAATGAAAGTTTAATTTACCACCTAACCTGACTAATATAATGCTTTGTATGCTAAAGTTGTTGTTTATTTATTATTATTTTTTTTCCAAAAACCAGGGCAAAATGATTCAGAAGAATTAGTGAATGACATTGCTAAGGGGTAATATGCAAATAAGATACTCCAAATGGAGAACAGACTTCTGGGTAATGTCGCTTACAGTATATGACAGCCCACTGACTCAATGTCCCACCCACTGGGTTTTTTACTTTTTTGTAATGTTTTTGGCCTCTTATTTCCATCCAAATACCTGATAAATAGGCTTCCCCATACAATAGGGCTTTCGGTCCATTCATATCTACACCCGAAGACTGGCAGAGAAACATTGGATTATATACCTGTTCTGTATTTGAAATCAAAGAAGGTGAAATAGAGAGTGTATAGTTGTCTAGGCTACTTTAAAAGAGGAAATGGATACAGTTTAAGATAATAATGCAAAACATTAACAGCAGTATATGATAACAATTCTGTCCTATTCCATTGATCTGTGGAACATATGAAGCTGGGAGGATCACTGCACTTCCTGTGTATGAACTGTGTTGTAATTTATTTATTTTTAAACTTGTTTTTATTGTAAAAAGGAACTTTGTGCCACAGAAACAAAAAGAGGGGAAAGGAAATGATCAATAAAACCTACAGATTAGTAAAGAGGAAACACTCCTTAAGCATTTCACTTGCAGGGTTGTTACAGTGTTCGGTGGAATATAAATTCTTTATTAATATTTAATTCAGAGATATTTGTTATTTACATTCACATGGAGGTCTGAAAAATGACTACAGTATATAAACTGCTTTAATTGATTTAATAGGTTCCGCTCCCAATCATTACTTGTTGCTAGGCAGGAATAACACATCAAAAGGTCTTTTTACCCTCTGCTGTGTCTGTGTCCGTGATGGGCAACCTGGTATATCTTAGGGGCCGCATGTGTGGCCCTCAACCTTCAAAAAGGACCAGATCAACCTTTCATTTCAGTTATAAAAAAAAAAGCCATTAAATGCCCCATATGGCCCATGACTCCCAAATGCCTCTCAAATATTACACTTGACTTGAAATGCCACCAAGATCTCTTTTAGGGCCACCCCGCATGTCCCCACTCAGACATCCCCTACATACATAACTTCACTAATTACACAAATATAATCATGTGTGGCAGCACGGCGGCTCAGTGGTTAGCACTTCTGCCTCACAGCGCTGGGGCCATGAGTTTGATTCCTGACCATGGCCTTATCTGTGTGGAGTTGGTATGTTCTCCCCATGTAGGTTAATTGTGATTAATTGGTGGTTAATAATAATGTACATATAGTTCAGATTGCTAAAAGATGTCATTGGCTTGTTTCCTTGTTGGTTCTATCTTCGGGGATGGTGCAGGTCTTGGTTTGTGAGTGGAGTGACACCCGCCAAGTGTCCCGATGTAGGCAGGTAAGTCCCATCTTGGGACTATCCCTGGGGGTCTGACAGGTCCGTGCCTTTCACGTAATTACTGTTATCTACAAAGGATGTTTTACTTGTCAGCTGTGCACAGTGCTGTACACGTTTGTCATACGCCTGGCCGGGAACATGGCAGGGACCAGCAGACGATCATCTGACATGATCTGTATCCACCATGAAAGCAGCGATCATCTACCAGCCTCACGTCTCCGTCTCTGACAGTCTGGGATCAGCGTGTTGTCCATCATGTGACAGGTTCATTCACTGTAACATGGGCCTAACGTCCCCTGTGAGCACATCCGTCTGTAAACTGGGAATAATGGTTACCCTGCTGTGCTTGTAACTCCAGTATTCCCCAAATGTAAGGGTAGATAAAGGTACAGTTTGCTAGTTCTATATAATACTATACTAATATAGTTTTATATACACTGATATGTATATTTATATAAGCTAGTTCTGTCTGTGTTATAAAGTCTATCTATCTATCTAATATCTATCTATCTAATATCTATCGAATATCTGTCTATCTATTGATCTCATATCTATCTAATATCTATTCATTCATCTATCTATCTATCTCATATCTATCCATCTATTTATCTCATATCTATCTATATCTCAATCTAATATCTATCTCATATATATCTAATATCTGTTTATCTCATAAACTGTATATCTATTTATCTATCTCATATATATCTATTTATCTCATATCTCTGTCTATCTCTGTTTTTCTTTCTATTTATTTATCTCTATTTATTTATTTATCTCATATCAATCCATCTCATGTCTGTCTATTTATCTCTCACACATTTATTTATATCTCACTCATTTATCTATCTATCTATCTATCTATCTATCTATCTATCTATCTATCTATCTATCTATCTCTCTCTCATATCTATCTATCTATCTATCTATCTATCTATCTATCTATCTATCTATCTATCTATCTATCTCTCTCTCATATCTATCTATCTATCTATCTCATATCTATCTATCTATCTATCTATCTATCTATCTATCTATCTATCTATCTATCTATCTATCTATCTATCTATCTATCTCTCTCTCATATCTATCTATCTATCTATCTATCTATCTATCTATCTATCCCACATATATCGGAGTATGTAAAAGTGGTCTTAAAATATTATTAACTGTGTTTTAGTACATTTTTATAATGTGTTTTGTAATTGCAAATCTAGTTTACAGTATTGTATAAAAGTATCATGCTATTTATCTGTTAGACTACATAAAGATATATAAATAAATTACACATGTGTCAAATATTTATTATATGAGACAACAAATAAATGTATCACACCTAAAAAGGAAAAGTGAAGGCGTTGCCCATAGCAACCAATCACATCCTAGCTATCATCTCATAGAATATACTAGAACATGTAACTTGAATCTGATTGGTTGCTATGGGCAACATCTCTTTTCCTTCTTAGAAGGTTTGATACATCTACCCCACAGTGTGAATAGTATAAGGATTATAAAGCTGCCACACTTACCTTTACAACAAGTGTGATGTATGAAATTTGTTTCATACAGAAGTAAGTTCGACACAGTTATCCTGCACCAGTTTGATAGGAGCCTCATGTTACTACCCTGTGCTGCTGGGGATCCCGCTACTTCCACTATATAACTCTCAGTTTGTGGTTTCCTCCATTCCCCTCCTCACACCATGACATCGCTCCATCCTCACCTACATGATCACCTGAATGATCACTGCCTCCCACAAAGTCACCACACGCATCTTCTGAAATGCTCTGTGCTGCGGTGTGCATTATAATGATCTAATTAGCTACAGGTTGTCCTATCCCCACCCACTTCAAAACATACACGGATGAGCAAAAAAATAATACAGAAGGGTGCTTAAACTCTAGTCAAGCACACATTAAAAAGCAGTTAAACCCACTATATATATATATATATATATATATATATATATATATATATATATAATTATTTGTGTGTGTATGTATATATATATATATGTGTATGTATATATAACTAGTGAGTTTAATGGCATGATATATCCATCAAGGTCCCTGCATTTCTAAGCTAAAAATATACCTTTACAAGTTGGGTACTTATAATTAAACTACATAGATCCAGCATGTTACCTGTCCCATCTGTTGCTGAGAACTTACATTATAAAAGGCTATAAAGGGAGAACTAAAGCTTACAGTCTCCTAGGTAACATAAATGCTCTGGTATTAGTAGATTCAGACATGTTCCTTTCTTTGCTATTTAATGTGTTTGTATAATTTTTTGTTGTCGAAAGTCAAAGTTGAACACTGCATGTAGCTTCATTATTCGTATACGAAAATATCACTTTTGGATTTAGCTGTTCTTTATATTAGCGGGATAACTATGTTGGGCAAAGCAGACGGTGATGATGGGCCTGATTCATTAGGGAAAGTTAAGCAAAAGTAAGTAAGTAAGGCAAAACCATGTTGCATTGGAGGGGGAGGTAGAGTTACAATGTGATGACAGATTTATAGTTGGGGTAGAGCACGTCCTAGATCAACTTTACATTTCAGTGTACAAAGAAGCTATCAAGCATTTGTGTGCTGCATGGAAAAGCAGCCAGTATTTTCCTTATGTGCAAAATAATAAACTCATTTGCAACCCTTGTATTACAACATGGTTTTGTCCAGAAAACTTGAGTAAGAAAACTTACTCAATTTTTTGCTTAACTTTACTTAATGAATCAGGCCCGATATGCCTGACACTTTTTAGGGGCTGTGTCTGGCATTGGTGTCAGTGTTGTGTTTAAAATAGGGTAAGTCTAGCTGTGGTAAGACCTATTGTGGCATGTTGCTGAGGACTCTGGGAGATTTCGTTGAAGGTCCATCAGAGCTCAGTTGGATGAGGTTATTCCTAGAACACTACAATATGTTTCAAGTGAAAATCCACAGATACACTGATCAGTAGGAATTACAAAGTATATTATATTGTAATGTGATAAAGGAAAGGACTGCCACCTGGTGGGGGATTTTCATACTGCATGTTAGTGAAATAAATAATCATAAGTAATAAAGTTAAAATGAGGCTCTTTAGAGCTATTTTGACCTCAAGCTGAACTGACTTTTCATTATTCTAACCTGAGACCAAGAAGCCCCTCTGAAAGAGGAATAATGGAGAAATCAGTGGGAAATATATGACCTGCTATAATCTTACATTCAGCATCATCGCCATTTGTTTATATAAAGAGTATTCAAATGTTAGAAAATGTTCTTCTGTAGTGTAGGAGTAATTTATATGTGACCTATATTGTCACTATAATGTCATCTTCTTTTTCTAAATACATATATATAAATATACAGTACATCTTGCATCATAGCTAAAACAACAAACTTTAAAACCCTTGATGCTGTTAGCAATAAAATAATATCATAATGTGGGAGCAGCTGCCAGATTGGAGACTCGCAGAATCTAATAATAACAATTTATTTAAAAAAACTAAATTGCTGTTATTAGATTCTGTGATCGTTGCTATTTATTCAGTGCTAGCACAGCCAATAGTTCTCTTTCCTTTAGTGCATCATAACTGCCTTCTCTGCCAGATTATAAGGTAAAGTCCTGAATTGGGGGCGGGGGGGAGTATTTGTCATCATTGAAAACCTCCCCCATGTGTGGATATTGCACCGAAGTGGGCGGGACTATGGTGAAGTGCATTAATAAGCCCCACCTCCAGGAGAGTAGACAAGTGAGGGGTACCCTTATTTTGATGCATAAGGGCTTCCCATATTATTCCTACATTAGAATTTTCCAACTCGGTCTAAGGACATCATCACTCAAAGTGGACTTTACTGTTCCCTGTTTTCTCACATGATATGTGCTTAAAACTTACTGTAATCAATATTACATGAAGTTAATTGTATATTAAAAAACAAAAAGTGAATTAGTTTCATTTTTTTTCGTTTACTTAAACGCTTGGACTTAATACGACTTCTGTTTTAATAGAGTCTACAAATGATAAATAAATAAAATCTCTTGCAACATGCGCATTACACCAATAGTATATAGAAGTATACTTTTATATAATTGTTATAGAAGTTTTAATGAATCTGATTGTTAAAGAGCCTCAGTAATGTGCTTAGCTTTTATTCATCTTGTGTCTGGGATAAGCTTTACCTTTTTGTTCTACACTCTGCACTTCCCCTTTTCTGTAAATTTGTTGTGGTTTGGAAACTTCTACTGACTAGTAGCAGAATGTGTTTAAATATCCCAGGGACGCTTTATTTATTGTTTTTATCAAGGGTTCCTGTAACAAACCTTTTTTGTAAATAATAATAAACAATATATTAGAATGAAATAAAATCTTTCTCTATGGAACGAAGAAAGATTTAATTTCATGTCAGAGTGGTGAGTGAGGGGTTTGGGTGACTGTTGGGTTTTTCATTAAAGTTTATTGTAAAATATGCATGTGTTTGTTTCGTATAACGGGAAGGACACTCAGGAACCGATGTACGTTATTCTGGAACTACAGCTATTGTGAAACTGTTCATTCCAGCATGCACTTATTATTATTATTATTATTATTATTATTATTATTATTATTATTGTCTGTGGATCTTATGGCATCCACGAATAAGTGCAGTATTATGGTCACTCCTGTACAAATTGCAAGGACAGATATCTTCCCCTTTAGAGCCATTGGCCAAATAATCGATATACTGGCATTTTAAAGATGACATGCTCCTTTAGATCTACCTACCTGGACTACATTTACATCTAATCTACTAATAAATAGACTGCTCAATTACCAGACATCATACACTTTTTTTTATCTGTTATTTAAATTGAACACTAAAGAGAAGGATTATGCAGTTATTATTGGTGTAAAGTTATATTAACCAGAACTTTAATTATCATCACTAATAACGTTACTAGGGATGATGTCATTGATGGGCGGGTTTTCCGCTTTAAATAACCAATAGGAAGTCTGTATCGGGCTGTCTTGACAAAGCTTAGTTTAGCGAAACGCGCGTTGGCGTCCATACGCAAAATCAGTTATTTTGAAGTAGCTATCTTGCTGAAGGACAGTGATCTACTATAGACAGACTGAACCCTTATTAGGGGAATACTACTGATCGCATATTAACTGACATTCTTAAGGAGGATTGAGTCCGAGCAACAAGGACACCCGGGTTACTTATCAGGGTTTGGGAATATCCGGTACTATACTCCCCTCACTGGATAAAATGTGTATGTGTTGGCATAAACATATTTACTGGTAAAATCCACAACATTGTTACCTTGCTATGTAGAGGAGAAAAAAACTACTATTATATTATACCCCACGCGGATTGTGGTAGTTAATATTTCCCAGTTATCTATATTGGCAGGATCCGATCGTCAATATTCACATTGACATTGATACTTAACTTTCTGTTCACAGTGATAACATTAGTTGACAGTTATATTTACCAATTTCAACAGGAGCCCACGGAGCGTCTAGTAGTATTTATCTGCTAGTTTTAACTGTCATTTATTGGTTTTTAATACCACATCCATTTTTTAATCATTTGCTAATGTTGTTTAAGATATACATACTATCATTCTTATTTTAATGCATATCAATAACGTTTAATATATATTTTATTTTGGTCCTTGAGTGCCCTGTGTACACATCTTTTTCCCTCCCCCTATATTAACTTTCAAAATTACTAAATACACTTCTCCCGAATTAGGGTATGATCTGAGCGCAATAAGTGGAACTTTAGATGCGCTACTTTCATGTCCACGAAAAGCTCTGACATAAATATACAGATCAGACAAACACATTGTGAGGAGCTGAACATTCATCTATCAGGGCTCAATATATAAGGTTGTGTTCACTGCCCTCTAGTGGGGGAATGATGCAACATCTATTTCTAAGTGGTTCAAAATTGCTTGAACAAAGTGATGAAAGGAAAGTTTATAATATGAGATTACTTTCTCTGTTTCAAATTTGGCAGAACTTGTACCCGAAAAAATTGTTGTCTAAAACGGAGGAATTATGTGTTCAATTTCTTAAACTATTTTAAAACCAGAAACTTTGTAACTTATTCACTTTAAATTGTACCTAACACCTAATCACAGCCAGTGTCCCCTCGCTGTCATAATTAATGTGACCCATATCTGAAGCTTTACAGAGCAATTTTTTAACAGTAAAATGTAAAGTGTTATTTATTGGGAAGGATGGTTGTAATATGCTGAGAGATTGGACTTTGATGTGACGGTTTGCACAGGGACAAACCAGATATTTCTGCCACCTAGACACACTTCTAGTTTGCGGAGCCATCTCCCAACAGTAGACACACATGTTGGAGTGCGCAGGACGGAGCATCTAGGCGCACAGGTGCAAAATGGTTTTCCCTGCACATAATATATTTTTGATAAATGAGCTCACATAAAGGAAGCTACTTTCTGGTCTGAGCCAGTATGGATAAGAATGCAGCCTATCCCTTCACTAGTAACCAGTGACATCACTGAGAATGCAGCCTATCCCTTCACTAGTAACCAGTGACATTACTGAGAATGCAGCCTATACATTCACTAGGAACCAGTGACATCACTAAGAATGTAGCCTATCCATTCACTACTAACCTGTGACATCACTGAGAATGCAGCCTATCCCTTCACTAGTAACCAGTGACATTACTGAGAGTGCAGCCTATCCATTCACTAGTAACCAGTGACATCACTGAGAATGCAGCCTATCCATTCACTACTAACCTGTGACATCACTGAGAATGCAGCCTATCCCTTCACTAGTAACCAGTGACATTACTGAGAGTGCAGCCTATCCCTTCACTAGTAACCAGTGACATCACTGAGAATGCAGCCTATCCCTTCACTAGTAACCAGTGACATTACTGAGAGTGCAGCCTATCCCTTCACTAGTAACCAGTGACATCACTGAGAATGCAGCCTATCCCTTCACTAGTAACCAGTGACATCACTGAGAATGCAGCCTATCCCTTCACTAGTAACCAGTGACATTACTGAGAATGCAGCCTATCCCTTCACTAGTAACCAGTGACATTACTGAGAATGCAGCCTATCCCTTCACTAGTAACCAGTGACATCACTGAGAATGCAGCCTATCCCTTCACTAGTAACCAGTGACATTACTGAGAATGCAGCCTATCCATTCACTACTAACCTGTGACATCACTGAAAATGCAGCCTATCCATTCACTACTAACCTGTGACATCACTGAGAATGCAGCCTATCCCTTCACTACTAACCTGTGACATCACTGAGAATGCAGCCTATCCCTTCACTAGTAACCAGTGACATCACTGAGAATGCAGCCTATCCATTTACTACTAACCTGTGACATCACTGAGAATGCAGCCTATCCATTCACTACTAACCTGTGACATCACTGAGAATGCAGCCTATCCCTTCACTAGTAACCAGTGACATTACTGAGAATGCAGCCTATCCAGTCACTAGGAACCAGTGACATCACTGAGAGTGCAGCCTATCCAGTCACTAGGAACCAGTGACATCACTGAGAATGCAGCCTATCCAGTCACTAGGAACCAGTGACATCACTGAGAGTGCAGCCTATCCAGTCACTAGGAACCAGTGACATCAGTGAGAATGCAGCCTATCCATTCACTAGGAACCAGTGACATCACTGAGAGTGCAGCCTATCCAGTCACTAGGAACCAGTTACATCACTGAGAATACAGCCTATCCAGTCACTAGGAACCAGTGACATCACTGAGAATGCAGCCTATCCATTCACTACTAACCTGTGACATCACTGAGAATGCAGCCTATCCAGTGACTACTAACGTGTGATATCACTGAGAATTCAGTCTATCCGTTCACTAGGAACCAGTGACATCACTGAGAATGTAGCCTATCCATTCACTAGGAACCAGTGACATCACTGAGAATGTAGCCTATCCATTCACTAGAAACCAGTGACATCACTGAGAATGCAGCCTATCCAGTGACTATTAACGTATGACATCACTGAGAATGCAGCCTATCCAGTCACTAGGAACCAGTGACATCACTGAGAATGTAGCCTATCCAGTCACTAGGAACCAGTGACATCACTGAGAATGCAGCCTATCCAGTGACTAGGAACCAGTGACATCACTGAGAATGCAGCCTATCCAGTCACTAGGAACCAGTGACATCACTGAGAATGCAGCCTATCCAGTCACTAGGAACCAGTGACATTACTGAGAATGCAACCTATCCAGTCACTAGGAACCAGTGACATCACTGAGAATGCAGCCTATCCATTCACTAGGAACCAGTGACATTACTGAGAATGCAACCTATCCAGTCACTAGGAACCAGTGACATCACTGAGAATGCAGCATATCTATTCACTACTAACCTGTGACATCACTGAGAATGCAGCCTATCCATTCACTACTAACCTGTTACAGTGGTGCAGGCCGCCATAGAGAAGAATTAATATTGCTAGCCCACCAGTCAGATAGAAGAGGGGTTACATCTGCAAACTAGACCCTTTGGGGTCAATACCATTCCCCGTTCTTGCATGCAATATGTTTTTATTCTATTTTCACGATTTGTAACTTCCCCATCGAAATTAGAGAGCAACACGAAAAAGGCCTATCTTTTCTGGTATAATGTGCTTGGCTATTTGAGCTTCTTGACTTGTACCAGGAGTCTATGAGATTAGAACTATGTTCACCTGTTCTCAGAGTGATACTGTCCAGGTCAGTACTGTAGGCTATTCATACACACACACACACACACACACACACACAATTTTCATTTAAAACAAGAGTAATAAACATTAATAAAGGGAGGAAAGAGTTAAACCTAAATTATGTTACTAACTAATTGACGCAGCAGAGAGAGAAGAAAAATGAGGCAACGTATGAGATGAATTATTTGGTCACTTCACCAACGAGTATCTGGTAATTATGTGCTCGAGCATAATGTAAATAATCACTTAATTATAGTATTCATGAATTACTGTGTGGAGCATCAAGCTGAATTCATCATCATTATGTGAAGTGTTTCATTATTCCCAGGCAGGGGTTAAACCCTACCTGTGACTTCAGCCTAACTCCAATAATTAAGCCTACAGCTTTCCGTTAGCTGTTAATTGACTGGATAATTGATGTGACTCCTAAGCTGATGCGACAGTTAATAGATACTTGGATTCGGTGGCTGTGTGCTAATGCCAGACAGCACGAGCTACTCCCCTGTGGACGCGAGAGTGCCCCCATTTATGATAAAACAGAGAATGTCTATTGGCGCTTATTGCAGAGTTAGGAAATCTGTTATCGCCATAATTTACGGATAAAAGAGAGTGTTTTTTTCCCCGTTAATAAATAGACCCGTATGTGAGAGCGCCCGTCTTTGTCCCTGTTTGTAAATATATATATATATTTATTTATTTATACACAGTGGTGCGAAAAAGTTTTTGCCCCCTTCCTGGTTTCTTCTATATTTGCATATCTGTCACACTTCACTTATTTCAAAATTTCAAACGAAATTGAATTTGAAGCTGAGTAAAAAGAAAATACAGTATTTAAATGGTCACTTCATTTATTAAAGGAAAAAAAATTATCCAACACCAACTGGCCCAGTGTGAAATAGTAATTGCCCCCCTAGTTACTCATTTAACCAATGAACCAAATTGAATTGATAATTGGGTTCAGTTAGACTAGATCCAATCAGGTTTGGTTACTGCCAGTCCTAATGAATCTAAATATCTCTTAAATAGAACCCTTCCAGCAATGTGAAGTTAGATAAGAGGTCTCGGCAAGCAGCGCATTATGCCGCGATCAAAAGTAAATCCAGAAGAGATGAAATAGAAGGTTATTGACATATATCAGTCTGGAAAGGGAAACAAAGCCACGTATAAGGCTCTGGGACTCTACACTAGGAACAGCAGTGAATCTTCCCAGGAGTGACCGGCCTTCCAAAATTCCTCCAAGAGCGCATCGATGACTCATTTAGGGAGTCACAAAAGAACCCAGATGAACATCTAAAGAACTGCAAGCCTTGGTTAATGTCAGCGTGCAAGATTACATTATTAAGGAAGAAACTGGGCACAAAAAGGTATCAATGGGAGAGGTGCAAGGTGAAAACACTGCTAACCAAGAGGAACATAAAGAATCTAAACACATGGAGCAAAAAACATATTGATTAATCCCAATCCTTTTGGGCTGATGATCTGTGAGCTGACGAGTCAAAAATGGAACTTTTTATAAGACCTGGGTCCCATTACATCTTGCGTCAAACTAACATAGCAATCCACAATAAGAAGATCATACCAACAGTCCTGCTTCAGGAACTGGGTGTTAAAGGCCCGTCAGGCCCGTTTAAGATTCTGGCAGGATCTTAAACGGGTAGTTTATGCTTGAAAACCTTCCAATGTGGCTGAATTAAAGCAATTCTGCAAAGCAATACCTCCACAACAATGCGAAAGACTGATCTCCAGTTATCGGAAACGTTTGGATGCAGATGTTGCTGCTAAATGTAGCACAACCAGTTATTAAGTTGAAGGGGGGCATTTAATTTTTCACATGGGTGATATAGATGTTGGATAACTTTTTTCCTTCAATAAATGAAACGACCATTTAAAAACTATTTTATGTTGACTCTGTTTCTCTTAGTCTTCAGTTATTTGGAAGATCTGAAACAATTAAGTGTGACACATATGCAAAAATATAAGAAATCAGGAAGGGGGCGAAAACTTTTTTGACCACTGTTTATATTTATATCTAACTGACAACATCTTTTTGGACATTTTTTCCCTTGATGAGAGTCTGTCCAATTCATCTGATAGTGACTGTCCACTGTACTGTATTTCTATAGGAGCATATAAAGACAGTGATCCCAAAACTCTATTATAACGGAATAGCCTATCAGGCAATTCTGCTTCCAGACTTATTCAAACTTGTTTATTAAACTTTATTTAAAACTAATTTTCCATCTGATGATATCCTCCTGGCATTGAGAGAGCAAAGAGAACCTGAGGGCGGAGTCAGAGGTTCTGATGATGTATGGGAAACATGGGCCATGGGCAAACATTATATTTGTGTGCCCCCGTCCCATTTAAGACAAGGGACAGCTTGAATTTGAGCCCCAAAGCTAGAGTGCATCAGTCCTGACATGTGCCAATCAATGTTCATTTCAATCGACTTTAGATTGCAAGCCCTTCCCCCAAAATGTCAATGGGCGCTCTACCTAAATGCAGGGATGACAAGAGGGCGAGTATAAAATAATGTTGTCACTTTGCCACCTCTTTGAGAGTACTCCTAACCCTGGTTACTATCACCTAAGAAATGGATATTGCATTTAAAACCTCAGTAGCAGCAGCCAGCAGTAGCTTATACAGCAGCACATGTGTTTTATAACCCAATGTATCTCCTGACTGTAGGACCCCGCAGCCTCCTAATTAAAGAGCAATTAGCAGAAGTCTGTTCAGTTTCCATGATGCTTTTGGGTTTTCTCCGGTCGGTCGTGTCGCTTAAGCCGATGAAGGGCAAAAAATATTACCACTTTTTTAATGAAAAATACTAAAAGTTCTTTTTCCACCTTTTTCCTGTCGGTCCCCCACTAATCTCAACCTCCCCTATTAAACAATTACTATCTACTATGGGAAATAGAACGATTTCCACCTTATACTTTGAATTTAACTCTGAGTCTGACCCCGATGTAATACTCTATCTCAAAATTAGATAGGAGGCTGACCTGGGTCCGCTCTGTGATGAAGACTGGACTCGGCTACTTAAAAGCCTGCGGGACGCCCCCTCCTGCATCCGAGTCCAACAGATTAATTTATTTGTATTTCTCATGGTTTAACTTACACCAGTTTCTCTGTTTTAAAATGGGCGGCAGACAAGGCACTAACTGTCCGAAATGTGGCTCTCATGACAGCGACTTCTGGCACCTGTTGTGGGACTGTCCGGCTGTTCAGCGGATTTGGCCAGATGTATTTGTGACACTGTACCAGGTAACCGCGTACCCCCCCTTGAACTCATTACCCCAGTGCTGTGAGGCCGAAGTGCTAACCACTTAGCCACCGTGCTGCCCCTACTAAAATGATTTACAAATATATCCTTATTCTCCTGACACTAGCAAAAGTCATAGTAGCCCGTACAGGGCTCGCTGCTGGTTCCCCTGAATTCCAAAAATGGGGAGCTCTCATAAATGATGTTATGGGCCATGAACGCTACAAGTACACGGTTAGAAATGCCAGTCATAAGTATTATCAGATATGGTTTCGCTGGTACAACTCCAAGTATAGAACGCATTCTGTAGACGATAAGTTTATGCGCCTTATCCTAACTAGTATATCCAGAGGCTTCTCTTTCTGGGTCCCCAGGTAGCATTGTCCTGCACATCCACCTTTTTATGTGTTATCCCGAGTTATATTATTGTATGTACAGGAAATCTGTTTTATATGCTTTGTTAGTTTATCCGCTGACACAGCTGTATATGTTTCAGATCTCTGTACTGCTATTATGTCAGTGTTTTCATCAATCATTGTTTCTATCCTATAGTTAATTATTCACTTGTTACTCTATTTGTCCTTGTGAACCTGGATAAACTAGTATGTAAACTCAATGGTTAGATTAGCAACCGCTTGTGAGCATAACATGTCAGGGTTAATTTTTTTACATTTGTACAGTTGTAATAAAAATCTTCCAATAAAATACACATGATTTAAAAAAAAAATGTTTTTTTTCCACCTTCAGATAACTTTATTAGCTTCTACATGCTAATAGGAGAGGGGGAGGGGAGGCAATCACAAATTTTGGTGAGCGTTAATGAATTGCTAGCAGGGCCCAGGGAAAAAATGTCTGCCTGTAGCAGACGCTTGGGGTAGGTGCTAATTAGTACAGCAACTTTAAGCAATTCCATGAATGCGTGTCTCGTGTTTATATATAAATATGATAGAAATCTGAAAGCAATTAATATAATGTAGGTTTCTTCACCGAGTTGCTAAATGTAACTAGTTTAATTTATTTACTTTTGTCTATCATTGTGCAGTATTCTTTGTTGCCAGACAGTAACGCATTAGTAAGTATTAATTAGTGTGTTGGTGCTTGGGTCCCCTCCATCTGTAGACTTGCAAACTTGCACTAATTAGTTGCCAGAGAGCTCTCTACGGACCTTATCGTTGCTGCCCACACAATGCAGTGGGCTGTGAAGCAAATCTTTCTGCTGACCACTAGGGGGAAGCACCTGTCTGTACCAAGGGTCCTAGTTTACTTCTTATCTTCCTTAAATATAAGTACAATAAGAAAATAAATGTAGAGATACTTATTAAAAAATTCTGTTTTTTAAAGTGCACAATGTCTCAAGCTTTTTTTTCTTTAATAGACTATTTTTTTTCTAGTAGTTTGAATTTTTATTACGATGTTATCATAAAAGGTTATAAATGAAGAGCCTATTTATCAAAGGGCTTCCTGGCCTAAGAGCTTGATTTCACTATAGACTGTTGGCCAGTGATAACCCCACCGGCACCAAGCGACTCTTAGGGGCACATATATCACTGTTCTCAAAAAGTGAAAAATAGTTTTCAATCCTTATCGCATTGATAAAGGATTGAGCTATTTCTCAAATTTATGAAGAACTCAACACAGGAACAGCAGGTCCGATAAACTGCTGCTTCTGTGATTAAAAAAATATATATTTACCACCCCTCTTCGTAATGCGTTGTGTCTGGATCTCCTCCAGGTCTTCTTCGTTCCTCTTCATACTGCAATTGCCCATGTGCAGTTGGAAGACCTGGGCATGCGCACAAACATCTCTGCTCTCTCTCTGCAACTGAGAGAGCGGTGAGTGACAGGGAGGGATCATGTGATCCCTCCACACATGCGCTGTCCAGCTCGGCTCTTCGGAGCAGAGCTGACAACACTGAAATTTTTCAATTATGATCATGTACGCCAGCTTCAGCTGGCATTAGCATTAGTACATTAGCATAACAAGCTACCGGAAAAAGCTTTTTTTCGGAACTTGTTAGATTGCAGAAGGGAGCAATCACCATACTATTGAATGGTGACTGCTCCCAAAAACTAAAGAGAATGCAAAGCAGCAGATATCCACGATATCTGCTGCGATGCACCGATACACTACAAGTGGCGATTAAGTTACGGTAAGTGTTTGAAAGTTTAATAGCACTGCTTGTTAAATATGCCCCTAAAGGAGTCTATTTATCACCGCCGGAGAAGTGCCACTTTGTCCAGCGCGGGGTCCCATTGCAATGCTCAGTAGCCACTGGCGTCAGATCCTCCGTTCACGGCAGAGTTAGGCTGCTAGTGATGGTGGTTTTAGATAGTTTAGATGGGGGGGGGGGGGCTCGCCAATGAGCTCTGGCTCGTTAAAGTTAGGTGGCAGGATGTTTTGAGATACAAAATTAATCTTCCTGCTGCCCACTGGCCACCAATGTTAAATAGACCCCTATATTTTCTATATTTGCAGGGCACAGAATCGTTTTTTACCATCTGGAAACTTTGAATGAAGTTTTTACGCTTTTGGAGAAGCTTTGTTTTGTGAGTCTCTATGACGGGTGTGAAGCGGTAACACGGGGCACTGCTGTCTATTACTGTTACAGAGCGAGTTACAGATTTGCAGGTTCGTAGATCTCAACTGCCGACATTAATTCTGTGACTTCCTCTGTTACACCTTGCAGGGCTAAGGGATTTAACAAACATTAACTTCCATAGATCGGAAGTAACGGTGTAATTAGAGATGTTGCTGATCCTCCGAGCAGCCACACAGAGGATACAGCCCGGCTTATTGAGCTCATGAAAACATAGTGCACGCCGGTGTCCTCAGACGTGGGGGTTATTTGTTCATTATAGCAGCATTTCCTAATAAATGGGCAAGTTATACCCTGCTTGGCAGAAGTTCTGCTAAATGATCCTAGTGGTTTTTACAGTCATAGTGCACATTAAATGATCACATTAAATTAGTGCTTGTAAATAGAGCTTTAAAATATATCCCATATACTTTCTATTACTAAATATAACATTCTGCCATCCGTGACCTGTTTTGTTCAGTCCAAATGTAACTTGTCCTGAGGAAGTGATATTATATCACGAAACATATTGTCCTCTGTTTTAAATTGGAAGACTTATGTTGTGTATATATAGTTCACTGTAAAGTTCTCTGTACAGCGCTGCGGAATCAGAGGCGCTATATAAATAGATGATGATGATGATGCCCCTCATTAAGTGTCTATTTGCACTGTGTTGCCCACTAACCGTGCACTGACATGATATGGAGGTGTAGCAGCCGCTGGCAGCTTCTTACCCTCATGTTGGTAATGCAGTGCCAGACTATGATGTCCCAGCCACAGTCACAAGTGTAGAATAAGCCTGATGGGCTTATTATGCAGTGGTAAGGGGTGCCCAGGGTGGCATGAGCTGGCTCTGCACTCGAACAATCACACGCATTTTACCACAATGGACATTTTTTGATTGGCTAGTGGTAATGGAAATTTAATTCACAGACATTCAGTGACTGGAGTTATAGGGAAGGGGATGTTCTTCCCACATTAGATTACAAACCCAGCAGAATTTTCCAATAGATTATTTTATTTTAGTGGTGAACGAGGGGGTGTTTTATTCATTTCAGCTTTATCTTAAAATCTGTTTTTGTTTTGTGTTTTGCTATTGTGGAAGTGGGCCAACCAGCACCAGCGTGCCCACCAAGTCAATGGCTGCAGTACATAAGTTAGATAAGTTAGTCAAAAACTGCTACCAGCGGTAGTCAGTGTTACTCGTCAAACCTGCTACCTTCTGCTCAAGGTACAGGGGGAACAAGCATCTCCCCACTATACTGTGCATGGAAAGGTGCGTTATCGTTGCAAGCGCAAAGTTCTACTTATCGCGCTGGATTGAATTGATCCCTTAGGGGCACATTTATCAATCTTCTCATAAAGTGAAAAACAGTTTTCAATCCTTATCGCATTGATAAGGATTTAACTATTTCTCAAATTTATGAAGAACCCAACACAGAAACAGCAGTTCCGATAAACTGCTGTTTCTGTGCTAAAAAAATCATTCTAACCACTTCTCTTCTTAATGCGCTGTCTCCGGATCTCCTCCTCGTCTGCTTCATTTCTTTTCTTACAGCAACTGCGCATGTGCAGTTCGAAGAATTGCACATGCGCACAAACATCTCTGCAACTATGAGAGCTGTGAGTGACAGGGAGGGATCACATGATCCCTCCACACACGCGCTGTCCAGCTCGGCTCTTTGGAGCAGAGCTGACAGCACTGACATTTTTCAATTATGATGACATTATTTTTTCGTAACTTGCGAGATTGCGGTAGGGAGCAGTCACCATACTGTTGTATGGTGACTGCTCCCCGAAACGAAACAGAATGCAAAGCAGCAGATATCCACCATATCTGCTGCGATGCACCTTTCTTAAAAATGACTAACACTCCGACTTGCGTTGGAGTTCCGGTAACTGAGTGTAGCTTTGCTAACACTCCTTAATAAATATGCCCCAAAGTAACCCTCCAAATCCAGCTTCTCTCCCAGACGTGAAACAAGAGGAACACGAGGATAAACGAGCAACAAACCGCAAGACAAGAGAAACAATCCCCCTTCCTCTACTACTCGCTCCAAGCACTTCTGGTAATGGATAATATTTTCTGGGGGTGGGTTGTGGGGAAGGGGGGGGTATGAAGTTCACTCAACTGAACCGCAGGAGATTCTCTAATCTATCATGTTATTTAAAAAGTGCTGTATACGCCTGAACATAGTGCAGATATTGACTTGCGAGATCAGATTATTTTATATCTTCATCATCCATAAAACATCAATGTTATTTAACCACACGCCTAAAACTCCACCGAGAGCATCTTGCAAAGCACAGAACGATTTGCTGACGCCGGGCTATTTCCTGATCCTAGGCACTGTAAAACAAAGTTCACTCCTCTTAAGCACTTGAAGATACAATTGTCTGGAACAGACAGCTCATACTAATGGAACCCTGTGACACTTACAGAAGAAAGGTGTAAAATCATCTGTTCTGTCTCATTGTGATTCAGAGCTGCAGCGTCACACAATTGAAAAAAAGTCTATTTGCCTCTGTCAGTTTTATTTTGCTGTTTACTGCACCAAAAAACATCTCACTCATTTCATCTATTTTAGAAGCATCTTAAAGTATCTTCAGCTAAGTTAAATTAAATCATAAAAATTGTGAGTGCATATCCTCCCTTTAAGACTTTTTAACTCCCCCCAATGGTGCAAAATCAGTTTTCAGTTCTGTGAACAAGGGGAAACTAGTGGATAATAAAACAAAGTAAAATAAAAAAATATTGACACAATGAAAGTACAAAACCATTCTTACATTTACCAGAACCACGCTGTGGCAGGCTATAAGAAAAATATTGCAATGTATCATATCCCTTTGTTTTCTTCAGTCTGCTAGTAATTATTTTTGATTATGGACTACCATGGCAACCACAGTCACATGACACATGACGTAGTGAGCAGAGAAGCATTGGAACACCTCTCTGAGCTCTGTCTGCATTGTAAAATTCTGCTTCTCCCCCCCACCCCCCTCCATCACATGACATGCTGAGACTTGTGTGCCTGTGTCTGTATAGCAGACTGACTGTGTCTGGCAGCCATTTTTGTTTGCGTACTAGAGAGCTTTTGAAAAGGAGATGATTTGTGGAAGAATGGTTAAGAATAATTATATTAGAGGCATGTTTGATAAAGAAAACTTCAATGCACTTTTTTCTATAACTGAATAAGAAAGCAAAGTGCTTTTTTGCAGTTAGAACTGTGTGGAAACACTACTCTGATCATTCATAAACAGACGAGAGTCAGCAGAGTTGATGTATCAATGCTCCTAATTTTATCCTGGAGCCTGAATTAATTGACAACTAAGCATGATGGATGATGAAACAGTCATGCGATTAAATATAAATCTGGAATTTCAATTCTCTTTATACGATGAGACATTCTGTATAACTCTTTCAATTAAAGTTATTTTTCATTATCAATAATTTGCCTTGTTACGGCTGGCTGCTTGTATTCATATGAACGGCTCTGGGAAGGGTTACAGCTTCATTTCCATTACGGAGAATACATTACAACGAGGGGTATTGATTAACTATCATTCCCTTCAGAATAATTCATAGAGGGCACAATGTGTTGCAGCTAGTTGCTATTGCAGGTTGTATTCATTTGCTAAAATGTATTTGTGCTGTTGGTACATTGGAAGTATTGATGTCTTTCTAAGTGGATAGAAAATGTTAGCAAATAGTTATGGTGGATCGTACAGGGCTGATTATATGGATGATGCTGTTACATTCTGAGATGTTTGTTATGTTCTTAACCCAATTGTTTCCAGAGAGGCCATAGCTGTCCAGACTACTCACATTATCATGTCAATAAAGTAATTGAGGGAATTAGAAGCTTGCAAATTGCTTGTTTGCAATATATCTAAATACCAATACTTACCTTGGCTCCCCCCAAAGCGATATGTCGTGAGAGATTACATGCCTGTCCAACCTGGGGCTTGTGAAACTGCAAGTCACAGCATGCCCTGAGAGCTATTGGGTGGTTATCTTCTGGCAAAGCATGCTGGGGCTTGTAGTTTCACTTCACCTGAAGAGCCACAGGTTGATAGAGGGAGCATCTTCTCCATTCAGAACGGTCATGCTCCCTATCTAGAAGACATTATTTAAGGTAGTTTCCCACCTTCAGATAACGTTAAAGCATTGGTTTGTATATGCCTTACTGCACCTTCTCATTCTGGCTTAGTCTGTGTTTTTCACCCATATCTATATATTAAGCAAATCGCTGGTCACGTAACTAAAAAGAACTAACAAAGAGCCCGCTACATAGGAGGATAACCTTTAAGTAGGATAATTATATTTAATATATAACTTACTTCAGTTGAGTGTCACCAGGGGACAGATAGAAGACTGGATGATATGGATGTTGTCCACAAAAAATATTAATATATGTTGTAATAACAACAGTGTTGATCGCTTGGATGGGCAGCGACCTCTGGCCACAATGTTTTGGGTTTTGTTAAACTGGGTCCAGCGCTCTCGTATTAGTGGCTATCCCCAACAGTGGTCTGCTTCCTTGTGGCTGTGTATCGATCACTAGGATGCTCTTTCTGTTGTTTGGTTATTGGGGTGCTCTTTCTATTGTTTGGTGGTTATTGGGGTGCTCTTTCTATTGTTTGGTGGTTATTGGGGTGCTCTTTCTATTGTTTGGTTATTGGGGTGCTCTTTCTATTGTTTGGTGGTTATTGGGGTGCTCTTTCTATTGTTTGGTGGTTATTGGGATGCTCTTTCTATTGTTTGGTTGTTATTGGGATGCTCTTTCTATTGTTTGGTTATTGGGATGCTCTTTCTATTTGGTGGTTATTGGGGTGCTCTTTCTATTGTTTGGTTATTGGGTGCTCTTTCTATTTGGTGGTTATTGGGGTGCTCTTTCTATTGTTTGGTTATTGGGGTGCTCTTTCTATTGTTTGGTGGGTTTTGGGATGCTCTTTCTATTGTTTGGTTATTGGGGTGCTCTTTCTATTGTTTGGTGGGTTTTGGGATGCTCTTTCTATTGTTTGGTGGTTATTGGGGTGCTCTTTCTATTGTTTGGTGGTTATTGGGGTGCTCTTTCTATTGTTTGGTGGTTATTGGGGTGCTCTTTCTATTGTTTGGTTATTGGGGTGCTCTTACTATTGTTTGGTGGTTATTGGGGTGCTGTTTCTATTGTTTGGTTATTGGGATGCTCTTTCTATTGTTTGGTGGTTATTGGGATGCTCTTTCTATTGTTTGGTGGTTATTGGGGTGCTCTTTCTATTGTTTGGTGGTTATTGGGGTGCTCTTTCTATTTGGTTATTGGGGTGCTCTTTCTATTGTTTGGTGGTTATTGGGGTGCTCTTTCTATTGTTTGGTGGTTATTGGGGTGCTCTTTCTATTTGGTTATTGGGGTGCTCTTTCTATTGTTTGGTGGTTATTGGGGTGCTCTTTCTATTTGGTTATTGGGATGCTCTTTCTATTGTTTGGTGGTTATTGGGGTGCTCTTTCTATTGTTTGGTGGTTATTGGGGTGCTCTTTCTATTTGGTTATTGGGGTGCTCTTTCTATTGTTTGGTGGTTGTTGGGATGCTCTTTCTATTGTTTGGTGGTTGTTGGGATGCTCTTTCTATTGTTTGGTGGTTATTGGGATGCTCTTTCTATTGTTTGGTTATTGGGATGCTCTTTCTATTGTTTGGTGGTTATTGGGATGCTCTTTCTGTTTGGTGGTTATTGGGGTGCTCTTTCTATTGTTTGGTGGTTATTAGGGTGCTGTTTCTATTGTTTGGTTATTGGGATGCTCTTTCTATTGTTTGGTGGTTATTGGGGTGCTCTTTCTATTTGGTGGTTATTGGGGTGCTCTTTCTGTTTGGTGGTTATTGGGGTGCTCTTTCTGTTTGGTGGTTATTGGGGTGCTCTTTCTATTGTTTGGTGGTTATTGGGGTGCTCTTTCTATTGTTTGGTGGTTATTGGGGTGCTCTTTCTATTTGGTTATTGGGGTGCTCTTTCTATTTGGTTATTGGGGTGCTCTTTCTATTGTTTGGTTATTGGGGTGCTCTTTCTATTGTTTGGTGGTTATTGGGGTGCTCTTTCTATTGTTTGGTGGTTGTTGGGATGCTCTTTCTATTGTTTGGTTATTGGGATGCTCTTTCTATTGTTTGGCTGACACTAGGAAGCTCTCAGTATTGTATGGTGGACACGAGGAAGGTTTCTGTATTGTGTATCTAAGACTGGTACAGGGCAAATTATTAGGAAAAACAATATAATACCTGCGTTGTCTTACCAGTAATACATTTTGCATGGAGTATTTTAGTTTAATTCGAACAGAAGACGCATCTGTTGAATTGTTGGTTAAGAAGTAATTTTTAACCACCATCATGTTCCTCGTGTTTGGGCAGATTCATCTCCTAATGATCCCCTGGTTGTTGGTTGCCAAAGTTTTTGGGAACCTTTCCATTATTCTACAAATGAATGGGAGGACACTGTAATAAAATATATAAACTGACAGCGTAGCCTCCACCTAAAAAAACCCCCACAAAACTAAAAACTCATAAACAAAAAAAACATAACTGGCTCCATCACTGGACAGGTTGTGCAGGTCACAGCAAGGGCTTCCCCTATTATACAGCGATGTGAGACACAGCAAGTCAACCCCTCTACTGTGGCACCAGCCCTGGGCTGTGGATACTGGGGTGATAGGTAGTAATTGGAACCTTGCAGTGGTGACTTTGAAACAGGAGTCGTAAAAACGTGTAATTTTGTTCCCTCCCACTATGTACCCCCTCTCCGGTCCTAGTCTGTCCGTTTAATGCCGCCTTCTGAGTATGTCTCCAGATGTGCTCCTGTTTGCGACCACGTCTCCTTCCTTCTGCGCATTGACAGTATCGGACGCCGTAGTTCTTATGTCCAGTGTACAGAAAGAGCGGGATATATGCAATAAAGTGAATGAAGAGTTATAATGTTTGTTTCCAACGCGTTTCGCCAATAGTGGATTCCTCAGGGATAATTCAATCACCCTACGCACTTCAGTCACACTTACACAAACCTCCATTTACATGGATAAACGCATACTTGCAGTCTCTCGCCCAACCAGTCACATCTCCAGAATATTTACATGTAAAAACACCACAGAACTATCAATATTGTTCAAATCACTGTATTTCAGATGGTGGATTGAACGTAAAACAGAATCAGATGGCAGAAAATAAGCTATAGGAGCATCCATCTAGTCTGACCGAACATTTAATACTGGAATCTGGAACGTCTACACTTATTTTTCTCTTCTGCTTCATCCCCCCGTATCGATCTTCATTTTAGCTGACCTGTAAGAGAGAAAGTATTATTATTATACCTTTACTAAATAATAATTTATTTAAAGCAGGTTGTAAATCCACTCTTTCTCAATAAGACCTGGGATAACGGGATGAAGGTGGTGCATTTAGTTGGCACTTCCTGCTTTGACGCGTTTTTACTGTAGCGGAAACGTTTCTAAATCATGCACTATTTTCTCAGAGGGGTTTGTAAAATGTGATGTTAATGCTGGGGACGGTCCTAAAGTAATACAAGATTGGAATTTACATTAAATGTAAATAAAACACACAACGTTGTAAACATTACTTGAATTGACATAAAAACACCCCAAAACGAAAATATAATTGAATATTCTACTATATAAATGCCTAGAGGCGTGTGTGAAAAAAAACAAAACAAGCTGCAGCGCCACCTGCTGGGCAGAGTTATACACTGACCTATATATTTCTTGAAGGAGAAGTGACAGCTGGGAGTGGTTGGTGGTTGCCGGGGGTGACAGTGGGGAGTTTTTAACACCTTAAGTAGCTTGATGAAGGATGTGGCGATGAAGATGAAGAATGAGGTGATGGAGAAAAATGATGAGGTGGCGACATGTGGACAAAACCACGTTAAAAAAGGGCGCTTACGTCGGGAAGTAACGCTCTTCCCCTGAGGAGGCCTGGGCTAGGCCCAAATGCATGACAAGAACCTTAAGTAGCTTGATTTGACTATAATGCATGAGTATCATGCACGGGTTAACTTGTATAATATATTTATACATGCATACAATATTCCAGGAAGGAATGCACTCATAAGGCATCTTCTAATTTACTTGCAACTCACACTAAAGGGTGCATCATACCAAATATAAAGTGTATAATATGGTAATATAGTAGTATATTATATTGGAGAAGCTGTAACACGTTTATATATCTATACCCTTCAAAAAGCATTTAGTGAAAATTAACAGACGTTTGAATTCAGAATTGATATTTATGTCTGAATGGGGACAGCCAGGAACCAGTATTACTTCTTGCAGTATTGCAATGTCTTTGTGTTCAGTTGCACCGAGGGCTTCAACAAGCTAAATTAGAATTGCATTCGCTTTAATAATTCAAGGCGCTACCGTTTTTATTGCTGAAACTTGGACGTCTTGTAAATCAAATTACCCACAAGAACACGGTAACATTGGCAACTAAAGGAATTGAAGATAGATCGCAGTTCCAGTAGATTAATGGATACATTATATCACATCTCAACTGATATTTGTTGCAGTTAAGGGTAAAGAATTGAAGAAAAATATTTATGTAGCAGTTGGTCCTCCGAGGTCCTGGAGATGAAGTCTCCATTGCTGGGATGTGGGACCACCGAGAGTCACAGGCATTGATATGACCAGGAGGACATAGCAGACATAAGAGCTGTGAACACATCACATATTCTGTTGCTGTACTAATATATTTATTAGAGACTTCAATCTTCCTGTAATTCTCAGCACGGAAGGAACTGTCTATAGAGTGGAACATCTTAGTTGAAGCAGAAGGGTTGGTGGATGTTATACTCATGTTAGGAGGCCAGGCCACGCTCTCCTATCATGTACTATTCTTTGTACAGTGACCCTGCTTCAAAAACTAGTAGTTGGCACAGTACTGAGGAACTTCACTCCATAGCAACTCTGTAACAGTAGAAGTCTGTGCAGAAGACAATAGACAAATACTATAGACGTACAAGGAGAGCTCTTCCTAACTGTGAAGGACGAGCTAACGTGATCTAGTCCAAGGCTGGGCCGTCCCCAGGAGCAGGTCCAAGCTATGATCGCTTCTCTAACTAACAAGTGTTTCAAGCTAACAGGCTTTTAAAAAGCCGATTTTACTGGCATCTTGTTGTAACTATTTTTTGTTTTAATCCAAACGTTGAAACACCTAAATGTGATTGAGTTTGACATTGTGCATGATTATACCAGAGGTGCGTCTAGACGTTCTGCTGCCGGAGGTGTCCTCCTCACCCACTATATAAACATCTGTATGAGTTACATGGATGTGTGATGTGGTAGCGTGTCCTCCCTCGTGACCCCCTTAGGTCACACGTCCAGCTGTAGCTCAGTCTCTCTCTTCCATCCCAGGGTGTAGGGGTCAATGTGGGCCCATGCGGGTGTATATAAAGGTGCGAGACATGTGACACAGTGCCCAGACATAACTGATATAGATATATAATGTATATGGGGCTGATTTATAGTAGGATTCGCAATTCCAGAAACTGGGTGTAAAATTTGCACCTGGAAAATCTATTATTTGTTGCGGGGGGGGGGATGTTATGAGGGGGGCTTCTCTAAAATGCAGCGTACACTGACCAGTATGTGTGTGTAACATGTAGTATTTGTCCTTTATGTAAAAACAATGTTGGCATGTGCACCGTTTGCGGTACATGGTTTGCTTGGCTGCAAATTCTGCACCTAACTAGAAATCTGCCCCTGTGTGTTTATATATAGTCTGTATACACGTCTCTTGATGAGACGTCTCATAACTCGTTACAGTTTAAGTCTGTATTTTGCAAACTAATCATCCTTTAATGTCCAACCCAGCGTTAAGCTTATTGGGTGATAAATTCACCAAAACTCGTTACTTTGCTTCTCTCTTCTTAGTTTTTGGGTAACTGACCACTGTTTCCCCATAGCTCCACTTTGAGAACTGCCACCTCTCTGGACTAAACCCGGTCGTTCTTGCTGGATTCTCGCTTGTGTGATATGCAGAGAAGTGAAGCATTATGACACCCTCTGGAACCTCACTTGGCCTCTCCATCTCGGTTCTTCATTTCGACTCTCTGGTCTCACGGACCTCAGAACATCGTCTTATTATTCCAATCCAGCTCACTCCGGACAGGACTTCTCCCAGGACTCACTAGTTAGCGGAACTCCTAAATTCTTCCTATTCCGAGCGTGACAAACTTTTATGTCGCAGGGACAGTTACTCCAACTATTATTAATACCCACACAATACCTTGTCAGCTGATCTACAGGTCATTAGGACTAGTTAACTAGTGATAATATTAATTATTGTGAACGCTGCCCTTTCATAACTGCTAACTGTCCCTTAACTCTAAGGACTTCCAAGTTTTAAGGATTTGTCTATTGGTCCCTTGGTCCCTGGTTATTTTACACCGGATGCTGGTTGCAATATTTTATTATCCTCCGGGCTTATCGTTTATTGAACACAAGCATTGGAAATGCAAATGAATGACAAAATAACGAAGCTTATTAAACATACCAAGATTGGGATTGTAATCCGCAAACATCTTCCTAGACTGTATCATACGTGACGCGCTGAGAGGAACTTGCTCAGCACCAAACTGTTGGCAACGGTGCACTCACCATCTGGTGGAGTTAAAAGATGGCAGCTTGTCAGTTGGCGTTGGAAAGTGATCATCTCCTGGGACCTCGCACAGAGGCTGTACGTCATGTCAGTCTTCATAACAGCTTGTCAATCCCTGTAAATGTTTTTCACAGCTTTTTTCTGTTAATTGTACTGATCAACTGCACTTTTTTTACAGTCAAAGTTGTATGTGGAACTAACAGTATTACAGGCCCGTCACCTAAACTGAGATGTTTTGTGTGATCAAACACGATTCACGAGGATTCAGCCTATCTGTTCACCATGAACTAGTGAAATTAGTGAGGTACGAGGCACAAAGTTATGCCTCACGACAATCCCCATGGAGAAATTGGGAAAAATTAGTCCATTTCTATGTAGTATGATACAGGACCCCTTCCAGTTGGCCAAATCAGGTCTGTCCCTGGACAATAAGTGTTGTTGGGAGGTATGAGGAAGGGATTTTGCCTTAAATTGACCCTAGAATTGTTCTTTTTCATACATCATATTCCACAACACAACTGAATGAATCGACGGTCATCGTCCTCCTCTATTCACAGACTGCGAATTCTGCAAAATGCGAGTATGCAAATGGATTGCGGAATGGTGAAATAAATGCGTAACTAAGATTCTATCGCCGGAACTCATCTATTTGTGTGAAATTTCAACACAATTTCATTAATCTCCGTCTACAACAATATACTGCTTTTGCCATCGCCGCCTCTTCTGTGCTGTGTAACAAAATGTTATCGTTTATTTTATGCACCACAATACAAGGACCCTTTCTCCACCATTATAGAATATCCCGCAATCCCGGCCTCATGCTCCAGTCATACCTCCCATGGGTCAGGAAGATTGGAGGGTCCCTTGCACCCCTGCCAATGGTGCACGCTGCAATGAATTGGAGGTTCAAGGGGCAGGCTAACGCTCGAACCGCCCAGGCCTGTCCCTGGGGGGTGTGTCCCCCTCATCACAACATGGCCACACCCCTAACCCGATTCCCAACTCTAGTAATCTTATAGGCGTCCCTCCCACATTATGGCCCCTCCCTCTGTGTGTCAGGTGACCGGTCCAAAGCGAAGAATTTACAGAGTTAATTTTTTAAATTAACAAACTCTGGTTATTGCTTTAAATGTAAAAGGCCATTGCCCTGGACTCCAATGCATTTTAAGATTTGTGAATTACTAAGGGATTAAACCCCTACTTTAATACAGATGGATAGTCCTGTGTTCAGATTGCTCTCTGTGATACCCTCCTTGTACACAAAGCGTCACAAAAACATACTACTTTTTTTTTTTAATGATTATTTATTTCTACAGCTCAGTAGCATTTTGTACACACTGTAACATGAGGGAATAAACTGATTTCAACAAACTGTTCACGTATTTTATAGAACAACAGAACGAATATACCCCTGTTAGCAGCTATGAATTACAACACACTGCAAGAGGTCCAGCCTTTAAAAACAGGTTTCCAGTTGACAGAACGCGAATAGAACAATGTTTGGAATACTTACCCTATGTAGAAAATATATAAGTTTTTGTGCAATAGTTTTTTTTTTTTTAACAACTAACTTTATTTACACGTAACAACCAGTAGTTACTTTCCTCTTTCCTCAGTGGAATGTCCTGCCAGAAGCAGGATTCTAAGCCTTGTATAACGAGCACAAAGCAGATAGAGAGATCAGGGGGAAAATGTATCAAGCTGCAAGTTTTCGGCAGGTTGGAAAAGTGGGGATGTTGCCTATAGCAACCAATCAGATTCTAGTTATCATTTATTTAGTTCATTCTACAAAATGACAGCTAGAATCTGATTGGTTGCTATAGGCAACATCTCCACTTTTTCAAACCTGCCAAAAATTTGCAGCTTGATATATTTACTCCCACGTCTTATAAAAAGGAGAAAAATTCAACTTATTTTACAGGGGTTGGTGAATTTTTTTTTTTTTTAAGCCAATCTGTATTTTATTTTTTCTGCTGATAAAACTCAGCAAGAAATAAAAGGGTGATTAACGGATCTTTCTCTTTGGTATATATAGATTATTTAAGTGTAATTGGCTTGGCATTACCTGAGCGTGTATAAACAAATATTTATAAAGCAAGCGTATGTTACAGTACAAAGATCTGGGGGGGTAAATGAAAAGTGTAGATGTTGCCTATGGCAACCAATCAGATTCTAGTTATCATTTATTTAGTACATTCTACAAAATAACAGCTAGAATCTGATCACGATAGGCAACATCTCCACTTTTTCAAACCTGCCGGAAACTTGCAGCTTGATACATTTACCCTCTGGTCTCATTATCGGCAATTTCGGTATTGAAAACTTGTGGTAACACACCGCGTGATGCTACTGCTGAATTTTGCCTCTTACTGATTTGACCCCATAAGCTCTAAGGTGTTATCTCATCTATCTCTTCTCACCTTCAATATGATGCAGCATCTGCTCCCGGCCACTCCGAAATATAACCGAATACAAAAATCAACAAGCAGATGCTGAAGGCTTCTAATCTAAGTAGGACTAAACGCAACATTTTGCTTTTTTTTTTGATAGGTTATACAGGTAGTTGAAAAGTACAAAATTGTCATTGCTCACTACACACTGCCATGTGTACAATTCTCCATCAGTCACTGACTTTTATTATTATTTAGATAGTAGGAGAACTTTGACTGTTTATTTTTAACAAAGCAATTTGATTATTGTATATTTTGTCCCTGTGTGTAAGGAAACATCAAGGTAAGTCAAAGGCCAGTAAGAATTGATATTGATAAAATATACATTTAACACTTTACCATGTATGAATAGATATTACACGGAGTATTGAAGTAACAAGTTTCATTTGTTGGGGTTTAATTACTAGTAATTATTTTCCCCACTCATCACAAACGGCTAATGCTAACTTATTACCCCTAAGACACTGTCTAAAGTGATTCTGATAGAAGACCAAAAAGCTGAAACTATAAAGCATAGCATGCCAGTTATGCTTGCTGGGACATCAGTGGCCAGTCCTTATGTTATTAATCCACCAATCTGCAGTCTGTACAGATTATTGGTTACGTACTAAACTAGAAATTAAATCTTGCAATCTCTGGTTTTCACTGCCTCAGGATGATGCAAAATAAAGAAGCACCACAACGCAGCATCTGCTTTCTCTGTTGAATTACACTAATCAATAGTTCAGCATCAATAATTTTATATATGTTTAGTTCAACATTTTACAAGTGTTCGTATAAACTATTGTCCATTATTGCTTTATTAAATAAAGCATTTTTTTATTTTTCTCTTTTGTAATATATATTTTTTTCAAAACAACTTTATTAATTTTTTTATTTATTGAATCTGGAACTGGAAGTCTGAGTCCCGGTTTCCACTTCCAGAGCCTGAGCTGGTGCAGCAGACTTGTGCATTTCACAGGTTGGCCGCAGTCTGGCCTGGTGAGCAGTTAGACGCCTCTTGCCACTGCCGGGGAGCTGAGCATCACTCAGATGGTCCCCGCGACCTGTGATTGATAAATTGTGCGGACGAAAATTTTTCTAGGAAATCCTCAATCCCGTAGTGTCCTGATAAACAGAGCCCTCCGCTTCCCACTACACAAGGCAGACATCGTACAGTATACGGAGTAGCACAGTGATGAACAAACAATACAACGGAATAGAACAAGTTTATAAAGCAGCGGTATGATTAGACAGGACAACAACATATAATATGACAGTGCTGAATAAACAATAGAAGTACTTCTGGCATACTATTCCTCTATTTGCTTTTATTAGCTAGGAAAGTCCTATACCGGCTGACCTCAAGTCACAAAACCTGTTCATTAAGAGTGATACAATTTCCGCTGTTCACTGAGGTGTGTAGCAGAAATCAGAGAAATACTGATTGATATTGAGCAAGTGTTGAGTGAACGTGCGACATCTCTCACACTGGGCAGGAAATCAATAGAGTACATCACACACAGCCCCAAATCAGCTGAGTCTCCTGTTTGCAGAATCAGGGACTTTTAATGGTGATTCATAATTAAAACAAGTCTATTATCATTTATCCGACCGTCATAGATAAATGGACGTACAATGTATTCAACAACAGCAAATTGTCCTAAATGTCCACCATTGAATGTAACCACAATTATGCAATCGGTACAGAGAAGGGTGATGGTACGCGTAACGACCAACCAGATTGTTTCATTTTCCTAATGCAGTTTAGAAAAGCAAACATCTGATTGGTTGTTCTGTGTTATAGCACCTTTTGTGCACCAGCACAAGTGGAAATATAATTTTTCCTAGAGAGGTGCTTAGTGGTTCTGATACGTGAGGCAGCAACTAATACAACGGGAGTTCTTAACGGTTTTTCCAATCTGTAATTAATGGTTCCATGCAATTACCGTTGTCTACAAATGAAATATATTACTGGTAGAAATAATAAATAATTGGGGAATTGTACAAATAATAGGATTAAAACTCGATTTAGGCTATGTACATACCGGCGTTTGAAATGCGTTCATGCTAAAACACAAGTAAAAATGCATATAGAACCACCTTGCGTTTATAAATGTCTTCAATCAGCATTTTATTGTAAACATGCTTCTGTGAAAGAACAGGAAGTCCTCTTCGTTTAAGCCAAAATATTATGGAAACGCTGCTTAACTGTGTTCTATTGCATTGACAATACGCTCACATTCAGATGAGTGCATTGAAATGGAACAAAAAGAGTTAAAAAGAAATAAACACATCAGTGCAATGCAGATTAAACGTATGTAAATACACCTATGCAGGGTCTCATTGGGTACAGTAGGTTTTATTTCCACATAAATTGCATTTTAAACGCAGATTTTTAATGCCAGTGTGTACATAGCCAAACAATGAGGTTAATAGTTCTTAGAACCCAAAAGGTTGGAGAGGACCCACAATAACTTAACGATGATCCATATTTTCAGTCTGGATTAACAAACCATTTTTTTACACAAAGTGACAAACCTTTTCATGAATGTAATGTGCACTGTATTACACATCTCGTTACTTTCGTCCTTATTAGACCCAATAGCCAGATGTCTGCCCCCTAAAACCCACAGACTCAGATTGTCTCATTACAGTCATTAAATGGCAGCATGCGAAATTAAAAAAAACAACGAAACAGTAAAAAAAAATAAAAAAAAAATAAAATAAAAAATATCCTGATGGATTTTAAGGAAAACCCTGTTAGAGTAACATTAACAGCAAACATCACAAAAAAATGGAAAAAGACTGAAAGAAAACACCCCTATATGTGTCTGCTGTCTAACATTGACATAATCCACATGGGGATTAATAATGACAAAACTGGGCTGAAGAATGTGTAAGAAAAGTGTGAATGTCTGCATAGTCCTTTATTGTTAGTTTCCCACCCATTGGTGAAGCCCCTCACCCCCCACAAGCTTCTACCATTCCCCAGAATTCCCTTGTGCTGTGTCTGAATCACCGCGTGATATGACAGCTGTCTGCGGTGGTCCCATTAGTTAGAGGGGGCTGTCTGTTATCAGAGGTCTTCAGTATAAGTGAGAAATGGGGGTCTGAGAGTATGGCCCCAAATACTGTACTAATCCGCTGTAAAGAAAAATACAACCTCCACTAAATGGCGATCGGTTGATTTAAAATTGGAATCTAAAATACAAAATGCATTGATACTAATGTAAGAAGTGCTGGACTTTCTTATGTATTTTCACTGTCCATTGAATCCCATTTTTTTGTCTGGTATCATATAATTTATTTGTATTATAAAGATATATTACAAAAGGATAAAAACCAAAGTATGATATTTGGATAAAAACAAAACTTTTGCCCCATAGAAAAATCTAGCCCTTTTTATTGTATTTTTTTTCTTTTAAAACAATTTTATTTATTTTTGTACCCAACAAAAATAAGATCTATACAATAGAGAATCTTCAGTTAAATATTATTATTTTTTTTTCAATCTCAGAATAGATGGAATTTTTGAAGGATTACCACGTGAGAACTTCATTTTTTTAAAATAATATTTCAAAGGTTTTCATCCCTCGTTTCTCAACTTTACTGAAGCGCGAGTGCAATCTAGTTGAAGAATGATAGTAAAATACTCTTTCATATGACACGTTTAAAGTCCTGAAGTACAAAAAAATCTAAATAGATCATTGTAAACCCAAATAGTTCACTTCTTGAGCTGAAACTGCAACACAACGCAGGTGACGTTTTCTAGAAAACACATTCTGTATAATCAGTACAAGTCTTCGAAAGGCTTGGTGTAATTGAACATTTGGTAATCCATGTAATAAAAGTCATAGGTACGCTGTCTTTCCAATGGGGACAGCTCTGCAAAATATTGCTGTGTGATTCTATTGGTGGTCCTTTCTTCGTTGGAATGTCTGTCCTTAAATCGAGGAAATGTCAAGTTTTGGGGAGCCCCTATGAGGTG
Organism: Mixophyes fleayi; assembly: GCF_038048845.1. Classification (NCBI taxonomy): domain Eukaryota; kingdom Metazoa; phylum Chordata; class Amphibia; order Anura; family Limnodynastidae; genus Mixophyes; species Mixophyes fleayi. The sequence continues at coordinate 93,476,400 of NC_134411.1, forward strand.
CAGGAGAAAATTAGCATCTTCCTCCATGCTCTCGAATTTCCCTATGAAGTCGTAGTCTATCAAGCAAGGACTGCAAAGTCTGCTTACATGATCCCAATGGATGTCCATACCCACCGGCCTGTGAACGTCAAGCAAGTACTGGATAAACTCTTTAAATTGTACTCCAGAGCCCGTCCTCAGCGCTTCTCTCGTAGCGTTCCGTCGGTATTTAGAAATTATAGCTTTGCCAAAGACCGGATGGTAATAATTATTTGCATGTTCAAACTTGTCCCGGAAAGCAGAGACGAGCCTCTCAAAAGGTTCTCGTACGAAGATCATTTTCTTGTACGTGTTGAGACGGTTAAAGATTCCTTTCCGGTCAAAACTGTCCAACCTCTTCAAGTAGTTCCCGTAGTGGACAGTGTTATGCTGAATGTCCTTCGTGGAGGAAGCCAACCCGTTGAGAACCATTAGAACCCGCTTCCAGTTGGAGCAGCCGGCTTTCGGAACCTCACAGTACAGTAACTTGTGCTTGTCCTCCACGAAGATCCGCGAGACGTGGTAAGGCGTTATAATCCTCCTGCTGCTGCTTTTATACTTCAAGCAGACGTCTTGCATGAGCTTCTTGCGCTGCCTTTGGACCTCGTACAGCTTTTTCCAGTTGCCGTTTCTGTCGTCGTAGTCCGGCGGTACGAGATCCACAGCGGAACTGTTCATGGGCATCAGAATTGGAGTCTCTTTCAGTAGATAATGCTTCCGTTTTTTCAACAGTTTTCTCTCTGAATATATCTTACTGTCTCGCCTTAGAAATAACGTCTTTTTTTGCCTCTGGTCTGTGTTGTGTAAACTAGCTTGATACTGATAAGGAGGAAAGGAGGCCATGTCTTGGTTTATGTTTAGAAGCTGTTTGGCAGCCGCGTCTATTGAAATCCCGTATTGATTGTTGGATGTGCAGTCCTGTGAAGAGAATAGAGAATTATTCAGGGTTCTGCAACAGAAAGCTTACAATGCACATCCCTCATCTTGTCTGACAAATCTAAACACTGTTCCGACAAATACTGTTCCAGAGCGTAGATGACTGTTATTTGTACATTCATGATATCGGGCAAACAAATAGGTTTTCAGAGAACTAGGCAGCTGCTACAGATAACAAAATATATAGACTTACGTGCTGCACCGTCTTTTATCAGTAGATATAACATAAATTCATATTAAGCTGAGTTACTTTGAAATAATGTGTATTTCTGTCTTCCATCCCTTGTGTATGATGTGTACAATACAATTATCAGAATCTAGATTTTGTTGATAAATAGTCTTTAATAATGAACTCCCTTTACTTCACTGTTGTCTATAAGTATGTTAATGTTAATACATATAACAAATAAATATATCAAGTTTGAAGGCTTAATAGTTTACTAGTTGGTTAGTACACCATAGGTATGTAAAAAGTTATGGGCACTGTCGCGTTTAGGGGGTTTAACAGGTGTAGGGGTATTCCCAAGTCCGCTAACTGCAATACCACTCGTGGTCACCAGGTGGCGATACAGAGCAGCTCAATGAAAACTTTGTACAGCAAATATAATGCGCTTTGTAGGCTATAACAGGGCAGGATTCACCCATACCTGTGTATATTCTAGATCTGCTATGCATATATCAAATGTAATGTAGCATTGGATAAAAAGTGAGGATGTAAAGGTGCCCATGAAAATTCTTTGTTTGCTCAGTGACACTTCGTATTCCACAACAATTTTTGTAATTACTCCCTTTCGACAAAATCCTGTGTTTGCCCCTCACGGTGACGCATGTTTTGGGTTCCGACATAACGGGTTAACTACCCTATATGTAGATATAGTCAGCATGTTATCCCCCATGTCTTGGCTGTTTTGTAGTGCCAGAAATATGCTGATATTTTTATATTGTTTTTGCTCCATGAAGTTTCAGTGATACCTCAGTGAAATACAAACGTGCAGTCAATTAAATGCTGTTTTCCTGGGGGCCTAATAAAATCATAAAAATATAATAATTCTGAAGTGCACAAAATAGAGATGAAAAAAGTCCCCGACAAGAAAGGATTTTCCTTGGTAGGTTTGTAAAATGAAGACTGATCATCTCTCTGTGACTCCTAATATCTCCCTAACAAGCGCAGGCTTTTACTTTTCTTCTACGGTGTTAAGCCTGAACAGAAAGAACCCTTTAAAGGCTGGTAATAAATAGACCTCTACACTTTGTAACAATGTTTATAAACTAATCTCTCCTGCTGATCAAATTTAGGGTACTCCCATTGTGGGCAAATGCAACATTAAGTGAATGGCATCCCCTAACCTGCTCCATGCCAGCAACACATTTCTATGCAGGAGCCCATCCTGATGGCAGGATGGTGGCAGAGCATATGACACCCGGCAGAAGAGGGGTTAACAGAGGACTAGCGCATGATAAATGCTGCGCTAGACGTACTTGTCCGCACTCGGGAGCATCTGGTGTACAGTTCAGCTCTCAGCAAAGACTAGGCAGAGACATTTGTTGTGATAAAAGATGGCTGCACTCCAGCTGGGCACAGACCGAGCTGATGTCTAGAAAATCTGTTATCATGCAAAATAAGCTGTTGTGTTGGAATCTGCGCTGGTACGGCCAGAAAACTAGCGCTGACAAACCTCAAGCTGACTCTTAAAGAACGATAACACAGAATAATCAGAGCCGGCCAGGACTTGTACAACATGTACAACAATATTTGTTTGTTTAAAAAGCGGATGGGCGTGATGTACAGAGCAATAGTCTGCAGTGTACATTATAACAGTGCGTGGGCAATGGCCACTATCCATGTATTGTACCGTGTCCTCGGTAATACACATATAATACACAAGTGATGGTAATATGTGTATAAAGTCCTGTAAATAATATCTCTATGAACAGCCAGCTTTTATAATGTGATTGCTTATAATCCGGATTCTGAAAGGCGGCATTATTACGGATGTTCAAAGCGACTTTGGATTTCTGTGAATGCAGTTGGCTCACAGCTTTGGGAACAAAACTCTCAGTGATTTCTAATATCAATACAATTGACAACAAGGAAAGCATTATCCAATATATAAAATGAAAGAGACAATTATAATGTGGTAACTGGAGTGACATAATCATCTTCCTGTTCGAAATACTGTTACAACGCAAGTGTAATTAAGGACATCATATAATTTACATAAGAAGGATATTTAAAGAGTTTGGTCCCTTGTATGAAATCACATGCCCTTGGGCCTTTATACAGTCAAGGGACTTTAAGAGGCTTCTAAGAGTTACATAAAAGGGCTTTATCTATATTTGGCCCCAGAAGTGTGGGTCGGGACTCAGAATCTGTATACGGGGTGCTCTAAATATCTAGATATATAGATATTTGGGGCCCAGAAGAATGTTACACTGATACTCGGGGTCCCAGATAAGTTGAGCACCGCTGGTTTACAGAAGGCACAAAACTGTGAAGGATTTCAAATCTCCAATAATCTAAAGCAGAGGATGTATTATTATTATTTTTGTCTTATGTGCATTACATAAATGCAGCCGACACAACAGTATTTCAATAGAAAAGTGTAATGTAATGAGAGGGACGGTAGTAATGTGATAATATGTTGGGGTGTGTACACTTTCGCACAGTAACCCTCTGGTGATATTTCTGCATCTCACGACTTTGTGTTTTAGTGCTTCCTAGTGAACGCATGAAAAGCTGAGGCTTCTACTCTGAACAAGATTCGTAACTGTTTTTACAAAGCTTCAAAAATCAAAAGGAGGGAATGTAGCAGGTTATGTCTGACAGATAAATAGTGCATTTACCCACAGAAAAATGTTCTGCTTCTCCACTTTGTTCCCAGTGAATGGAAACCCATATGTTAGTACGAATGGTGCAGAGTACTGTGTAGGTTAGAGCACAACAAAACAATCAGATTGTAGTTATAGAAACCAATGTTACTTCCAAGATGCGAGACAACCAAATGAATATAGCAAAGCTGACAATGAGCCCTTATTATGTTGTATGTCCTTTAGGAATTCTTGTTGATGTGAAAAAGGCAATCTTGTGATATTGTACAGGGAACATAACGCTGTGCCCTTTGTGTTATACATACTGGGGAGCCAGACGGACACTAGAGGGGGCATAGTAGAAATGATTATTTCTACTGCACCACCTAAACTTGTGCCCATCAAGGCCACACTCAGAGGGAAGAGGGCCGTGTGATGGGGAAATTATAATGTAAATCCTGGAAACCAGCTGTCCTTATTTAAACACTGATTATCTTCATTACAAAACATAATGGCAATCACTATTCCCTACTACCACCGCTGAACTCTGCTGTGTGTATATGACAAACCTTTCTCTTAAATGCCTGCAGGTCTGACTAATTCTTGAAATGATTTCCTATATATTAATGAATGAATTTTGTGTCTATTGTAAATTCTGCCTTTTGTGTAGACTGCTGCAGTGAGCATTACAGCCACTAGATGGCGCAGTGTTTCTTCCACAAACCTCTCCTACAGGGCTTTTAACAATTTCTGCAAAAGTGAATTTGCAAATTAAGGAGGTTAGTCATTCTTTCAGGAATTCAAAATGCTTATTTTTATAACCGAAAACAGCAGTTTATAAACCCAGGAAACGCAGCAATGCAAATCAGTGGCATAATAACACATTAATCCACTCTTTATGCTCAAATTAATGAATATCATAGGGTTCCCAAACATATACACTTTATCAAAGCAGAACACTGTTAGAGCCAGAGGGTATTAAACAGGACCAGACATACCTTTTTGGGTTGATGTAATGCAAATTCAAATTTCACCCCTGTAAGAGAAAGAAAGCGATATTTATTAATGTATAGAACTAAGAAGCAGGAGAATTAACAGACAATCAAATATGCAGCTCAGTATATATTCTATCTATCTAACGGCCGTCACTAAATCCTTATTTAAACAGAAGATAAAATATGAGTCAGGGCGACCTTCTATGTACCCGTTCTCGTTGCATCTCAGTCTGTGTGTAAAGATAAAAAACTGAGACGCCCAATGGTGAAATAATTAGTGTGCCCACTAATTAAGATCAGGGCACGCACAGGAGAATTGAATTAATAATTGCTTATCAGAGTTATGAACATCAGAGGTGATCCTAAGTATCAAGTAATGGAATATCAAACCACGGATGTTAGGTAGTTCATTGAACCTCAAGAGCATCAAGGTATAGAAATCGAACCATAATTTTAATAATAAAAAAAATATTGTTAAAAGGCACAAAAATAATTCCTTCTAGGATTATGTTTTTCCTATATAGTTTCTAAATATATAGGGCCCGATTCATCTTGGAACGCAATGTGATCGCAACTTGAGTTTAAAAAACCCCAAAAGAAACGTAACTTGCGCGCACATCCGCCCATAGTACAAGCGGATCTCAAGAAACCTTTATATTTGAATCTGGGTGTAAGTACGATCTTGCTATATGTTACATGACGTAAACGTTACATGCCGTATGTAGACAGACATTACACAGTGAAAGATATGCACATACATATGTACTAGTCCCATCAGAACACATGCAAAATAAAAATAAAAATCTATTAAATAAATATTTAATTTTATTTATTAAATAAACTCTTAATACTAAAATCATTAACAGAAATACATTTAAAAACAGTTTTTTTTTACTTGACATACATAAATCGGGAAGTCTTAAACCATACTGTACATAAAATGCATTTTTATAGTTTCTGTTACATACACATGTTGACATACATACGTGTCAGTCATCACTATCAGTCGGCACTTACACATGTACAAGTGATAAAACCTCAGACCTCAGAGTTACCCAGAGCTGGCATCGGGTGAACGCACCCCCTTAATATACATCTGCCCCTCCCCTCCCCCGTTCCACCCTCTAGGACTTAGGCGGATAGAAGTGGCATCTACGTTTGGACGTGAATTACGTTCACTGGCGTAATGATGTTTTCTGAGTGTGCGGAGAACAATTGCACACAAGATACTACACGCCACAGAGTCAGGCCCATACTGTGTATGTCTATAATCTGTCTTTTACAATGAAACTTTTTTTTAGCATATTGCACTAATATCATTCTCTTTCCATACCTTTATGTGCTCGATATTCAATGAACTTTCTAACATCCACAGTTTGATATTCCACTAATTGGGACTGAGATCACAGCTTATGGCCATAGCTCTGATAAGCCATCAGCAAGTCCAATATCCAGTACATGCACTGGTTTTAATTAGTGGGTACTCTGTCCACTAATTATTTCAACATTAGGCGCCTCTGTTTTTACACATTTATTAATGAGTGTAAATGTAAAGCTTTGTGTAAAAGAAAATGTATATTTTAATCACCAAAGAAACATTTGATGATGTTATTTCTTAAGTAGATTTTTTGTATCTGTTTGAAAACAAATAAAATGAGCAATACAACCAGTTTTAAATGTATCTTCTAAAAGACCTATAAACCTAAAATAGATGTCATGGTTTTGGGGCAATTTGGGTTTGAATTCGCTGTTTAACTTCACAAACTCATTTTCGAACTGGTGAGCTGGAGAGTTCGACTGACGTGTATCAAGTGAGTTGGAGAAGACATTACCCTGGGCTCCCCCTCCCCCCTATTATGTACAATATAACTTGGCAGCAGCCAACACTACTCTGACTTTTCTACGTTGTTAATACAATGTTCCCGCATACTGGAGAACGGGTAACCCCCAAATACATAAAGCAGTTTTTCTAGCAAAAGCCAGCAGGAAAATGTTTATAAATCATTTTATCCTCTCCTCCAATGGGGAGTATAAATGAAAAAATGATGACGCACTTTAAATCAAAATGTGAAATGCAAAAAATAGGAATAAGGTAAAAATATTTACATTGAACAGGAATAATGGATGATTGTGGCTTTAATTACTATTTACACTTTCAGCACTACCTGCAAACCTTGCAGAATTCTTATAAATATCAACAGGAATGAACTAAATCACCTGGGATCTATGGAGAATTTGTCATTTCTGTCATTAACAAGCTCAGCTGCAGACAGCATTTACATTCATTGTCAGTAATATCAACATGTGCAAGATGGCAATTTACATATGTAAATATGTATTCGCCATTTGGAGAAAATGGATGAAAAGAAACTCAATAAACACTATTTTCTGAGAAATACAAAATTCATCCAATTAAACAAGATTCTTCCTTTGTCTCCCATGGTCTCAGTTGTGACACTTTTTTTTGGGTGGAAGACAAGGGGTGTTAGACGGCACCTGTCCCTTAAATATACAGGCCTATTTCATACATATTATACTATATTTGCAAAAATCTTATTTTTATCTCATTAAATACATTTTAGCACAAAGCACAATTCCCCAACACACGGAACAAAGACACACAGCACACGGACAGCTCTTTACATAGCGTTACTTCCAAAATAACAGCAGCAATATTTATGCTGACACAATATTTTGAAGGATTCTGCCTATTAATGTGCTAGGAACAAGTCCATCACTGCTTCCCAGTAACTGAGGCTGCGTTGTTACCGATGCCACGGTGCTTCCCAGTAACTGAGGCTGCGTTGTTACCGATGCCACGGTGCTTCCCAGTAACTGAGGCTGCATTCTTACCGATGCCACGGTGCTTCCCAGTAACTGAGGCTGCATTGTTACCGATGCCACAGTGCTTCCCAGTGGTTCACTTAGCTGCATTCTCACTGATACCACGGTGCTTCCTAGTGGTTCTGTAGGCTGCATTCTCACTGATACCACGGTGCTTCCTAGTGGTTCTCTTGGCTGCATTCTCACTGATACCACGGTGCTTCCTAGTGGTTCTCTTGGCTGCATTCTCACTGATACCACAGTGCTTCCTAGTGGTTCTCTTGGCTGCATTCTCACTGATACCACGGTGCTTCCTAGTGGTTCTCTTGGCTGCATTCTCACTGATACCACGGTGCTTCCTAGTGGTTCTCTTGGCTGCATTCTCACCAATACCACGGTGCTTCCTAGTGGTTCTCTTGGCTGCATTCTCACTGATACCACAGTGCTTCCTAGTGGTTCTCTTGGCTGCATTCTCACTGATACCACGGTGCTTCCTAGTGGTTCTCTTGGCTGCATTCTCACTGATACCACGGTGCTTCCTAGTGGTTCTGTAGGCTGCATTCTCACTGATACCACGGTGCTTCCTAGTGGTTCTGTAGGCTGCATTCTCACTGATACCACGGTGCTTCCTAGTGGTTCTCTTGGCTGCATTCTCACTGATACCACGGTGCTTCCTAGTGGTTCTCTTGGCTGCATTCTCACTGATACCACGGTGCTTCCTAGTGGTTCTCTTGGCTGCATTCTCACCGATACCACAGTGCTTCCTAGTGGTTCTCTTAGCTGCATTCTCACTGATACCACGGTGCTTCCTAGTGGTTCTCTTGGCTGCATTCTCACTGATACCATGGTGCTTCCTAGTGGTTCTCTTGGCTGCATTCTCACTGATACCACGGTGCTTCCTAGTGGTTCTCTTGGCTGCATTCTCACTGATACCATAGTGCTTCCTAGTGGTTCTCTTAGCTGCATTCTCACTGACACCATAGTGCTTCCTAGTGGTTCTCTTGGCTGCATTCTCACTGATACCACAGTGCTTCCTAGTGGTTCTCTTAGCTGCATTCTCACTGACACCATAGTGCTTCCTAGTGGTTCTCTTAGCTGCATTCTCACTGACACCAGAGTGCTTCCTAGTGGTTCTCTTAGCTGCATTCTCACTGACACCACAGTGCTTCCTAGTGGTTCTGTAGGCTGCATTCTCACTGATACCACAGTGCTTCCTAGTGGTTCTCTTAGCTGCATTCTCACTGATACCACAGTGCTTCCTAGTGGTTCTCTTGGCTGCATTCTCACTGATACCACGGTGCTTCCTAGTGGTTCTCTTGGCTGCATTCTCACTGATACCACGGTGCTTCCTAGTGGTTCTCTTGGCTGCATTCTCACCGATACCACGGTGCTTCCTAGTGGTTCTCTTAGCTGCATTCTCACTGATACCACAGTGCTTCCTAGTGGTTCTCTTGGCTGCATTCTCACCGATACCACGGTGCTTCCTAGTGGTTCTCTTAGCTGCATTCTCACTGATACCACAGTGCTTCCTAGTGGTTCTCTTGGCTGCATTCTCACCGATACCACGGTGCTTCCTAGTGGTTCTCTTGGCTGCATTCTCACTGATACCACGGTGCTTCCTAGTGGTTCTGTAGGCTGCATTCTCACTGATACCACAGTGCTTCCTAGTGGTTCTCTTGGCTGCATTCTCACTGATACCACGGTGCTTCCTAGTGGTTCTCTTAGCTGCATTCTCACTGATACCACGGTGCTTCCTAGTGGTTCTCTTAGCTGCATTCTCACTGATACCACGGTGCTTCCTAGTGGTTCTCTTAGCTGCATTCTCACTGATACCACGGTGCTTCCTAGTGGTTCTCTTGGCTGCATTCTCACTGATACCACAGTGCTTCCTAGTGGTTCTGTAGGCTGCATTCTCACTGATACCACAGTGCTTCCTAGTGGTTCTGTAGGCTGCAATTCTCAACCCTACTGCTATCAAAACCCCACACTGCGCTGGCTGTAAGTTAACCAGTACTCCTCCGCCTTGTATCACTACCCTGGTGATTTTTCAGATTGCGGCAATAAGGGTTTTTCCCCCGTTGTGATAAGCACCGACCACATCTTTTTCCCCACACAGAGGCATAGTAAAGCCGTCACTGCTGATAATATTGGGGTGAAATGAAAAAAAAGCATACCTTCCAACACTTAGTATCTTGAAAGCGGATAAACTAAGCCTCACCCCGGTTCCATACAAACTACACCCACAAATGGACATATTTGCTTAAAACGCGACCCACTTTTCTGTTAAACTCCGCCCCTTTTCCAGTCAGCAAATCAGGTGTCCCACCCAAATCATGTCAGTTGGGAAGTATTTGTTTTCCGGCAATGCAGCTTTTCGGCCTTTGATAAATCTACCAGTACATCCGGAATGTTCTGTGCAGTGACTGCGCTCCTGCAGATAAAGGTTTTATTGTCCTCTATCTCCTACGTGTGCCATGATACATCTATCTCCTACGTGTGCCATGATACATCTGATTTATTAGCAGAGTACAGAGTGTTAGGTGTGAGGAAGTTCTGCTGACAGGAATTCATTACCTGAGAAATGTTTCACCTCACGTAGCATGCTAAGATCATCATTTTCTCGTTGCATATTCGCAGAGACATCATAAATTACCACCTTCCCCTGTTCTGTGTGATCAGATTACCTCACATGGAAAAATGAGGCTAAATGTATTTTTAGCAGAGTACAGACGCAGTATTTACAGAGGGCAATAGCGGTTTCGTGGTCGGTCACCGGTGACGTGCCAGGTGAGTGCGCCCAGCACCCGTCTGGTGTGTACAGAGGAACAAGACTATTAGAAAATGACACTTTATAAATTACAAAGCCTGCGTGGATGAACAGACACCATCGCGCCGGCGGAGTTACCAACCAGAGGGGAAAACAGTTTAAAGGGTCAGTGAAAGAGTCAGGAAGAATCTCTATGATTGTTCTCTGCAGACTTTCTGCTAAGGGATCTGTTTATTAAAACCCTGCGTTATGGCCTTATAGCAGCGACAGAGAATCCTCTGTCGGGCAATTTAACAATAAGAGGTTGCTGGGGCAGCTGAGCGATACTGGCTGGCAGCGGTAGGAGGCGTCTTACCACTCGTCAGGTCAGTGCAGGGTCCTTCTGCGCCTATGTGAGTGTAAAAAATAATAAAGTTATTGAAAAAAAAAATGTAGAAAATATAAAAAATAACTTTATTTAAAAAAACCCGAAAGGTTTGGTTTGTTATGGGGAAGCTACGCTGCAGGACCCACTGCAAAAGCCAGCAATGGTATTCTCCAGCCGGGGGACTTTAGTACATAGTAAAAAAAAAAAATCCTATTTTCGCTGTATCTAGGAGTTTCTCCTCCTGATAGACAGCGCTAAAATGAGTCGTACCATTCGCCAGGTTAGTGCCATATCCCTTGGTGTATGCGCGAGCCGGCTCACACACGTGCCCTGAGACTGGGCTTCCGGTTCCAGATTCTCCTAAAAATATATTAATAAATTCATAAAAAATAGAAAAAAATATATATTTTTGACAATAAAGCATTTTTTAATTCCTTGGAATCCCCCTATCGCCATCCTGAGATGCGATAGTGTTAGGACAACAAAACTTGTCCATGTTAAACAGGCTTCCCATGCAAAGCATGGACAGACCCAGCAAGAGCCGTCATCCAGAGGGACAACTTCTTCAATGGGGAGAGAACTCTAATATTTGCCAGATTTATGATAATATAACCCTCTGTGTCCCGCACCGACACTCCAAATGGTCACGCAGGCCGGATAATATTGCTGCTAGTTCCTGTACTGCTAATGTACAAGCCTGAATTGTGCAGCTACATAAGGCACAGACAACGTGTTCTTACAACATGAACATGGCTAATTGTCCCACGTCCTCCATACAGATCAGTGTCAGGCACTGGTGTTATTGTCTCCTGAAGATACATCTTCTACTTGATTGGAGAGCACTTCGATACGTCTGAGACTCCTAAATATTGTCTCCCTCCAGCCAGCAGGCTCTCACCACGAGACACGTCACATCAGGCTCTCAGCTACCGGCTGTATAACATCTCCAAGAGCACTGAACTCAGAGATCTGCTCTTCTAATCAAACCGCAGTTTAGTATTCTACAGAATCCTTGACATTCTCAGCATCTAAATCCTTGAGTTAGTCAGCTACATGGCAGGGTATTATAAATTATATTACCATGATCTGTACCCCCTGGGTACAAAGAAAACTCATTGCCGCAGCAATTATATTTGTAACCTGAGGAGTTGATTTAATCAGGTAACACAGCTGTAATGTCTCTTGACCTTATTAAGTTGGTGGGGGGGGGGTGCTGAACACTTTGTGGTCTCCATTTATTATGCAGTGAGTAGCCCCATCACCGGTGAAAATGGGTGTTGTTGTGTTCACAAGTGAGATCACACATGCGGAGATCCACCAGGGCCGCTCTTACCGCTGGCCGCCAGTATTGTCAGGGGGCGGAGGTCCACCAGGGCCGCTCTTACCGCTGGCCACCAGTATTGTCAGGGAGTGGAGGTCCACCAGGGCCGGTGTTACCACTGGCCGCCAGTATTGTCAGGGAGTGGAGGTCCACCAGGGCCGCTCTTACAGCTGGCCACCAGTATTGTCAGGGAGTGGAGGCCGCCAGTATTGTCAGGGAGTGGAGGTCCACCAGGGCCGGTGTTACCACTGGCCGCCAGTATTGTCAGGGAGTGGAGGTCCACCAGGGCCGCTCTTACCGCTGGCCACCAGTATTGTCAGGGAGTGGAGGTCCACCAGGGCCGCTCTTACCGCTGGCCACCAGTATTGTCAGGGAGTGGAGGTCCACCAGGGCCGGTGTTACCGCTGGCCGCCAGTATTGTCAGGGAGTGGAGGTCCATCAGGGCCGGTGTTACCGCTGGCCGCCAGTATTGTCAGGGAGTGGAGGTCCACCAGGGCCGGTGTTACCGCTGGCCACCAGTATTGTCAGGGAGTGGAGGTCCACCAGGGCCGCTCTTACCGCTGGCCACCAGTATTGTCAGGGAGTGGAGGTCCACCAGGGCCGCTCTTACCGCTGGCCACCAGTATTGTCAGGGAGTGGAGGTCCACCAGGGCCGCTCTTACCGCTGGCCGCCAGTATTGTCAGGGAGCGGAGGTCCACCAGGGCCGGTGTTACCGCTGGCCACCAGTATTGTCAGGGAGTGGAGGTCCACCAGGGCCACTCTTACCTCTGGCCACCAGTATTGTCAGGGAGTGGAGGTCCACCAGGGCCGGTGTTACCGCTGGCCACCAGTATTGTCAGGGAGTGGAGGTCCACCAGGGCCGGTGTTACCGCTGGCCACCAGTATTGTCAGGGAGTGGAGGTCCACCAGGGCCACTCTTACCTCTGGCCACCAGTATTGTCAGGGAGTGGAGGTCCACCAGGGCCGCTCTTACCGCTGGCCACCAGTATTGTCAGGGAGTGGAGGTCCACCAGGGCCGCTCTTACCGCTGGCCGCCAGTATTGTCAGGGAGCGGAGGTCCACCAGGGCCGGTGTTACCGCTGGCCACCAGTATTGTCAGGGAGCGGAGGTCCACCGCGGCCACTCTTACCGCTGGCCGCCAGTATCTCCAGGGGGTGTAGTATCAACCAGCTGCCACTACGATATTCTCTTAGTAAATCACGACAATAAGAGGTTTTCTTTCACTGCTATAAGTGCATACTGAATGTCGCGAAGTCTGGGTAGGTAAATCTCCCGATACTGCCTACTTCCTAGTGAAGGGGGCAGGGTGGGAGCCTCTATGAAGTGATTTCGCAATGAATCGCGCCATTTTGGTATGTTTAAGAGGCGATTAAAAGAACCCCACCCTATATATCCAAAACCCAAAGATTTGGATAAACAGGCTCTTATGTGACGCTGGGGAAGCAATATCCTTCCATTTAACATTATGGGAAAACGCTTGAAATTCTAATTAATAGGTACTGGTAACACAACTATATAACTGTATTTAAAAGTTACAGGAATTTGTTGGTCACTATTTTCTTTTCTTTTTTAAAATCATTTCTAATATTAAGATAATTGTATTATCGGCAGAACCTACAATAGCTCTAGTATAATAGAGGTAGTTTATACATCTTGAAGGGTTGTAGCCTGACCGCTCTCGTAGGGGACCCAAGTATCCTGTGTAATTAGGTTTTGTGTTCACAATGCCAGAGGGAGTTGGCGCAAGTGCGGAAAGCAGGCAGCTTTCGTCTTTCCCTAAAGTACCAAGGGGGCCCATATGGCATCAAATTGGGTTATTTATCATGAAAATCATACATGGAATGTTCTCCACGCACGTGATGTGCCAGAGGAAGTTTTTAAGAGCTGGAATGGAGGGAGGTTCTCTTTTTTTGTTCCTTTAGGACTAAAGATGATTTTCGGTTAAAATCTGCCTTTATTTTCTAGACTGGCGCGCCAGTAGTGTCTACGTTATTACAGAATTTGAATTTGCGCTCCTTATCAGAAGAATGGTACCGTGCGTATCCGTTCATACAACATTTTAGTAACATCAGAGTACTCAAACTTGATACAAATTGGGCTTAGTAGTGAATGAAAATCGCTGCTTTGGGCAGCCATAATAAATGCGGACACCAGGCTTCCAGTCCTACGCATACGACGGAACACATAGCACATTTTAGGGGGAGGTTCCTGAGAGCACTGTCCATTATTCCGGAAGCAAGTAGACACATTTTAAAATAAAATACAGTAGAACAGAACACTACAAAACACTTCATTCACCACTTTCTTATAAACTAAAATCTTTGGTTTTGATCTGTAGTAATTCAATGGGAAATTCTTCTGTCTTTGTAATCCAGAGTGGAAGAAAAATCCATGCAAGCCTATGCAACTCTTCACTAAGAGCGCCCCCTGCTGTACGGCTGTGAACTGCATTGCCCGAGTCTCATTAAGAGCTCAGCCAATCACAAGCATTTTACAATACTGACCGCTTGTGATTGGCTAGCGGCTAAGGGTAGAGCCAGTCAATTCAGGTCACAGACAAAGCGAGCGATCGCATTAGCTTTTATGGGTATTTTACGTTTCCCAATTTCCCATTATATTATATTTAATATTATAAATGGAGAACAACTGTGTGTGTTATTTTTTTTGCTATTGTGAAACAAAATTTATCAGCAGTTGACTGGAAGAGCATGCTGGGACTTGTGGTTCAACAAGCATTCTCTTCCATTCCGTGGCATGTTGGAACCTACATACATACAGAATGCGATAAGTGAAACTTAGACATGAAAAACTGCGCCATTCTGGTGGAAAAGTTCCACTGATCACACGTCGAACTGAATCGTCGACTACAGGTTCAATGGGATTTGATTTGATTTTTTTCCCCTTTAACCCACATATTTTGTTGAGCCACCCTTGTGTTAAACAGCAGTGACATGAGAACCTACACACTAATTACAAGCAATTAAGCATGACTAATTTTCATGGATTTTCTGCAGTAGACACTGTGCGACTAACACAATTTATCCTTATAGCAGAGGGCTGGTTAGAATAAATTATATTCATGGTCGAGTTCTACAGTAAACAGCGAAAAATATATTTTTTTAAAAAATAAAGACACTTGCAGGCTTGGTATTTAAAGAAAAAAACACCTATTTATTGGCGCAAACAAACAAAATGGCTCATTCCAGACAAAGCTGGCCTAAAAATGACCCTCGAGTTCACCAGCCAGCCTAAGAAATAGAGATTTTGCAGATAGGGCTGATGAGCGGTAAGTTGGGAATCCGAAGGGTAATATCCACACTTCTGTGAGCGACAAAGCATGATGCGGGCTACAAGCGTGAGTCAGATCCAATGTATGTCAGGGAATAAGTGACCTGCGTCTCCTCCTCGAGCCGCTGACGTTCTGCTCACAAGCCGGGCTGAAGCACACACAACACTCCCTTGTGGGTAATAAGCCAGGCCGGATTACCGTTGCCGGAGTGCTGAGCTGTGTCCTCATCGGCCCAGAGTGCAGCTGACATTCTCTGTGGCACGGGAAGGGTTACAGGGACTGTAGGAATGGGCTACCATCTTTCAGCCTGGTCTAGGAGTCAGACAAACCTTTCTGACACAGGGTCAGTGGAGCAATGACATTTTTATTCTCACAGAAACTGAATGCACCATCCTTTTCCATCCAGAACCCGGTAATTCCTATTTTGCAGTGTGCTAACGTTACTGTTTATTGGAACATAACCAACAGTTCTTTTTTTTTTTTTTTGCTTAATACAGTCCTGAATTTCACTGCAGGAAAAAAGGCCTTGGGCCTAGAGATCTGTGCATACCTCTCAATAATTTCAGAGCTAAAACTTGTGATACATTAAGCCTCGCCCAATACAACACCTCCACCTACGTTTGGAGAGCTCCATCCTTTTCGAGGTCAGTAAATCGGGGCTGTCATGTCGAAGTCTGGACATTTGGGAAGTATGATATCAGTTTTTGTAGAACTACAAGTACCTGCATACCCTGCCAGCCACAAACCAAGATAAACAGAGATTAGTTGAAGGGCCATATGGGTTACCTATGCCTCTTCTACAGATTAACAGACCATTGCCCTCTTCTAAGTAATACACGTCAAGACGAATACGTTTTAGAGGCTGATAGGGTATGCTGGTACTTGTAGTTCCACATCAATTGCTGGGCTGCACTCGTCACGTGTTAAATTAGGTCTGTCTGATACTCTGTGGCTTCAGTTTGTTATTCAGTATAACAGATAATTAATTGTTAAGTGGATTTCTCAGCAATCCTTATGTATGTTACTAGAAAGCAAATGTAATTGTGCGCTATGTTGATAGTGATGTAATTTATGCTACCAGCACTAATTACCAGCGAGAACAAATCTCCAGGGAGCGCACAATGCGATGCGGACTGGTGCGCACATTGGTTTAAATCATTTAATCCATGTTTGATTTAGTTACAGATCAGTCACAGACACATAAATAGATTGTGCTGGGTATCGGATTAAGGGGCATATTCATGAAGCACTTATGTGCCTTCTATCCTGCGGAAACAATGGGCAAGACCCGGTGAACCTTACCGCCGGCAGTACTGCTATTACCACCAGAGAGGGGGCTTTTCACCCCTAAATGGCCATTCTCCACCCTCACCGGCTCATTTAACTAATACCATCCAAAAATACATTTTGTTTTTCCACTTCAAGTGGAGTCGAATCATTGCTTCTAAACTGCATTTGGCGGGGTGCCTCCGATCTGCCCATATCCCCACCCAACACCACCATCTTGGCCCGCAAATCCATGCACTCACCGCTCAAACGCCACAAAGACCCTAAACCGGGAGATTGCACTTGTGTGTGTTTATATCTAATATACGGAACAAGAAATGTCCCTACATAATAAGACCAGTGACAATTAAATTCAGCTTACAGTTAATGAGACGACGTGCAGAAAATGTGGATTTTGTAAATATGCCCATTGTAACACTGGTGCATTTATTATGAAGGGTAAACGTTCCCGTGTTTTATGCACATCTGTCAATGAATAAAACCCCTGTATAGGGTTTCTGCATTTCCGGATTTTGAAAATTAAATACGCATCAATCACCATTCACACATACATCACACGTGTTCATAAAAACACAGATTTAGGCTAAATCCAATGTTTTTCATGCACATGTAAAAGCCCTCAGTGTTTGTTCCCCCCCCAAGTACTAGGAGTATTTGTGGCTTGTTTGCCGTTACATCTCGGTACAGACACCGAATCTTGCAATGTATAGGTAACATAACCTCCCCTCCATCTTATATCTGTGACTACATCTGTTCTCACACTTATTTTTACGCATTTTCATGCTATAAAAAGATTTATTTCTCAGCTGAGCACAGAGTAATTATACTCACACACAATGTGTTGTAATCAGCCATGTTGGTACTTTATCCTGCTGACAGTATCAGAACTGGAGGAAAGCAACAACTTATTTTAAATGTATAAGAAATTCAGAAATGACTGGTAGCGGAGCGATTCTGGGCTCTGTGCAGTCACTAGCGTCTTCACTGAGAGAATTACGTAGCACCAAACGCTACAGGCAGCCATTTTGAAGGATGCAACAACATTCCACAACATTGTTTTGCACACAAAATGGCTGCTTCCGCCGTGTGTAAGCATTTAACAAGAACAGGACACAATCTCGATATTGTGTGGGAAAACTGTTTTCCATTAAACTTTTTCTGGAAGTAAATACCCTTGCTGACTCAAGCTGTCATCTGTCACTGCCGTTTACACTTCTATCCATACAGAACATAAAAAGATGCTTATTATCCTTAGTCAATCTGTCATTGCTGTAACTTTCTAATTTCTTGCTGTACTATAAGTTTAATACTCGCATACCTGCCTCCAACATTGATTGCAAATTTGGGAAAAAATACGCCATGCCCCTAATCCGTCCAAACCACGTCCATGCCAGAACCATTTCTGCCTAGGCCACACCCTTTAGGTCACTGAAAATCAGGACCTTGTTGGAATAAAATAGGGACTGTTGGCTGGTATGTCCTCACTTGGGTTTCATTTGATTCATTTTGGATGTGTGCAACTTACAAAAAATATGACATTAACTGAGAATTGCCACCAATACACAAACCAACAAAAGTGGTACTGTGTAGTTTTCCACATGGAGATTAATGGGTCTGTTTACCATTGGTGGGCAGTGTGCGGCATTATATAAAGATCTGTGTCCCCGCCGATCGCAGTGTTAACAAAGGTTGTACCGCTGCTATGTAACAATACTCGCCTGCCAGGAGATCCCCAGCGAAAGTCCTTTTCTGAAATGAGTTCTCTTCTGTTCCGTCGGCGGTAAAAGGCTCAGCCTCCACAGTCGTAACAGAGTTAACTTTCCGACGCATGCGCATAGTGATGTGACTGGCCTGAGAAGTGGAGGATCTTGCGGTCTGCGAAGAAAAGCCTGTCCAATTGGAGTGGACTGCGTTCAAGAAGGTAAGTAGCGCCACTCTACCATGGCGTTGGGTTTGAAGGACCAGTCGGCAAACGTATAAGATTTTTGTATTGGTGAAGGCCGGAGAAATCTCTGGTGTTAAACCTTTGATGAATTGGACGGAGTGCTGCGATAGCCCTTGCACGGAGGAACGGCAGTACTGGGTCATCTCCGTCCTAAAAGCAGATACTGAGCTTGCATATATGGATTCCTGCACAGTCCCAGCTTTATGTACTGTAGGCTGTGATTTGCAGTTCTGAATCTCCAGCAACATCTAGAACAATTGCCAGGGCTGCCATCCTATTCATTCCAGCACAGGACACGGAGCGTGTCCCTCCGTCTTCAGCAATTTGGTAAAGTTACTGAAAGCTGTCGCAAACTAAATATAACGTACTCATTCATTTAGCTTTTAAACTACCCTCCAGTTTAAGGTGGACTTTTCATCCTCGTATAAATCCACGCTGATGTCTAGTTGTAATTAGTTGCTGTATGTTCTCCTAAATATACAATGAGAGGGACAGTTTCTCATCTTACGTGGCTAGAATACTGTTCATTGAAACTCTCTCCTTATTTTCTTACTTGGGCTGTAGACATTAGACAGGAAATAGAGGATACACGAGATAGCCCCGTCATGGTACTATACAGTTAGAGGCCTAATTATTACAATTAGACTTATAACAGCGAGAAACGTACTATTCCCTATTCATCTCGGAGACCTGCGATAAAACAAAATAATTGAATCAATAAATTGAATTGTATAAATTAGCCGTGCATGCTTAGCTTTACTGCACGTTTAATACCAGCTTAGGAAACCTGTAGCTTTCCAGCTGTTGTGGAACTACAAATTCCAGCCTACCCTGCAGCGTTTGGAGAGTCACCTGTTTCCTTGCACTCGCTGCTTTATAACAAACACACCGGGTAAACGGTAGCAGGAAATCTCAATAATAAATGTAGCTAGTAGAGATATTGAGTGAGCGTGTAATGCTTCCAATAACATTATTCCTGATCTGGACCCAAGAACCTCTGCTCTATAATGCAGAAATCGTTGCGGGCGGCTTAACCAGTGACATTAGAATAAACATAAGACACCAAGACAAAGCCATTACTATGTCGCTGAGTCCGTGCCACGAGGATTTGCATCTCATCAGATCTGCCTTTCATGCTCAGGACCCTTATTGAAACGTGCCAGAGCATAAAGTAGAACCGATTATGGAGATGTGTATCTGACACAAGCGCATTATACACTGGCCTAAATAAAAACACAACTTTGTTTTCCCCCCATAAAAATGCAAATCCGCGGCTTGTGTGTTCCTTAAAGTGGAATCATCACAACACAGAAAAATGTATTTAACATTAAGTTGCCTTAAATCGCCCAAAACAGTGGTATTGGAAACTATATAGGGTTTGAATGTATACCTCCCAAGTTTTGGTTGGCCCTAATTGAAGCAGTGTGTACATAGTCACCCTATATTATACTTAACAACTTTTGTATTCTCTCCTCCGGGATATCACGGCGTGGAGGTGCACCAAATTGCATCATTTTGGACCTGCCCGTGCAATGCGTTTCGCTGCAGGGTCACAATTACACAATCTGTTGCAAATCACACCATTAAGTCTATTTCACTGGATAGTGGGTGGGATCCGGGAGAAAGACTACCTGAAATTTGGGAGTCTCCCGGACACTCAGGAAGGGTAGGCCAATAGGCCCTATATATCGGGTGTGACCACGTCACGTTGGGAAGTGTCATGTCTCCAAGGGACATGTCCGGTGCTTCTGAAGTGCCATCACCAATACCCTTCCCCCTAAAATGTTCCTTCACTGCCGAACACCTGTCAGCGACACACATCCCCCAACTGTTCTGGAATCGGGACAGAAGTCCTGAACCGCAGGGCGACGGGTTGGTCCAATCAAAACGGGACAGTTGGAAGGTATGGTGAACCCATTACTCTCAATTTAGGAGCGACTTTGTCCTATATATTAAACCACTTGTTACTTTCACTTTTAAAGGAAAATTTTGTTAAAATACAGTTTTATTTGGATGCTGTGTAAAATGAAATATAATTTAATGATGCTAATTTTGCTAAAATAGTTATTATATGAATAGTTCTAATTTTCGGAGGCCACATAACTTACTAGACACAGGTGGTGGTCTAGTGGGGATAAGGGCAGATTGAGCCATGGTGTGCGTAGATCAGAATTTGACCTAGTTTTGTGCAGAGTAGAGATGCTGGAAGATTTTTAACCAATTTGATTGAATTTCACCGGTTCAATGGCCAAGAACATGTTCATGGTACAATTGCCCCTTTTCGACCAAAACTGTGGCTCGCGTTCAATGTCCACAGTTTGTGTTTACAGATTGCTTTTAAATTCGTGTTTTTAAACACTTTTATTTTGAAACACTATTAACGGGTGGCAGATGGCCCCCCCACCCCCCCGTTAAATATCATCCCTTATTCCCGGAGGGGAGAGCGGGAAGGCTGTGGAGAGGATCCAAAGATCCCTCTCCAGCAATGCACTCCCCCTAGGGTAGAACGGCTAACGTCATCTACAGATGGCGTTAGCCATTGGGATCAAGCTCCGAAAAGCTAAGTTTTTTGCAGTTTGTTAAATTGGCCCAAGTCGCAGTCCCCGTTGACAATTATGGGGACTTTGCGAAACTGCGTTAGGCTTTTGTTAGATACAGGTGATACTTAAAAATGCCTAAGCCTTTTCCGCCTGGTTTATGGCTTAATTAACGGGCCACTTTGTGCCTCAATCATTTCATTAGCGTCCAGTGAATTTGAATCTGTGGAGTCCATTGGATCAGCTCACAAACTGGCTGCCTTCACAGTGTGTAATGTTACGGGTGCACTATAAGAATTTTGGTTCCACATAATGATTTTACAGTATAAAAAAAATTCAGATCGTAGGTAAATTAAAAATCAGGAGGACACAACGTGGATCCTCTGTTCATATTCTTTCAGTGCCGACTGGCAAGCTGTCATCTTTTTAACTCACCAGATGGCAAGTTCAGCGTTCGCAATAATTAATATCATCACTAGTTAACTAGTCCTGCCGACCTGTAAATCAGCTGACAAGCCATTGACTGTGCATTAATAAACAGTGAGAGCTTGACTCAGCCAGGCTAATTGAGAGCTGGGAGCAGAGAGGCACGTCACGCAGAGAGTTTTGCAATATAATTGGAAAACAAATTAAAGAAATTGTGGGAGGTGTTGCTGCAGGGAATCGTGTTATTTCATAGATTTTTAATAACTGTTCCAGTGCTATTTCATTATAAATAATGGATCTCCCACACGCTTTATTTGTCACTGAATAAATATGGCATTTGCCTTTGAATAATACACTGGCTAATTATGAATTTTGATACTTAAATCAGTCGTACAAGATAGTAGGTATACGACAATTTAGACTGTGTTCTACAGCATTAAATATTTATATAGAGACAGCAGAGAAACCGATCACAACTTGCACAGTTTATCATCCCCTCCGCCCTCCTCGCTGCAGCTTTTTAAAACCGGAATTTATAGCGGAACGGCCACTTTTGTCAATCTGAAGCCTAATTCCCCAGATTCATCTCATGAGCTGGCTGCGTTAACGGGAGAGATTATAAACAGTAATTATTTATGATTGCTTCCAACAAAAAAGTAATTTCATTTGTTTTTCCACCTCTCGTGTTGGATTCAGGTTACGAGCAGGCCATCTGATGCTTATATACTTTCCACAGAAAGACCAGTATTCCGTAGACATCCCCCCGGTCTCCGTAACTCGAAAATATAATCTATAACTGTCTTTGTATTAAGTTAATTGCATGGATATAGAAAGCGTCCGCTCTGAAACTGTATGCGAAGCACACGACACTGTGTATTTGCCTATCCACGCTAAGTTATTTTGGTTTCCTAATTAGAGTATGACATTTTCTGCTCTTAATTTATATTCAGCAAGAATCCAGCAAAAGAGGCGGAAAAAACTTGGTCCGTTCTCTCGACTTCCCATTCCCTCTCGGACTCGTCCATGGGAATATCATTAATTAGCATCATTAGCTTTCAGGCACTGTCGGCAGATTCTTGCGGCTTCTACTTAGCACCTTTCACTTATTCTCCATTGTCACATTTCATATTTGCATATAGACAGGCTTACCAGACATTTTGACTTTGAGAAGGGCAGATCATTGCCTGGATTTTTGTTTGAGAACGTCCTGCCGCACGGCACGCGTTTTGTGAGAATTTGTTGTGGCACCACACTAAGTGGCCAGCAGGAAAAGTGACGAGCCAATAACCCGCTTCGTTCATGGAAAGCTTTGATCTTACACATTTCTGGGATATAAGAGTACAGGGTACTACTGTATGGTTTAGAACAGATTGTTCAACGACAAGAGTGAGGCATCCAGTCACAATTAGATTGGTGGGTCATTTTATTTTCGTTGGAGTAATAATTAATGCTGTTAATGAGAATTATAAATACCTGTATTGTACCCACACAATGTTCCTTACCTTTGTAAGATCAATACCCTGGCTAAGTTTTATGCAACTTGCATGACAATCAAACTTTTCAAGGTGAGATCACTCACTTGTGAATGTCTGGTAACCACAGATTTGAGATCGCAAGTCCTCCCAAAACTGCAAAGTACCTCTTCTTTTGTTCCACATATAATACCTCCCAACCGTCCAAATTTATGGGCTCGTCCTGCCGTTAGCGTTGTCCCATGGGGCAGGAAATTGGGAGGAGGCCCTTTGACTGCCCCTCTGCACAGCAACAGTGATCAAGTGCTGCATGTGACTGCCACAGAGACATGCGGCAATGAATGGGTGTTGGAAGGGGTGTAAGGGGCAGCCCATCGTTTCAATAAAGCTAGACGTGCCCCCCACCTGGGGTGTTGCCACACCCCTATCATCATCATCATCATTTATTTATATAGCGCTACTGTTTCCGCAGCGCTGTACAGAGAACTCACTCACATCAGTCCCTGCCCCATTGGAGCTTACAGTCTAAATTCCCTAACACACACACACACACACACACACACACACACACACACACACACACAGAGACAGAGAGACTAGGGTCAATTTTTGATAGCAGCCAATTAACCTACTAGTATGTCTTTGGAGTGTGGGAGGAAACCCCTATCAAGACATGTTTCCGTCCTGATTCCTGGTTTTCCAATTTTGGGAGATGTGTAATCTGGATGTAGTAACAATATCACCTCCATCGTGCTGTAGGCTGCATAGAGGTCTCTGTCTCTGTTCTGTGCATACTGACAAGTGCTTTGTCCAGTGTTGCTTGGTCTGTATGCTAGTTGCTATGCTCAACCACTAATTTTAAGCTAAATACCGAAATAGAATTCTCTATGGATTATTGTGGTCACGTTAAGTCGGCTGAGATATGGTACCCAATGTCCAACTAAAGTACTCCTGCCAAACACTCAATGGATATGTGGGCAGCTATGCAATACTGCATTGGGTGCACGTGGTGTTATTGAATTTAGATAACGTACAGAGGCTGCAGCCAGAAACTTCAGATTGAAAAGATGAATAAGGAGGAAGGACCTATCTTGGTCTTGTAAAGCATTTCCGGCCAACCTGTGGCTCTCCAGGTGTTGTGAAACTACAAGTCCCAGCATGCTCTACCAGCAGATAGCCAGCCGATAGCTGGCACAGCACACAGGTACTGTTCACAGTACCTGGAGAGCCACCGGGTTGGCCAGGCCAGTTTTAAAGGATAACTCCACCAAACCACATCAATGAATGTATATATAAAAAAAACAACAAATTGTACTTATTTACAACAGGCTGAGCATTAAGAGGTGAGAGGAGGGTGGCGTGGGACCACTACCGTCCCAAATGCCGCATACATGGTAAAAATAATTTTGGGTTCTTCTATTAACCCACTGAACTTTATCCACAACTAAATATTTAGTTTTGGGTTGTTATCCTCTTTAAATAATCCAAAAAAGTGTTCATCCTGCAGCTCTATAAAACATTATTCACTTTTAGGGTCCGATCCAGCTCTATGGATACAACGTTCCCCATGGAAGCTGGAAGCTTTTAGCTGGAGTCCCCTGGTGATACAGCTATAGAACTACATTTACAAGATATTTTTCTTCTATAACAAACTGCAGTCCAGTTCTATACAGAAACTCAAGTCAAACAGCGTTTAGCATTTCCAGATGTCAGCTACACGCAGAGAAGACAAGTGGAAATGGCAATCAAAGTTGAATTGTTAACATTTTCCATGCAAGACGTATACCTGGTTTTTCTACTACACACAGTTAGAACAAAGTGCAGAGAAAGTATGGAGACATTTACAGGGGTAAGAATAAACGTATATATCGTAATGTTGCTGACATTATTGTTACTTTACTATAAAGCGTTAACAGCTGATACCAGAGTTAGGGATATTTCTTTGTTGAACTTCAGTATCATAAAGTCAATAATCTAAATATATCCGAGTGTCCAGTAGGGAAATCCCATTAGATTCAAGCCCAGTCTAGGAGCATTTTGGACTGGAGGCAAATTAATCTTAATGACCCAGAAATCTGTAGCCTCGTTCTGCTGAAGTGAATGTTTTATGCAGATCACAAGCAAAATAAATGTCCTCAAAGTGATCCTGTCATAAAAGAAGAATTATGTATGGCCCATATTTGGCAACTTTAATAACGTCCCCTCTGGGAGATTCCGGGGGGTCAAGTGGCAGGAGCAGGAAGCGGGGCCTGGCACAGCAAATGTCATCTATTTGGCCCCATCTCCGTGGGCATCATCAACCCATGGGAGGGGCGCAAAATGACGCGTTTCACCGCAAAGGACGTCATTGAGGCCACAGGTTTTCCTAGTGAAGTGGTTGGTATCCGGGAGGAAGTTCTGCTTTCCAGGGGGTCTGGGAGAAGAATTGAAAATAGAAGCTTCTTGGACATTCCCGGGAGAGTAGACAGGTATAGTATAGCCTGCGGGCAGCATATAGTTAGCTAGTAATATGGGCCAAACACACCTGAACAGTATCCATCAGGTGTAGATTGGAACAGATGGTAAATGCGCCCATTCCAATTGAGTCCATCCACATTTGATAAAGATGATTATTCAAGTTCCTCATATGTGGGCAGATCTGGTAGATCAGTGGGCAGATCTGGTAGATCGGTGGGCAGATCTGGTAGATCAGTGGGCAGATCTGGTAGATCAGTGGGCAGATCTGGTAGATCGGTGGGCAGATCTGGTTGATAGACCTGTAAGCTGGACAACCCATGATTTGTCCAATCTGCCCACACACAATCATGTGGAAAGCTGAAAGGTTCACTTCCTACATCCCGCTTATATGAAAAATATTTTTTACGTAAAGACTTTCTCTATTTAGCTGCAAGAAGGGGATTTTTCTAGAAGCACACAAGGTTATTTATAAGAAGCTTTAAACTGAAAAGTAAAAATACCATTTATATAATCTGTATTGCTTCACATACATTATTGGTCCAATTAATTACCTGGTTGAATGCGATTGGTCATCAATGGTGTTAATTTTGTTTATAAAACGCAGCTTACGGCTATGCCCTGGTCCGAGTTTCTGGATTGACACTCTGACGTACAGATCTGTATTCTTTTGTAAATAATGTTCTTTTTTTACTACCATATCCTTCTTGGTGCATATTTTCCTGGAATTGAAATATGACGAAATACGGTCATTCAGCCATCGGGCCAAACATCTTAAAGTGCCTCCATTACTTTCTACTTCTCTGTCAGCCAATGACCGCGTACACACCAAACTTAATATTATATCCTACTTAGACAACTCTAATCAGATTCTGATCACACAGAAAGAGTCAATGATGTCATATGTTCCTTCCACTCAGCTACACCCCTATGGTAATGTAAAAATATCATCACCCCTTAATAAGATTCACAGGGGAACTCTGGGAGAAGGTAAACAAATTATGACATAAAAGGGGATATTCAATTCAGTACGATGTGTCTATAGAACATCCATGGAGACGCATTGTGCCGATGTTATGGCAGGAATCTCTGCTCATTTTTCCTGGCACCCCATAAAGGTGCACAGAAAGATGAGCAGAGATTTGTACTGTAATGGCCGGCAATTTGAGTAGCCTGACAGTGCTGTCCTTTAGAGAAAGATATAATGGAAACTAGATTAGATTGTAAACTCCGCAACACATAGAAGCTCAGTAAACATAGTTTAATATAATTACATAATAATTTTTTTTTTTTTACATTACACAAATACAAAAGGTAAAATAGAAAATAAAGGATTAGAGTCCCTTTAATATCCAATAACAAATTTAGTTTTCTGTTCAAGAACAAGTTAAGAGTAAACAACCAATACATCGTGCTTGTTATTTATTCCAGAAATGCTTGCTATTTTTAAGGAATATATAACTATAATAACAAAAATAAATCTCTGTACTTTTAAAAAGTAATAGTCTAGTTAAAAGTCCCCCCCCGCAATGTGAATTTTACATGGAGAGGACTGGTCTACTGTAAGGTCTGTTATACATCTGAATTCTTGCATAGACATGTTGATTTGCTGTAGGTTCAGTTTTTGGAGTTGATGGACAATTCTCTGGTTTCCAGCAATCTCTTGCAGGAAACTTAAGTTACTCAGTGCTGGGTGGAAAAGGCTCCTTCAAGGACAAAGGAAAGTTAACTCCTTACAACCGCGAAGCTCAGCAGGAATTTTCACTCAGAAATTCTCTCTCGTTTTCAATTTCCTGCCTTCAGGATTTTCTTGTAATACGGAGAGTGGCTGAATCCCTTTAAATTTTAGGGACGGAATACATCCTAGTCTTTTAGAATAAAAATACATCAAGGTCTTTATTCAATCTCCTTTTCAGTCTCAGAAGCTTCAGGGGGATATTGCTCCTGCGGTGGATTTCTGGAAAGGTTAAACCACCTTGTCAAAATATTGAAGTTCAACATGGAAAAATTTCGACTGTTTGGATCAGTGATAAATCAGAGGGATTATCAGCCTGTAAAAGGAGCTGACACGTGCTGCCTTTCATTCTCCTTCTCACCTAGGAAAGAAAATGCTCTACTTTCCCCCTGTAACATGGACCTTTCCTGTCACTCTCTGAGGATAAAGCAGCCGGCACTTGTGTTCTCAGATTTAAATTGATGGATGTTTCATTTGTAAGGGGTCATTCTGTCATCCATGTACAGTTGTTCAGTATGTTCCATAGACTCTGCCCTCCAGTAGTCTTCTCCTAAGGGAAACAACAGTGCTTGTAATACGACAAATATAGATAGAGAGAGAGTTAGGGGGCCCTTTTCCATAGAAGAAACAAGAGGTGACTAGAGAGTGGGAATTTTTTGGGGGGAGACTTTGTCTTTGGAGACAAGAGATGGGGAGGCTTGTCTTCGGGTAACAAGAGTGTGGGGGTACTTTTGTCTCGTGAGGATAGAGAGTGTAAGCTTTGAGTTGATGACAAGAGAAGGGCTTTGTCTTGTGGTGACGGGACTTTGCCCTGGGGAAACCAAAGGATCAGTGGCAGATACCCATTTTGTACATCAAGTTGGACGTGTGAATCTTATTTCATACAAAGGTGCAGTCTTAAACACTAACAACTGACTGATGGCGACTGGTGATAGCACTAATGCTACTCTGTCCCTGTGGCCTCCAAATCTAAAAATCTAGATAAATGAGGATATTTATAACATCCAAAGTGATTTTTATACAATGTTCTGAATAGTTTTATTAAGAATGAATGTGCATGTATATAGTCCTATGGTTTAATTTTAGTGACCATTTTATATAATAATCAATGTTAATTGACTTTCAATACGTGTTCTACAATAAATGTATGGAAACAGCTTTCTTTTTGAATGATATTGTTTTCATCTTCATAAAAGGCTGTCATTATGTCAACCTATAAGCCGCTGATGAAGCCACAAAGTGAAACGCGTAGAGAGGAGTTCTTAGGTGAAGTATCTTGTTATCTCTACCGCTGTAGGTTTCCTTAAGTGTCTAAAGCTCTTTATGCTTAGTATTGCTTCCTATGTGTGTAGTGTACTACCCTAAGAGAGTTTGTTTTTTCAATACACAATTTACATTATGGGCTAGCTTTGATCCCTTAAGAATGTAGAATGAAGAGAGGTGGTGAAATGCGTATATGCCTATGACCATTTGAGATGTTAAATATGAAAGAGCGTAAATACCATTTGCACCAGGTTTGTTTGATAGCTGATCCATGTAGGATTTCATACCGAGCGCTCTGACCTTTAAGTGACCATGAGCCTGTCTGAAACTATTGATCATAACCACACAGACGTCTGATCTGTGACCGATACGTTGTATTTGCCCTTTAACACTGATATCTTTATTTTAAATATTAAAGGATCATTAAGTGAAAATACAAGTTGATAAATTGAATAATAACCAAATAGAAACAGAAGTTAAAGAATAACTCTTCCCTAAACTGAATTTTCAGTTCATTAAGTTAAACATTAATACTGAATATTACAACTCTGAGGTCTGCTGTAACCCAGTGGCAACACAAGGTCAGTCTGCTGGAAGAAAGGCCCAAGAATAAAGACATTGAGAGACTTGTCAGATAAATGCCAGACTGCAAGTACATAATATTCAGTATTCTTTTTATCTTAATTCCACACAAAACTAAAGTTTCTGTTTTGGGTGGAATTCAACGAGTTTCTTCATGCGCACGAATATCTACTATCTTCCTTCACTATTTAGTTTTTTTCTGGTGCTAGGGGATCAACCTTTAAGATGCAAACTTTTACACCCATTAAAACATATTTGCCAGCTTTTGGAACCTCCCATTCAGGATCTCCATGATAATTGCATCATTAAGCCCCGATCCTGCAGGGATCCAGGAGTCTGCCTACTGTTCTGGTAGACTCCTCGAAATTCAGGAGCCTCACGGACATTCTGAGAGTGTGGCCAAGTATGCATTGAAGATATCTTATATCACCCTAAAATTCTAGCAGGAATCAGTGACATCCTTATTAGGCAGTGCTGGTGCCAGAAAGAAGGAGAGTACAATAATTTGTGTGCAATAGAAACTATTGTGCTGAAAAGGCATTGTTTTGCCCTAAAAATCATGTAAGAACATTAATATATTTGCCGTCTATACAAATGGTACTTACGCTTTCACAGCTGTCTGAATGATTGCCTCCTGATCTGGTATAAGTCAAATTAATTCCAGAATCTTTTATTGATCTCCTTTGTAGTGATAAAGTTTTTGCAGATTTAGACATGAAACTAAGGCCCTGACCCGAGAACTCTTTCCTATGCATACCCAGAGAGAGAGGATTTGTTGCTCTTGTAATGGGGCTGGCAGAGAGGCCTGGCATATTTATACAATGTATGCTATTTCTCTGCATCTAAAATATTCTGCAAGCCCAGCGATCCAGAGGCACATCCGACAACTAAACATCTTCCTTGGCCGCGGTCACCGTCATTGTGGATGTTGCGCACTGTCATTAGTAGTCGCAATGCAATTTTACCTATGTTTACAATCCAACCATACATACCAAATACACTGCTGACAAAGTATTCATACTGCTGCCCAGATTGGACTAGACCTCTGTTTCTGGTCTACGAGGGATTTGTAAAGTGTACCTTAATTTATTATTATTAGCTTTTATTTATAAGGCACCACAAAAGGTCTGCAGCGTCGTACAGGACTTATATCATACTTGCCAACTCTTCCTGAATGTCAGGGAGACTCCCTGAAATAGGGGTGATCTCCCTCACTCCCTGAAGAGTCTGGCATTCTCCCTGATGCTGAGCCAGTACAAGACCTGGTTGGCTTCACCATCTGTGGCATGATGACACAGTTCAGAAATTGTGTCCTATATCCATGTATTGATGCCTATGGAGGTGGCCATTTTCATGGAGACCAAAATTTAATCAAAGACTGACAGGTAAGACAACATGACTTCAGTAATGGAGACAGAAATGTAAAAGACACTTCAGTCTCTAGAGATTCATTAGCTGCTTTTCTTTAACGCATAATTGCCTACTCTCCTGAAATGTCCGGGAGACTTCCGTATTTCTGGGAGACCTCCCGGGAGAGCAGGGCAACCTCCCGGTTCTCGCCTCTGCAATAGATAAAGTGGCGGGGGGCAGAGCTTAATGACGCAAATATTGTGTCATCTTAGCCCTGCCCCCTGCTGTAAGTGGTCAAAATTGTGACAATCATTTAGGGGCGGGGCTAAAATGTTGTGATTCATCAAGCCCCGCCCCCGCACGCCCACCTCCCCCGGGATCTCCCTGAAGCCAACGAGGAAAAGTTGGCAAGTATGACTTATATATAGTATAGTTGTCAGGCACCGTCCCCGCACACACACTGGGTGCCGGAGACGGTCGCCTTCGCTGAGGCCCAGGCGGT
Organism: Mixophyes fleayi; assembly: GCF_038048845.1. NCBI lineage: Eukaryota > Metazoa > Chordata > Amphibia > Anura > Limnodynastidae > Mixophyes > Mixophyes fleayi. The sequence goes on from NC_134411.1 coordinate 93,507,278, forward strand.
CAGAACAACTGACCACTGACCCCACGTCCACCAATGACAGGGTGACAGCATATATTTAAACCTGACTCTGGCACCATTAGGGTGCCAGAGTATCTTGGTCCCAAGACTCCAGCACCTGTTTCCTGAGCTTCCCTATTCCTTGGATTTTGACCTGGCTTCTGTGACTTCTCTTTTTGGATATTCCTTTGGATCTCTCTGATTTCCTGGTTTGACCTTTTGCTTGCTGACTCTTCTTCTGCCTATTCCTTCGGTACCTGATTTGCCCGTTCAGTTTGACCTTTGGATTCTACGAGTACACTATCACCTATACCTCGCTGGTAGGTCACTGGGAGGGCCGTGACCTGCACGCCTCTACAGGGAACCCAAAATCCCCTTGCGGGGGTCCCTGGTGAAGACCTGAGGTGTGTTTAGACTCCGGGCCTCCTATCTTAGCAGCGCCGATGCCGGCAGGTAAGACCATCAGAGCAAGTTTATTTGTGACAGTAGTAGTGTACAATACACAGACCGCAACGATTTATAATATATTACATTATACATTATTGAACTAAACATAGTTATTCAGATTGCAGACATCTACTAATTAACAGATTCCACACAGATAACTTCTTAATGCAGATCAGATTATATACAGTACAGTGAGTGAGAGTGATGGTAACGTCCAGTGTTAAGTAGGCCTGGGCACAGGGCTAGGGAAGCCGGTCTACAGGTACAGAGGGTGATGCAATGGTGGAAGGAGAATACAAGGAAGGAGGGCCCAGCTTGTGCATCCTAAAGGGAAGAGAAAGACACAGATAGGGTGGCGCTGATTGGGGGAGATAGCCCAGGCAAAGGAGTCAGGAGGACTGATAGGCTTGAATAAAGAAATTCATTTTAAGGCCATACTTTAAGCCTTTGAGCGTTGAGGCTGAGCTGATAGGGGTGAAAGATCGTTCCACAGGTGGGTGCAGCCAGAGTGGGAAGAGGTGATCCGCATGGCTGTTGGCAGAGCAGAAGGGGCAGGAAGGAGGGTGGGTAGAGAGGAGGTTGGGGATTGGAGAGATTATTCAAATAACCACCTGTTAAAGTCATTCCATTTCTTCTAAATACTTCTATCAATATTTATTGAAACATCCTAAGTATGGGGCAGGAGAGCATGCACAATGGGCTCTTACAAAAACTTTCTGTGACATCAAACTGTAGCAAGACTGTCAGCTTTCAGCCTATTGGCTTTAGTTGATCACATGAGGTTAGTCTGATAGGCTCCTCAGCCCACGGGACTGCCCACACAAACAACAAATAGAATGAAGTCAGAGAAGAAGGGAGCCAGCGGTATAGCAGATTTTCTTAAGAACGGTATGTGTGTAACAGTAATTACAGTTACTCAGACTAATATAATCACCTGCAGTACCCAGCACCCATCCCAGTAGATCAGCGTCTGACTCAGGGGATTGAACGGCTCCTACTTTGTATGCAGTCAGTTCTGTGTTCAGAAAACACTGCACAATATCCTACAGACTTCCTGTAACCGCCTCTGAAATGGGCCCATTTGCCGGCGGCTGGAGATTTGCTTATATGCATGATGCTGGGTATAACAGGTTTGTTTCTCTGCATAAGATGATGAAATGAAAGCTTTTTAGATTAAATTATTGCAGGCATTTGGGTAATTATGGTACAGCTTGTATTCTACTACAGTACATTTCAATTCAGAACTGAAGACAGTAAACTCAGGTAATAAAAAAAAAAAAGCTAATTTAATTCTCATCTGTATTGGGAAAGTTGGGCCTGGTGTTCCTTGGTGATATGCTTCACATTAACATAAAAACAGCCTTATTTATATTTAAGACTCTGAATTAAGTTTTTAACCCCATCTATTGTCAAATAATCCACCTGGGTCACACTAACCTAAAGGCAGAATTGGCGAATGAATGTTTGCTAATGCCGGCTGTAATTGCTGAGCGGGAACCGGGAGTCATTACTGCAGACGACTTACAGGTAACTTAGCAAAGCAGCAGATTGGTTTATTGTACTTCTGCAAATTGTGTCTAGAACACTGTGTGGTAGCATGTATCTATCCCAGCTGGCAGCGTGCTTGGGCTGCCGGTTTCCTACTTAAAGAATAAAGCTGAACACACTCTGCGATATTGGGCATTCACACAATATCGCATCACCCCAAAATGACCTGGCACCCAATGATCTAACCCGAAATCAATCGGATCATTATCGGACATGTCAGTAAATTAACTTGAATGAAGACACTATTATCCCATATGCATACCCCCCGTAATGCAATCATCAGCCCAGTAACGCCCATATTGGGATGACACAAAAACATCACGCCTTTTGGGGACAGTAATTGGGGATAGTTGGAAGGTATGCGCTATGTAGTCATCATCTCATCGCATTAACAGGCACCAGTGATGGCGTATGGGTGATATTGTCCAATGTGGCCACCCACACAGTTGATCCTGTCAAGGCACAATCTACCAGAATAAGCCAATTACACAGATTAGACACTCTGGGCAGATATCTTGCCCAGGTCATTTTCCAGTTCTATAATATTGTTCTTAATTAAGTGCCAGATGACTTACTGAGATGATGCACATACCACAATATCAGGCAACATGGCTGATTCTTTGTCAAAGGATCAAAATCACTAAACTTTATCAAACCTTCTAAAAAGGAAATGTGGAGGTGTTGCCCATAGCAACCAATTAGATCCTAGCTGTCATTTATCTAGTACATTCTAGAAAATGAGAGCAAGAATCTGATTGGTTGCTATGGGCAACGCCTCCACTCTTTATAAGGTTCGACAAACCTACCCCTAAGGGATCATTTATGAACCACAAATAAGTGCTGACATACATAGTTATGTGCTCAGCCTCACCCCTTCCTCTGTGTGCACACCCCAAATTCTGCTGTTTGGAGGTTGCTTTGTGCTGACCAGATTGAGGACAGCTGGGGGGGATTAAGGCTCTATGGGGTCCGTGAAAACATTAGTGAAGATGCATCCTCGCGGAGGGCCTTCAGGGACCATTCCGGAGGCACTTTGTGGCACATAGCAGAGAATTTAACCCCCCCTTCCCCCCCAAATTTTTTTTAAAAAAAAACATCTTTGGACCCACCTCTGAATTGCGAGTCTCCAATTTTTATCCTAAAAACCTGTTTGTTGTTGCCTCACTCCTGTCTTGATAAGTGCTGTGACTAAGATCTCCATTTTATGCGTCATGTGTGTGCGTATTACTCTGTTACTTACATGGGCTCTCGCACATATATAAATGAACTTTCCCATATAACGGGCAGCAGATGGTGCCCAAGGAGTCCAATTTAAGTTAATGACGATGCCTGATCACCCTCATCTCGGAGGACGTGTAAAAATGGTCATTTTACAGGATAGGCTTTATCAGATGCTCACCAAACTCATTTTATTTTAATACCCTGTGCTGCAAAACTAAATGTTGTTTTTTTGCATTTCGTTACCGTATCATAAAGGCGACACCAACACCGCAAGATGTGCACAGCGCCTCTAATCAATTCTGCATCCATGCAATCGTCTTACCGTTCTTCCCCATCACAACCATTGTAATTGTGCAAATATATAGACATGACATTACAGATATAAAAAGAATGTATTTGTGCCGTGTTCCGTACGTTTCACCAGTCCTGGCTTGTTCGCCAAAATAGCATTATAAACAGGAGGCACTATAATATATATTATATAATTATCGTTCCTATGGGGACACTGCTCTACTAGAGCAATAGAGTAGATATATATATATATATATATATATATATATACAGCTCCCCCTCATATCAGTAAATGCAAATATGCAGGAAAAAAACTTATGTGTTAATGCGTTTTTATGGAATAATTATAAAAGGCCATAAAGAGAATAGAGCTTTGTTATAATGAGCTATATTAACTTGTTACAAGGTTACTAATGAAAGTTTCCCTAAGTAAGGTTAATGGTGCTGGAGAAGATAGAAAAATGTGAAACAGACAAATCTGAGTCAACGTTGTTGGTGTAAGGGAGGGAGAGGAACCTTGACATCACAAAACGCACTAATTGTTTCTGGTTATTACAAACATTCGTTCTGGGGCTGGTGTGTTCGCTTCCCAGAAAGATGCAATTTATCCCAGGAACTGTCCGCACGTTACACTATATAAATATATCTATTTTCTATAAAAAAAACAAACTCATTCCGTTCTAGATTAAACTCGTTTGTATTGTTGCAAGAAGCATTTTCTTTCTAGAAAAGTATTAAAAAGAAAAAAGACCAAACTATCCTTGTACTAAACCCTATATCGCTAGAGTCCCTGAGACATAACTACACAATGGACCTCAGTCGTTACAAACATTACAATAATTGTAAGAAATGAGAGAGTCAGTGATGTGAGAGCCTCTTTGTATTGGGCACAACATGTATATGTTCTGTATGTTAATATTTAATAATATATATATATATATATATATAATATGGAGGTGTGATCAACTGCTTACCACACTTCGTGGGCCATTTCTCCAAAAAGTGTGTGGCTCTATTTATCCACAAGGGTAGCCCTCCATCTGTGGTTTCATCTTATTTCCCAATATTTTTGTATTTGGTGGGGCAGCCCCAGTGTTTGGATCACGAAAGGAGTGTGGACCTTTGGGGTCTCAGCACAGTTGAGAGATAGTCGGCCGGATCAGGGGATTGGTTGGGTAGATGAGTCGGAGCCTAATTTATCCCTTTTCTGTCCCAATCTGGTAAGTATGGTTTTGACGGTAGCAGCTATGCTAAGAAATGACCTGGGTGGTTAAAGGCAGTACTGTTATCAACAGTCGTCCAGTACCAGTTTGAAAATAGCCTCATATAGTTTGGATTTAAGTGGAAGGACCACCACTGAATTTCTACAGGGCAGTGGCAATGCAAACAGTGGATTGTTCAAAACAATTCCTTTAATGTAACAACAAACCAAGATAAGAAATTCACCCACAGAAACAATAAGGTTATTGTACGAAAAAAGTACAAATGCTTTTTTGTGACTTAACCCTCCTACTTTTGCGTAACTGCGCCCACTTGTGTGGGTAAGCGCATGATGTTGCCCCTTCTGCCGGTGGGCAAAGGTTTGCGCTCTCTGCTAGGAGGATAGAGGGCATTCACCGAGGGTGAAGAAAGCACATTTAAGGGGAAGGAGAGCACACAGCCTGTTCTCTCCATGCACACGGTCTTCTCAGGTGGTGAAAAATGTGGTCTCCTCATACACTTCCAATGAGACGCATTTCTAACCACACTTTGAACAATGTAATTAAAACACTGACACAAACAAAGAACATGGGTACAGAATGACAGCATCAAGGTCTCCTCGCTGTCATTCAGGGAAGCTGACATGAATACGGAGAGGGGGTTCTAAAGTGTAAGAAAATATGAATTTTCAGCTCAAAGCTAGGCGTAAGCGAATGGGCCAGAGCCAAAGATTGGAAAGTGGGCGTGTACCGTGAAATGCGCTTAGCAAATAAGTAATCTGAAATGTCACCACACAATATCTCTTAGTGCTTCCTCACACTGAGAGAAATGGCTGGTGCACAAAAGGACTTCAGACAGAAATATCTTTTTCAGCCTAGTCGGGAATTACTCTTCTTATATCGCCATCACCACTGCTGTTGGCACAAAAGAAATACTAAATAAAATCGCCTTTCGGGCTGCGTTTTTCTCCTCTGTGAGGTCTCAGGATGTCAGAGCGGTAAGACAGCTGTTTTATTCTCTTTATTGCCGTGTTAAATTCTGCTCATCAGTGGCGGTGATATTTCCAGCCCTGGTTTGTGTCTCTGAGAGCTAAGCAGGCGTGCACTGTCAGCCCTCTCTCTCTCTCTGCAGGAAGCGAGGGCTTTTATTGGGCAGACATAAATCTCTCCGGGCCTCAACACCTACATTAGAAGCAGGATCAGGGCTAGAACGCTCACAGTAGTGGAAGGCCGGGCACCTGTGTGCATACGCCGGTCACCCCAATTTGGATCTATTTCGAGATCCAAAATAAAAGTTTGCAAAGGTGGATTTACACTAAAAATAAACAACTGTTCTCCAGTGGAAAATCTTTTCCTGCACTTTTCTACCGTTAGAAATGACAGTCTTACATTTTTAGAGTTTGGGGCGGGAAGATCAGAACCCTGTTAGGACTTGGAATAGTTTTAAGTTGGTCGCACACACTGCGGTATCACCGGCGATAAAGAGCAATGACGGGATATCGCAGCGGGTGTAGCCTCAGAATGAGGGAGATGCCTGGTAATAATCCAACATAAAGCAAGCAGATTATTTATGCTAGATGTTGGGAGATGGATCGGCCTGAGTGTGCGCGGGGTCATCTACATAAACAGACCCCAGTATAAGGCCAGAAGTGATTCTGTGTTTCTCTATTTGGTCATCCATGTGTGTGGCTGAATTAGAGAGGACTCTTGTCTGGTGCTCAGGATCAGCCCCTGTGGTCATACGTAGAGACTGACCTAGAGGTTTAATGCTAAGACTTAACCACAGCCCTAATGCCTAGGGGGTAAAGCTTGTGGTAGCTTCAGATTTAAGACCTGGGCTAATGTTAGGGCTGTATGAGGCCCAGAACAAATGCCCATTATTACAAAGGCCCAAGGAACCAAATTATCATTAAACAGTCATTCTGTATACTACTAGTAGAGAATCCCAATTGTCAGACATCCTCGGTTTTTCTTCAGTGGTAACGTGTCTGGTACACAGAGAACACGGGAGCCCGTGTTTTAGAGACATTTTTTTCCTTTAAAGTCCAACAGACAAAGTATTGTGGTAGAAACAACAACACGAACACACGGCCATGATACATAACAAATAGAGGATTTGTGGGCACAGTGCAGCTTATACATAAACCGTGATAATGGATCACGAACCGGTGGAAGAAATTTAAAACTAAATATTTAATCCTTGAAGAGAGCTGGAGAAACAGAGTAGTTTGTAGATATGGACCGTCCAAAGGTTACACAAGATATTTAACGTCCACAACATTCACTTCTCCAAAACAATATAAATCCCTTAATCTTCTAATGGATAATTATGAGTCTAATCAGCTGCCTCCAATGAGATATTTTTTTTTTTTTTTAGAAATGTGACGTCGGTTAAAAGGTCAAAATCGTCTGTGCTACGGCTTCAAATGTGAGCACAGGTGAGGACTATAGCTCCAGCCGCTACTGCCCGGCTTCAGTGTGGATTAATATCCTCCTCACCATGAACGTCAGATATTCTCTGCTAGGAGACGTTCAAGGACAGGCCATCCAGGGGGGAGAAAGGGAAAGATGCATTTTACACTAAATGGAGAAACGATTTAACTATTGCAACGCTGCACTTGTCACGGACACATTACACAACCGAGAAGATGACCGACAGCCACACACTGTATATATTCATCAACACACATTATACAAGGATGGCCCTCGATGGAAAATATACTATGACAACGTGAAGCTGAGCGGACTGCGACATTTCAGAAACAATGAGCATGTTTGCATGAGTGTTAATTGATATAAGATTGCAGCTTTGAACAGTTTCATCCGCAATGAACACAAATCTGTGGCTTTAATTACCTGTATATAATATGTAGTTTTTCCATCATTTTTATGTGCAATTTCATTTTGCGACATCCATTGAACTAATCACTGGATTGAAGTTTATCCCATCAGCTACTCCTCCGCCAGAAGCAGTTAGTTCATTACCCTTCAGTATTGCACTGGTCAGTTCTAAATCTACATTTCATATTTTATCCCCCATTACATTATCTATCAAACAATTTGTCACATCCCCCCCTCAATACACTGCAGTAAACTATCATTAACTTTATAAACCTAAATAAATACCAAATTTATATCTGTTAATGATTACTAATTGTCTGGTCATGTCACCTAAATTAATTATCACCTACATTACTACCTGTTGGTTGCATCATATGTTTGTGACCAACTTGGGCCGAAATCCGGCTTAGGCTGGGCGGACGCATTTCACTTAAACTGGGAGGTGCTCAAAGTGTCTCCCATTGGAAGTATCGGCCAATACCTGGCTTCCCCATCTCTGGTTCATGTATGTGGGTCATACTTACCAACCATAGCAAACTCCCTCGCCTTTAGATACCGGGAGAGGGTTTTAAATGTTGGGTGTGGGAGTTGGGTAGGGGTGGTGTAAACCCAGTAATTTTGGCCCCAATAAACATTGCTGTGGTCATCTCATCGCACCCCTTGAGCAAAATGCCCCAATTTTCCACAAGTCGCTAAAAGGCTCCTGTCCAGCCCACTTCACTAGGACCTGGGCAGTGTGAGAAGATGACCCACTCTCCCGGTAGCCTAAGAGGCCTCCCAGATAATCAGAGGTCTCCCAGACATTGCCGGGAGAGTAGGCGAGTGTGGTGTGGCTGCATAATTGGGCACATTCATGCACATATCCCTCATCTGCGCAGTTCCTACCATCACAAGATCCTACATCTTGCACCCCACGGACTCTACCACAAAACCCACACCCTCCCCCATAAAAAAAATACAGCATTCGCACAAAAATTTAGGTGCAAGCGCCATTGCTCCTGCAGGAGATGAATATTCTGCACTTTTTTAAATTACCGTTATTGTTTTTAAAGTAAATACTGATTAATAACATGTCCCTTTATATGCACACAACGTTGGTTTTGCCACGTTAACCATTGATCAGCGCTTTCCAAGTCAGTCTCACTGGTCAGCAAATGACAGGGAAAGATAAGTAAACGCCTAAATGACCTGGAAGAAGAATAGAATGTCGCCAGTCTGCTCTATTCCGTTACACTGATGTAATACTATTAAAAGCATATTATTACTGGGAAGAAGGCAGAGAATAACATGATATATGCAGCTTGTGTTCTCGTTTCATTAACCCGGCCCAACATTAACAGCCAGCGGATTTAATTGGCGATGTGTGCCACAGATGTGTGATCTTTGATTAGTGGAGTTGTGCCAATCCACAGGCGATGTGTCACAATAATTGTGACAGCTGGATGAGCGGGCACTGCTGTCGCAGCCGCGCAGACCTCATTATGACAGTTCTGCAGCAAAATAATTATTTCATGGAGATTTTTTCCCTTCTCGTCTATTACTCCTGGGTTCAGAGACTGCAGGGCTGCGGTACACAGCGCCAGCTTCTGTTACCCTGTGTCCACTGTCCGTGCTTTATTGTAATTATTATCATTTTATTTATAGAGCGCCAATCATAACTCGCCTGGCTGTACTAGTCATTCACGGTCCCTGTCCCATTGGAGCTTACACTCTAGTTTCCCAGCACACACACAGACCAGGGTCCATTTTTTTCAGAAGCCAATTAACCTACCAGTATGTTGTTGGAGAGTGGGAGGAAACCAGAGCACCCGGGGAATACACAGACAAGCCCAGGGAGAACACACACAGACCACACATATCTGGCCCTGGTTGGAATGGAACACTAAGAACAATGCTAACGTCCAAATTACATTGTCTGCGAAAGATGTAATAGGGCTCTAGATGATTATCAAAACAAAGAATCTTTTACTGCAGGTGATAAGAAGCTAAAACAAAGGGAACCTTATGAACATAAGTGCATATGTTACATTTACCAGAATAGAACATAGGGAGGAATACTGTATAACGTCACTCCAGATCCTCTTATAAAGCGGGTTCCACCTTCAGATGACTTTAATTTACTGGCTTATACATGCCCTCCAGCAACTATTACTGAATATATTGCTTAATCTTTTTTCCAGAAGTCATGTACTGTAATAATATTAGGCTGAGACACAGGGCAGAAATACTGCCCATATGGCTGCTATGGGATCCAGTCCATTCGCTACTGAGGGCCCCTGATCTGCGACCCCGGAGCATGTGCAGTGAAGCCTACCGAGAGCCCAAGCTGGGTGTCACCCTGCATGCGCTGGGCACCAAGCGCTCTCCGCAGCGGATCCTCTGGCTTTGTGTTATACAGTTATATCCAGAGAGGTTTGTGTCGCTTCCCAGGGAAATAAAAGATCTCTGCCAGGTGATATAAAACAGCCCTCTAGGATGTAAGCTGTCACGAGCAAGGCCCTCGTCCCTCCGGTCTCTCTACCTATTCTTCTGCTCCATCCTCAATGTGTAAGCTATGTTGCGAGCTTTGAAGTCCTGGTATTTTTGTTTATTATTCTGTATGGTTCTACCCTGTATGTTTCACTGTCTGTACTCTGTACGGCGCTGCGGAAATCGTGTGGCGCCCTATAAATAAAGATTAATAATAATAATAATAGTAAGAAAATGCAATGTATTTAGGAAAAGTTGCAAAACGGAATGTACAAGACAAAACATTAAAGTCACGTGAAGGTGCAAAAATCCTCTTAAGGATTACAGTATTTGCTCATTTAAACACTATTTATTATAGGAAAAAAAAGCCCTAAATCCACTGCGTGATGGGTACAGTTGGTGTGATAGTAACGTGTCTGTCAAATTCAAAATCTGAAGTGAGTGTGATGATCTCTGTAACTCCTCACTAATATAGGACACAACTAACAATGACTCTGCTGGTTGTATTGGCTGCTGGTAACAGCACGTTATTCCTTTCTGATGCAGAGTATGTTGCAGATCCTTCCACACACACCACTTCAAAGTGATAACCAGGTACAGTTAGGCTGGGCACACATTACAGTCTTTTCAGCCAATTATCGGGCCAATCACAGGATAAATGACCACTCGCCCCGATATTACATTAGTGTGTACGCTCCAATGATGAAAGTTTATCGTTCCAAAGCTCATCGTATCGTTTCATTTTATTTTTAAGCTGAACGAAAAATCTCGTTTAACGATGGAACGATGTTGTTCCAATCCTGCAATGTGTATGTACTCAGGACCGGCAGTGTCCATAGATCTCTATGGAGTGTGCAGAGTCACCATCTTTTCAGCCGATGTTTGTGACAGATCTGATGGTAAATCTTGTAAAATATATACAAAATATATAAGACTTTTTTATTTCTTTTTCAGTCATTGGTAAAATAGTTAAGGATATCACATCGGGAGAAATTTTATATAGTGTGTACTCAGCCTAAGTAATTCATAGTTCTAACTGCTTGTTGTATTTCTAGGGATTTACTGTACTGTTTAAACTTAATGAGAAGTAAAGCCTCCATTACTGTATTGTATATTAATAAGATGAATAAAATGCATGAGATGACGTGCTTATAGGTAACTAAGTAGGTCCATTACACTCTCTCTCTCCTTTTACAGGTTGCCATGTTAGCTGGAGGCAGCATGGTGTGACTGACAGGCAACCAGACCTGCTCTACAGATACGGTGCTTAGTGTGCATTGGCAACGTCACATTACAGGAGCGGGGCCAGTTCTATCACAGATGCTTAAATAACTAAATTTAGTTTATCGACCTGTATCTGATCCCTAAAAATGGGGCAGGGGGTTCACATGTCTGTAATGGAAGGGATGGTAGTACTATATTAAACATGCCTTATATAACAGAGCTGCAGCAGTTAATTAATATTAATTAATACAGGAAACAATTTTCTGTTACAGTTGAGTTATCCTGTACACACACAGAAGTATTGTCTGCTGATATAGCTCTCAATGATTTAGCAGTCTGGACCCTTCAACCATCTCTGGTTTCTACAGCTCAGTTTTGCAAACCATGTGCTGTAATTAATGATTTGGTACCAACTAATAACCGTGCTGAGTGAAAGCAGATGGCATCCATGTAAATGCTATTGTGAACACCGAGACTGTCTGCAAGCTTTCCAAGGCAGTGACCTATGCAATTTCCCTTTATATGGGGTAGGGTAACAACTCTGGTGACAAATATATCTTATTTATCCAAATTTGTTTTTTAACATGAACCTAATTACAGTTACCTGGGATTGGGCTATCAAAGCAAAAGTTACTGTCTGGGAAAATACAAAGTACCACTTATGACCAGCAGATGGTGCTGCACATCTCTCCCATTCTATTTATTAATATGCCACGATAAGGCTGATTTTCTATCGCCTTTTATTAAAATCATCTATCGCAACAATTTATCAATAAAATATCCCCGGGGCAGCTGGACTTTAATCAGCTACCTCAGCAATACAGAGATCGCAGCGGAAAGGCTTAAACTCACTACTTCACCGAGCCAGTCTGAGGGGATCTGCGCACGCGGGATGCGGACAGACGGTTCAGACACGCACAGTGGAACTGAAAGCACTTTCAGAAAATTTAAAGACAATAAACAAATAGATAAACAGTAAATAAAAATATATTTCAAAAATATTGACCATTAGGGAAAAAATATATTATTCAAAGAATAAAGCCTTTGTTTTCATTCATTTTCGTCTATCGCCATATTGAGATGGCGAAGACAGAACAAGCACTGCAGCCATACATGTACCGCCACTGTGCTGGTTAAATAGACTTCCCCATAAAACTATCAATAGTGCCGGGATATCTCTCCAACTCGCGGGACATAAAAGTCCGTGGGCGGGACAGGACTCTCAGATCTGGACTGTCCCGCCTATATTGGGACTGTTTGGGGGTACGGGTCTGTGAGGGGAAGCCAATGTACCTGGTCGATTTAAGCTCTGTTATGTTTTACTTCCACAGAATTCGGATGTCATAATCATCTGAATATTACCGGTATAAAGACACTCTGCAAGCTGCAGCTCGTAAAATAAAAACAGCGTGTTGGAAAAATTACCCTAATAGCATAATTTCTGTTAGCCAATGAAAAAGGCAGCTGTTCTAATACACCTGTCTCCCAGATGCATTCAGTTTTTATTCCGTATAGCGTTTAAATCGCTGTACGATTAAACACGCAAGTAACGGTTTTACTAGTTGAATGTCTCAATGTTTTACGTGTTGAAATGAAATGTAACATAAAAATAAAAACTCTAGAGAAAACAGTCACAGTCAGGCGTAGTTACCAAGCTTATAGCGATTAAATGAAAATATTTTTATCCTATTCTCTCCCGTCACTTAGAGACAAATTGAAACACTGACATAGCGAGCTCTGGATTCTTCACATATAATACACACAACCATTTAAACAGCAAACACAAATTTCTCCTGCACCTCTCTCTGAATAAACCATTCAAAATATTTTATGGTGCTTTACATATTAATGCTTGAAGTGTACCCATCGCTGCACAGTGACACAGTGTTCTCTGTGAATGTCCAGGAGACGTTCAATCTTGCGCTTAGCGTTAAACCAAGCTGTGATTACCGTACATACAGGCAGACGGCTAAGGGCGTCAATGCTCAGCCTCAACTGCCCCATTTGGGCAGCGCGGTGTAGTGGTTAGCACTTCTGCCTTACAGCACTGGGGTCATAAGTTCAATTCCCGACCATGACCTTATCTGTGAGGAGTTTGTATGTTCTCCCTGTGTTTGCGTGGGTTTCCTCCGGGTGCTCTGGTTTCCTCCCACACTCCAAAAACATACTAGTAGGTTAATTGGCTGCTATCAAAATAGACCCTAGTGTGTGTGTGTGTTAGGGAATTTAGACTGTAAGCTCCAATGGGGCAGGGACTGATGTGAATGAGTTCTCTGTACAGCGCTGCAGAATTAGTGGCGCTATATAAATGATGATGATGATTAAAGACCTAGGGGTAGATATATCAAACCTTCTGAGAGGTGTTGCCCATAGTAACCATTTAGAATCTAACTATCATGTTCTAGAATGTATTAGATAAATGAAAGCTAGAATCTGATCGGTCGCTACGGGCAACACCACTGCTTTTACTTTTTGGCAGAGGTGATAACACGATTGCCCCACTCACTTCTCCCCACACACCACATCATCCCACCCTACCAACCGTGTTTATTCCTGTCTTACTTTCATTAGGAACAATAGGAAAGTGTTGATTCTATACAAAGCTGTGAGCAATGGAGACCGCTGGGTGACCCGTCCATCTGAGAGAGGACGAATTTACCAGACCTTAAGCACAAAATACCGTTCACACAACACATCACCCAATCTCTGCAATGTTATCTGAAAAGGTCCCAATTACCGTAATGACTAATAGCCGGATACGTACAAACAGCGTCCAGCCGCGGTACTGCGTTCTGCCTCTGTTCTGGCAGGCAGCCGTATGTTGTAATGTGACAGAAATGTTCTAACAATCATAGGTTAGACAACGGACTAGCACAGAAACCCTCATTAGACGACGTCTGCGCTAAGAATACATAATTATTATACGACAAGCTGCTCTCCGCTCAGCTTGTACCGCACAGATATTTTCTGGCTACAGATTCAATCACTCTGTGCCCCAGGTTTGTGATGTTGGAATTATATCATGCATCTGTCTTGTAATGTGCTATAAAACCATTGAAAGTGAATATAATTCAGCAGACATTCCCTACAACTGAGAAGACTTTACATCTCCCCGTCAGCTCCCCTGTCCTTCCGTCTGAAAGTTTAATCGTTATTTCCTGGGCTATAAAGTATTAGAATACTGCTCAGTTTGTATAATAAAGTTATTACGCCTTCCGCCACGTTCACGGAGATGTCGGCCGTTGCGTGTACTCTTCAGGCAAATTCCGCTTTTGCTTTTATTTTAAGTTGCCGTGTCATAAGGTTTCTCAAATTCTTGCAGCTACAGATACTTTGTACAACAGTAAAGATGACTGAAAACATCTAAATATCAAAGTGTGGTTGCCCGGGTCCAAGGGATCGCATTCATTAAATGCATTTTTGACTATGAACAATATTGCCTTGTTTAATTACATGGCCTCAAAGTACCTGGCAGCCATTTAGTTTATATTCTGTCATTAACTCGCTGGAATATTGTCATTTTAATGAGCAATCAAAGAAGTACTTTCACCACCGAGCACCACAATCCTCTCATTAACGTAAAGATAAATATATGAACACAGTTACTCTTTCTGATGAAATGAGTTACAACATTTTAGCATTACACAGACATCTATTGTTTTAATTGCAGATTGCAAACTACAAGTTTGCAATCTGCAAACTCATTAATAGTTCACCAAATTAGTCGATATATTACCAGAAGTCAGGTTTTGTGATGTAGATGTGTTGCTTATTTGGGATGGATCAGTCTCTAAAGACAGTCACACTAATCATATTTTTACATTTCAATCAGATTGTAAAATTGTAATGAACAACCGTGTTACAAGTTTGATCTGACAGAGCAGTAGAATATTTTCGGTGCATGTACTATGTATGACAGTTGTAGGACAGTTGTACTTTATCACACAATTACAATACACACACTTCAATTACGAACAAAACAATAACATCCTGCTGATCAATCGATTTCGCCATCTAAGTTTGAATGTACTGAATCATTTTGATTAAAAAGATAAAATGGAATTGTTAAGCCTGTGGTCAGGTGACCACAAGGAACGTGCCATTGTATTGTGTGGCCCCATCCTATATAATGCAGATCTAATCTGACTGAATCCAGCGGAACTGGTTTGGACTCTGCCGTAATGGAAAATTCAGGTTGGCCAGTGATCTCCACAGACACGTGGTAGGATAATGCGTGCAGCCAATTCTATAGCAATCTATTCACATTGGATCATTGTAATCGCATTGAATCTGTGCAAGATGGCTGCCCGTGTCTGTGGCTGATTTGCTTGCAGATCTGAACAGATTTCAGTGATTCAATATGGTTGGGCTGCAATGTGTGTGGCCAGCGTGTGTACTGAAACACTTCAGCATACTTGCCAACTCTCCCGAAATGTCCGGGAGACTCTTTGATTCCGGGTGGGTCTCCCAGACTCACAAGAGAGTATGGCAGCCTCCTGCATCTGCCCACATCCTACTGAAGTGGGCAGAATTAAATCTAAACTGTGAATGGCGGCATTTGGCCCCGCCCCCGCTTTAAAATGCCGCAGACACGTCATTACATCATGGGGGCGGGGCCAAAATGACAATTTTTGGAGCCCCCGCACACCCACCTCCCCCCTGCAGCTCCCAGGCGGCGACTGCCATAAGTTGAGCTTCAGCCATTTAACACCCGTAAACCGTGCCTGGGACCTGGGGACTGTCAGTAAGATTAAAATTCACCTGTCAACTGTCAGGCGCCGTCTCCGCAATGACACTTGGGGCAGGAGACGGACGCCTGCACCTTCCAAGCAACCACGTCCTGTTGCCTAGCAGCAGGACGCTATCTCTGCTCACCTGTCTGCAGCCAGCATGTGTTACCGCCAAAATCTCCCTAACCCAATCAGGAGGCACCTTAGGGTATATAAAGCAGCCTCTGACACATGTCTAGTGCCAGAGTATTTGGTCTACAGCCTTGCTCCAGCGTTTGTTCCTGTTACTTGGATTCTGACCCGGCTTGTTCCTTACTTCTCCTTCGGTTCCTGATTCTGGCTTAGACTGATATTTGGTATTGACCCGGCTTCCTGACCATTCTCCTGCTTCTGATTTGGCTATATCCGTTCTTCTGGTTGTGACCCGGCTTGCTGACTACTCTTCCATCCTGCATCCTGGTGGGCTGTCACCGCTGCCTCCATTGTTACCTCGCCAGCTGACTGATACTGAGGGCCGCGACCTGCACGTCCCTTGCAGCGAAGTCCATACCTCCTTGCAGGGGTTCCTGGTGAAAACCAGGGGCGTGTTAGACTCCGCGCCTCAGTACTCAGTAGCGCCAACTGCTGGCAGGTATCATCAATTCCACAGAGTAATTCTGACATCAACTACATAAACTGGAGACAGCCATTTTGTGGCTGAACCAGTACTCATGATAATGCAACCAATCAGTTCACTGGGAACTAGTGACATCACATAGGCAGCCATTTTGGCAACTGAACCAGTATTTATGATAATGCAGCCTATCAGTTCACTAAAAAACAGTCACATCACTTAGGCATTTCATTGCCAGATATTCAGGAGACACAGCTACCTGTTGAACTGGCTGCATTCCAATGAACACTGGTTTAACTCACAAAATGGCTGCTTACACTGTGCGTGAGCAACAACTTATTTAAAACACAATACAAAAAGACAATAAATCTATATAAAATCAAATGCCTGACTAAACAGTAATTTATTATGTGTGTATTTAGATTTTTCAGAAGAGTGTTTTGGAAAATTAGACCATAATTTCTCAAATGGAACGAACCTCTGCCAGAGCTGGTGAAGAGTAAATTTAATGTAATGCGTTAAACACGCTGCTCCACATTTCAAAATATTGTTCCCATAGACGGCTCATTAAACTAGATGAAATTAAAATGAATTTAGAAAAATAAAACATCTTTTACAACAGTTTATTCAAACAGGCATGGAAAGACAAGCTGGTATATTTTATCCCCATTTTGTACTGTGGCAATATACAGCTGTGAAAATATATTTCACGTTCTGGCCCTGGCTGTAGAGGGATTGGAACGTCACGTAATATTCTGACACAACGGCTTCAGCGCTTTTCAAACAAACCTTAACACACAATGAACTATTATTTTATTTTCACTTTTAAATAAAGTTTTGGTTGAGTTGACAAACGATCCATAATGTCACTACGGAGGAGGATAAGACAATAATATTGAAATTATATTTTACTAATAGAAAGATCACAGAAGCCGGCTGACGTGCAGAACTATGGAGACGCTCAGCTGCCCTGGCAAATTTTGTTCTATAAATGCTGGCGATAAGTGATTTTGTTTATTGTAGCGATAACCACCAATGAAAAATGAAGACTTATCGATGTAATGTGGGAAATATTATTAAATAGGCCCTTTAGTACTACAGTTTGTCAACCACCTTGTAGAAAAATTTGATCATTTTCAAGTTCTTTATTATCATCCATAGTCATTTATACTTCTTGCACGCTGTTTAAGAGATTTTGAGATATGCAAAAGTTTCTTGACCGTATAGTGCTAACGATTACTCGAAAGGATTGCTAACGATTACTCGGAAGCTGCGCTAACCATTTACCCGGAATCTGCGCTAACCATTTACTCAAAAGCTGCTCTAACCATTTACTCGAAAGCTGCTCTAACCATTTACTCGAAAGCTGCTCTAACCATTTACTTGTAAGCTGCGCTAATCATTTACTCGGAAGCTGCGCTAACCATTTACTCAAAAGGAGTGTTAACCATTAACTCAGAAAACTGTGTTAACCATTTACTCGGAAACTGCGCTAACCATTACTCGGAAGCTGCACTAATCATTACTCAGAAACAGCGCTAGCCATTACTCGAAAGCTGTGCTAACCATTACTCGGAAGCTGTGCTAACCATTACTCAGAAGCTGTGCTAACCATTACTCGGAAGCTGCGCTAGCCATTATTCAGAAGCTGCCCTAACCATTACTCGGGAGCAGCGCTAGCCATTATTCAGAAGCTGCCCTAACCATTACTCGGGAGCAGCGCTAGCCATTATTCAGAAGCTGCCCTAACCATTACTCGGGAGCAGCGCTAGCCATTATTCAGAAGCTGCCCTAACCATTACTCGGGAGCAGCGCTAGCCATTATTCAGAAGCTGCCCTAACCATTACTTGGGAAGCAGCCCTAACCATTACTCGGAAGCAGCGCTAGCCATTATTCGGAAGCTGCCCTAACCATTACTTGGGAGCAGCGCTAGCCATTATTCGGAAGCTGCCCTAACCATTACTCGGAAGCAGCGCTAGCCATTATTCGGAAGCTGCCCTAACCATTACTCGGGAGCAGCGCTAGCCATTATTCGGAAGCTGCCCTAACCATTACTTGGGAAGCAGCCCTAACCATTACTCGGAAGCAGCGCTAGCCATTATTCGGAAGCTGCCCTAACCATTACTTGGGAAGCAGCGCTAGCCATTATTCGGAAGCTGCGCTAACCATTACTCGGAAGCTGTGCTAACCATTACTCGGAAGCTGCTCTAACCATTTACTCGTAAGCTGCACTAACCAATACTCGGAAACTGCGCTAACCATTTACTCAAAAGGAGTGTTAACCATTAACTCAGAAAACTGTGTTAACCATTTACTCGGAAACTGCGCTAACCATTACTCGGAAGCTGCCCTAACCATTACTCGGAAGCAGCGCTAGCCATTACTCGGAAGCTGCGCTAGCCATTACTCGGAAGCAGCGCTAGCCATTACTAGGAAGCTGCGCTAATCATTACTCAGAAGCAGCGCTAGCCATTACTCGGAAGCAGCGCTAGCCATTACTCGGAAGCTGTGCTAATCATTACTCAGAAGCAGCGCTAGCCATTACTCGGAAGCTGCGCTAATCATTACTCAGAAGCAGCGCTAGCCATTACTCGGAAGCAGCGCTAGCCATTACTCGGAAGCTGCGCTAGCCATTACTCGGAAGCAGCGCTAGCCATTACTCGGAAGCAGCGCTAGCCATTACTCGGAAGCTGCGCTAACCATTACTCGGAAGCAGCGCTAGCCATTACTCGGAAGCTGTGCTAACCATTACTCGGAAGCTGTGCTAACCATTACTCGGAAGCTGTGCTAACCATTACTCGGAAGCAGCGCTAGCCATTACTCGGAAGCAGCTCTAGCCATTACTCGGAAGCTGTGCTAACCATTACTCGGAAGCTGCGCTAGCCATTACTCGGAAGCAGCCCTAACCATTACTCGGAAGCTGTGCTAACCATTACTCGGAAGCTGCGCTAGCCATTACTCGGAAGCAGCGCTAGCCATTACTCGGAAGCTGCGCTAACCATTACTCGGAAGCTGTGCTAACCATTACTCAGAAGCTGCGCTAGCCATTGCTCGGAAGCAGCGCTAGCCATTACTCGGAAGCTGCGCTAGCCATTACTCGGAAGCTGTGCTAACCATTACTCAGAAAACTGTGTTAACCATTACTCGGGAAGCTGCGCTAACCATTACTCGGAAGCAGCGCTAGCCATTATTCGGAAGCTGCCCTAACCATTACTTGGGAAGCAGCCCTAACCATTACTCGGAAGCAGCGCTAGCCATTATTCAGAAGCTGCCCTAACCATTACTCGGAAGCAGCCCTAACCATTACTTGGGAAGCAGCCCTAACCATTACTCGGAAGCTGCGCTAACCATTACTCGGAAGCAGCGCTAGCCATTATTCAGAAGCTGCCCTAACCATTACTTGGGAAGCAGCGCTAGCCATTATTCGGAAGCTGCCCTAACCATTACTTGGGAAGCAGCGCTAGCCATTATTCGGAAGCTGCCCTAACCATTACTTGGGAAGCAGCGCTAGCCATTATTCGGAAGCTGCCCTAACCATTACTTGGGAAGCAGCGCTAGCCATTATTCGGAAGCTGCCCTAACCATTACTTGGGAAGCAGCGCTAGCCATTATTCGGAAGCTGCCCTAACCATTACTTGGGAAGCAGCGCTAGCCATTATTCGGAAGCTGCCCTAACCATTACTCGGAACCTGCGCTAGCCATTACTCGGATGCAGTGCTAACCATTACTTTCAATGAAGGAATCTGTTCAGGATCATTCATATATTTTTAGACACTATATATCTTACTTTTGGGACTGAAGGAAAATCCTGATATCGGTCCACATTATTACTATTATCGTTGATCTGTAAGGCACCACAGTGCTCCGCAACACTGGACAGTGGAGAACACAGGACACAAGTAAAACAGGGACAAGCATGGAAGACAAAATAAACACAGACATGAAAATAAAGGGTATGGAGGACCCTGCTCACTAGAGAGCTTACATTCTAAATGGGAGAGGGCACAGCTGAAACAAGAGGAGCGAGTGTGGCTCAGAGTGGAGATCGGGGCATTTGTGAGGGTGCATTAGTGTGAGCAGTGTCGGCGGGGGTAAGGTAAGCTGGAGTTAAATGTCATCTGGTTAAATTAGACAGAGGTCAGTTTTTTTGTGCTTAGGGCAAAAATAGGACACAGCCTTTGCATTGTAATAGATTTTATTTTTGCTCTCAGCATCTAACATCAGATATCAGAGACCGATCGTTACGGCTGCTTCCTCTGAACAAATGCTAAAATGATATAACTGATGTTCCGATGCCGACAAGGTCATGACAGTCTTGATGTCGGCTTTTCGGCAGATTTTGTGCACGTTAGCTCGGTCTCATTAGAGGGCAGCTGAATTAATTTGTGGTTCAGTTGTTGATTTAATTCCTAATGACCTATTTTGTGCTTAAAGGACTATATCCGAAAATTCTACTCTGAAAGTGCTCCCTGTGGATAACAGAAGAGCATTATTTAAACTCAGAATATAACATCCCTCTTTACAAAGCCCAAACTGTCCATATTTCAATGACATTCCAGTCTGTGCACATGATGTATGTATCTGTTCTTTATTAAAATGTGAACAATGGGAAGAGCTTCTACCAATATTTAATATGGGGAACCCAATCCTGCAACCCTGACATAGAGGTGGTCTCTGAGATGAGCTCCAGTGTGTTTTGGGACAGTCCTGTTTTTTCCTCTGGAAAAGCAGAATTCGTGTGAGAGGACTGTAGTAAGTCTCCCTGAGAAGCATTGCTTCCAGACCAGGGCTGGAACTCGTGTGTAGGGTCTCTCTCTGGGGCCTCATAGGGGGGAGCCATTGCCGTTCCCATGGTAGTGCCACCACTGTCCCAGATACTGTACTTTGCTTTAGCTCCAGTCACTTGCAATTGTTTATAATCTACACAGTTTTGTACCTGTTCTCACTCCAATGTTTGAGCTCTTGTCATTCATTTTACAATATGAAAAAAACTAAATTTTTCTTTGTTGTGCTACAACCTTACATTTTCTGCATGGAAATCCAATGTTGTGGCTGAATGCTACGACAGACTCTGGTCATCTGAGTAAACAAGTACCAACTGCTGCTTGTTCCTGTCTAGCGCTGTGATCAGTGGGACATGAAAATAATGTCGAAAATGGATTCTACAAGGGCAGCGGGAGCCTTTAGCCCAGTCCAATAGTCACTCTGTATGCTTTAGAGTAGTCCGATGAACCATTATAAAATACAATGCTGAGAGAGAGAGATGAGATTCTGGGCGTCTGGTTTACATTTAGTAATGGAATAAAATGTCCAATGCCTCCAGAGATTGTTTAGAAGATTGCGGAGGAATGGAAACAAGAAACTAGTAAGAATTAGACTCTCTACATTAGCAATGAATCTATATTGGCATTTGTAAAGACTGATGGAAAGAGACAATATTGTAAATGAAATTCCTCGGCTTGCACAGACATAAATGACATTACGGTAAAAAGCAGCCAAAACTGCACTACTTTAACTTAACCCTTTAAACGAGGCATTTATACCTGAAATAACTGCAATGATTGCTGATAACTAGACCTTTCCTTCACGCTGTCTGTCCCATTTTATAATTAGGCTTAGGGGTAGGAGTCTTTCAGTCTAGCACCAGTCTGGAACATGGTAAGAGGATAGGTTGCACACCACAATTGAACGATGGGCATACTTGTTATATAAGGACATTTGGCCTCCTTGCTTAACGACTGGATCCGTGTCCAGTTTGACCCGTGGTGTCCCGTTGGCTACTTATGACATAAAAAATGCACACTATATTAATTTTAGTGTCTCTTAAACCTTGATCCAATAAAGGACCATGTTGTTACTCTCAAAAGTCTAATGTGTGATGTCAATCTATGTATCCGCCTATGATCCATACACACATAATGAATATGGTCACCAGCTGATCACACTTTCAGAATCATTACAACGGTAACAGGATTATGGCCATGGATGGGGGAAGACCACCCACGTGGTGGTTTTTGGCTCCTTTATTGTAAGTTGGCCAGTTTGGTTGACAAAATCACCTCATACGTTGCCAGCTAGAACTACATCA
Source organism: Mixophyes fleayi (assembly GCF_038048845.1). Classification (NCBI taxonomy): domain Eukaryota; kingdom Metazoa; phylum Chordata; class Amphibia; order Anura; family Limnodynastidae; genus Mixophyes; species Mixophyes fleayi. The sequence continues at coordinate 93,529,947 of NC_134411.1, forward strand.
AACATAACTTTAACAGTACATTATATCTTTATGCTTCATGTTGTCTGTTATAGAGCTGTGTAATACATGACTGCACCATCCCTGATCTGGACAATTTAGTCTGGACAACTTCTAATCTGGCAAAACCACACCCATTCTGGTTGAGAAGATGCCCCTTTTCTGGTAGACCGCACCCCTTTGATTGACAGATATTGGAAGTAAAAGCTGGCATGCCCCTTAGGAGAGTGCTAGGACTTGTAGTTCCAACAGCCACAGGCACACACAATTACAGTGCATAGTAGAACTTGTAGTTCCACAACAGCTGGGAGCCAATGGTTGCTCGATGTAGCGTCTTTGGGCTTTACATGTTATTTTATGTTTGCATATGTCACTTTTTTGTTCACTGGCCTTTCATGTATAACTCTGAGGGATATGGTGAAAAGTAGCAACAATATTCAAAGCAGAATATAAAAGACCATAAAACAACAGTATTTACCGGTCTTCTGTGAACCTGAAAACGCAATAGATCTTCTTCATCTCAAGCTTTCTATATTTATTAAGAGTGATTTATGTTCACCTTTTGAAATCTCCCGTTCATGACAAAGATGGGAACCTGTGGGGAACAAGCCTGGAGGGGCCTTATATAGAGAATGTTCTGCCTTTCAATGGGCTACTAAACATCACTTTGTATGATCTGATTGAGGTTTCCATACATCTTTCATCCTTGTCCCTCAGTCTAACAACGCGCCTGGTTTTGTGTTACTCTGACTCCTGATTTTAAGCATGCATGAAAGATTTGAGAGGTATAATTTCATGCCTTACTCCCCCACAGCCTGCCCGTTTCCCTTCTCGCTGGGGGTGGCTGACTTAAAATTGCCATTCTGTCAAGGAGTGCTGCTTACAGTGGTCAATAATTCATAGAGTTTCTCATTTTAAAATATTTAAACATTTCAGAATTCCAGTTGCGCAGCAATCAGACTTGTCTTACAGACATGTTAAAGAGTGCACATATTAATGTCACCTGCAGACTACTCTCAGGAGAGGCAGACATTTTTCTTTGGCTGACTCGATACTCATGAGAATGCAGCCTATTGGCTGAGTACTCGTGACATCACAGAGAAAGTTAAGTAGAATCTCTCATCACTGCGTTTCACAATGATAGGACATGCAATTTTGGAGCAATTTATCATTATCCAGCAGGAACAGTGCCGAAAAACAGCTGTCCATGGGAAGACTCTATAATAATGAGATAGCTTTCACCGCTCAAAGACAACTTCAAGGTTCTCTCCCCGGCTTTGCTCATTGTGCATACGCAACCCCTAAGTCGGCACATGCGCCTGTTACTTCCGAGACTGGGAGGCGGTACTTTGGACATGCATGCCTGCTGTTAACGCCATCCTCAGATGACTTTGGCAAGCTTAAAAAAGGTAAAGCTTTTCGGAGCTTGACAAATTCCCCCAGTTCACCATCCCCGGAGAGAAGCAAGGGAAAAGCAGTAGCGAACGTTACTTTGTATAACGCAGGAGATGTCTACGGTGTCCTGTGTTAACCCATTGATAAATGACTATGATACTAAAATGTGCCTTAATCAGCTGTTAACACATAATTTAAGGCTTAGAAGTTCTTGATACATAGTCCCCTGCGTGATATCACTAGTTCCAAGTGCATTGGATTATCCCACAAAATGGTGACCTCCACTTCACATAGATGATGGAGAAATTTAATTATTGGTTTAACTGCTGGACTGCTGACTATGCTCTATAAAATATGTGGTATAGGAGGGCGTGAGTGCCATGGGGTCCATCAGTTGAGGGATCTCTCTTCCAGCTCTCTGTCAAAGCCAACATTTTAAAGTGTGAAGCTGGCTCCCAAGGTGTGCATTTGCAAGGGGTCTGGGGTATGAGCGGCACAGTAGGACACCCAAAACTCCACCCAGCCACACTTGGATTTAACATCTACCTGTCCAACAGCCCTATGGGTAATGACGGGGCATAACGCAAGAAGGGTTTGGCTAGAACCAAGCACGCAGGCCAGCTCCCTGGCATTTCATTGGGCGAGGAAGAGGGTAGCGCTAGACACATTGGGTGCTCCTTCAAAATGTTGCTATAGGCTCCTCTAAGATCTTTATACACCACTAGATTCTAATATTTGGTTTAAATGGGTATAAGCTACAACTACCCACTCCAAAAACATTTCTAAATAAATTGTATACAAAAAACATTGTAAAGACACCATCAGGGGTCCAGAGATGTCAGTCGGAACTTAATCGTTATTCAATCCATTGCCAACGTTCTATATAAATGGACTTATTACAAAATTGTTTGTTTTAATATGAGTAGTGCATTATTTACATTACTGCTAATTCAATTACAGGTCACCTCACCCAACTCAGAAGAGCCAGTTATTTTGCTGTAAGACTCATTGAACACCAGGTAACTATCACAAGAACGGAGACGGCTCACACTGCACTGCTGTCTTTTCCTTTTGTTTAAATGTAGTTTATATCGAATACATGAGTGGAAAAGAGGAAAGGATGTAAAATGAGAATGTAAGAATCTGCTGCAAGCAAACTGTAACTGTCAAACTAACAAGAAAAAATGCTTTATCCAATGAATCCATTTTTATAGAGTAAAAAAAAAAATCTGAATATCAAAAACCTGAATATCCTTATTATACAAAAAGATAAAATATTTTTCAGGTTTTTTTTTTATTATGATTTAACATAGTGTAGTGGAGCAATAAAAATGTGAAATAGAGACTGTATAATGTTAGAACATCACGAGTGTTAGAGTAATTTACTCTAAGGACATGGCAAACAAATCAACACACTATTTATGTGCTGACTGCAAAGTATGTGACTGTCAGGATGACGTTCACATGGGCGATCTTGCATGCGCCATTGATCCGGTCCTGCATGCTGTATTCAGCTTGTATTTGGGATCACTGCTCCCTATAATAAATGTATTAACAGTACCCATGGTCATTTTTGTCAAACAGTGAATGAGCACTTATGGGGTCCTTAGCGGTAGGACTAAACCCAGATAGAAGGTACAGTTTTGCACTTTGCCATAATCATGTAGTGCAATAAAAGGATTTGCCTCTTGGCCTCTGCCTACCTTAGGCACAAGTCTGACAATGCCTAATGCTAATCAAGCTCTAATCAATCTATTCTGGCACGTGATTCATTTGGAAGCATGGATGTGGATAGACAAAATGCTACAGGTATAGCTGTGATCACAGCAAGTGAGAGCCGTGTGATGTACTGGACCACACAACCACGGTGTCATGTCCAAGTGCCCATGCACCCGCTATGTCATTCGTTGGTATTGAGCTTTAGCGGTTATGCCAGGCCATCATAGATGGATGTCATTAAACCTCTAGCAAAATGAGTAACTGAGCTGGTTAAGAGAAGCTGTATAAATAATGAAAGATTTTTTATTCCTGGGTACGGAGAGCTTGCACTCACAAGTGGAACGGGAGCAGGTGCAAAGCTCCTTGGACCACTGCTAGAGGCCAATGTTATTGTGTGAATCGCTGGTATTCTAGGTGGACCAGTCCCGATCATATCCACCTTTTCCTTTATTTTAATCAGCAATCCAATTTTGGTTGTACTGTATATGCTATAATGTTCTTAATGTGTACCCGCCATCTATACACAAATTCATTCTATGAACGCACTAGGAACTAATGACAACCCTTCGTAACTCTGTGATGTCCTTAGTCATCTTATAAAATGGCTTTCGCCACTGTTTGTAAGTGATGGGTACACTTAAAAGTTTCTACAGTGTCCGTTTTCTGACGTCGTGGCTTGTGAAGTGAGAGTATGAGAAGTTATGAGAGATAAGGTAAGAGCGATGAGAAATGATTGCTGAGCGACAAGTTACGAAGGGTAAATTAAGAGGGACAATTGATGAGGTACGAGTCATCATGAAGGATTAGTGCTGAGTGACAAAGGAAGAGTGCAGAGTATGAGACGATAAGAGAGATAAAGTAAGAGTGATGTGGAACGATTGTTAAGCTACAAGATATGAGGGGTGGGTGAAGAGGAACGAGTTATGAGGGGTGGGTGAAGAGGAACGAGTTATGAGGGGTGGGTGAAGAGGAACGAGTTATGAGGGGTGGGTGAAGAGGAACGAGTTATGAGGGGTGGGTGAAGAGGAACGAGTTATGAGGGGTGGGTGAAGAGGAACGAGTTATGAGGGGTGGGTGAAGAGGAACGAGTTATGAGGGGTGGGTGAAGAGGAACGAGTTATGAGGGGTGGGTGAAGAGGAACGAGTTATGACTGAGAAGGGATGAGTCATCATGAAGGAGTAGAGTTGAGTAACAAAGGAAGAGTGCAAATTATCAGAAGTTATGATTCTAACTAGATTCTAATAATAGTTTACGTAGGTAGAAGTTACAACCACCCACTTAAATACAGATCTCTAAATAAATTGTATACAAAAAAAAAAAAAGTTGTAAAGACACCATCCAAAGGGGTCCACAGATGCCAGTTGGGGTTTAACAGTTAGTCAAGCGACAAGTTACAACGGGTTGATGAAGAGAAACAATTGATGAGGTACAAGTCATCATGAAGGATTACTGCTGAGTGACAGGGGAAGACTGCCGAGTATGAGAAGATATGAGAGATAAAGTAAGAGTGATGTCTAACGATTGTTAAGCTACAAGATATGAGGGGTGGGTGAAGAGGAACGAGTTATGACTGAGAAAGGATGAGTCATCATGAAGGATTAGTGCCGAGTAGGACAAGGAAAGAGTGTTGAGTATGAGAAACGATGACTTGTGATTGAGAATAAGTAAAGTGTAAAGGAAGTTACCAAATCATACATCTCTCATGAGTTTAATTTTTAAACAGGAGCAAACAAGCTACCAAAGGGAACTGCTCACTCCTGGGGGTAAATTTATGAGGCTGGGGGTTAGAAAAAGTGGAGATGTTGCCCATATCAACCAATCAGATTCTAGCTGTCATTTTGCAGAATGTACAAAATAAATTATAGCTTGAATCTGATTGGTTACTATAAGCAACATCTCCACATTTTCAAACCTGCAGCTTCATCAATCTACCCCCTGATATCTCTACCACGTGAAATATTAAAACCAAGGTTGACCCTCTAGCCACTCCAAGATCAGCTATAAAGAGAATGGTATTCTCATCTATTTTGACAATGAGTCAAAAGTTAGTTTCTCCCTGTAGAGTATTTTTAGTGACTTTCAATTCATCCAATGACAGAACAGATCACTGTTCCCAACCACACTCCCAAGAAGTCAAAATGATGAATGATACAAGATAATTCTTTGGTATATTTCCATCGATTACATGAATGGTAACTGTAATGTTGCTTCCTTGGCTAAGGTAGCCATCGACTTCTGCGAAACATTCACCTGAGTGGCCAAATTATCATGGAATGGACTACTTGTGTATTGAGCATAACACTTAACAAAGCATCTTGTAGATTTTAAAGTACTTTTGTTTTATTCAGCAATAAGAGCTCTGCAGACATCATTAGTTTTAAAACAAGTCCTATATCAATAGATTTTTTTCTTTTTCATCCAAGTTTGTATATTTGTGGAAGACCCAGACACAGATGAAGCCAATGTTGTCTGACCATCTAGAGTTGGCTACATGCAGTATAATGCCAAATCAGGTGGGAAAATGTGATTGGCCAATGATTGCATGAGAACGCATGTGGTGTCATTGGTCGACTAAAACACATGGGGTTTTTGGCAAACCAGTAGTTCATCCCAACCAGCTCTGACTAATGTGGCCAAAACAATGCAGAACAGATGCCATCATGCACGGCCATTTAGCTGCTTACCACAACTGTAATTAAACTGGTTATAGGTGAATCCTCTCTCTGTATATCAGCCTGTGGTTTATCAATCCGTGCATTGCTCCCTGCAAGGTGATTGCATGATCAGCGTTTGTTAGGATAGTGCTCGTTTTATCACAGTGACAAAAACTCTACCCGCAGTAAACTCTACAAAGGTCGGATGGATGGTGAATGCAGCTCGTTGTATCTATGATCCATCAGTCGCTCTATCCTGTGTGTACAATCTAGTCACCACTTTTCATTTTCTTATCTGTTTTCTTAACAGTTTTCCTTTATTTTTTTCCATATTCATGTATTTATTCCTATTTATATGTGATTTATTATTTTATTACTTTTTTATTTTTATTATCCTTAATATCATTTGTTTAATCATTTCTATTACATTTCCCATTATTTTATACATCCATCAGTACTAAGTATTCTAATAATGTATCCATCACATCCTACATCATCATACCATCCTTTCCGTCATATAACCCCATCCATCTACATATTACCTTCCTACTCACTCTCGCTATCCCACGTCCATCCCTTCATTTACCTCTCCATTTTTATTTATCAATTTTTTAATTTTCCTCTTTTTATTCTTTCTTGCGCTGTAACCATGTTGTCGTTTCCCTGTTAATAGTGGGAACTACAAAAGATATATTTTTTATATGTATTCTCTCTCTTCTTACAGGTACACAACGCTAATGGGGAACTGTCCTAAAAGCTGCATTTGGTCCACTGACTGTTGCATCCCTCTACCGCTGTGTCCAAAACTCTAGCGCAGCTCAAAGTGGGACAACAGGTCTGAAGCCCCCCCCCCCTTCCCCCCGGATAGCGGGACAGGTGTGAAAGTGCATTAGTCCTGCAGAAATCAGGATTATTGAGAGCTTTGCAACAAGCCTCTGTCCATCGCAGTTAAGTATCAGTTGCTCAAAGTTGCCTCCCCAAACATAGGAACTGCAAGCCTTTAGAAATACCAAAATTATTTTCCCTTTACTCCTCTCTCACTCCCTCCAGCAGTATAACAGGCATTCGGAGACATCTCTATTTATAAAGTTATTGTCTGAAAGCTGCAGTGCGGAGACCTGTTCCAGGTTTGGCGACAGTTTGTCTATAGAAGAAGAAACCCCCACTGATACACGTTCTAATTAAACCAAACACCTGGCCTGGCAGAGACGCTTCTCCCGTACGTGGGTCAACTTCTGCTTTCTTATTATGTGCTCGCAGCTGAGCTTTAGACACAATGTTCAGCTGTATCTGGTAGTTACTGTGGGGTCGTCTCTTCATTACTTTAGAAGTGCTTGGGAAATTGTTTAATTAAAAAGTGTTGCACATTTCCTCTTCTCTTTGTGCTCTGTTAGTGAGATCAGAAGTTGACAAACAGGTCAGTAGAGGTCATCCGTGGTCATCGTACGCCTGCATTTACCAACAAGTCCGATAATGAGCCAATCGATTTCAGTCGTATTATTATCGAGCAGGGGGATTATTTTTGGAGCTCACAAGCTGCGCTATCGCTGCAGTTGCCGCAGCGTCTATGGCCAACAAAGTACTCAGAACAAATATTTGTCAACAGCAGCTGCGGACAACGGGCAGATTTACAACCAGACATGTTCATTATTCAAACAACTAAATGTCAGGCTGGGTTGTGACTTGGGTGCCCTCTCTAAAGGTCTCCAAAATTACTGTCTGGTACACAAACACCTCTGAACCCAATAAAGGTCCCGTTTTTCCTTGCAGTGGAAATACTCCATTAAGAGAAAACACATTATAAGTCCGCATGGGAGATAATTACAGCAATAAATCAGAGCTCACTTAAGGGCGACTATTTCACTGTCGGACATCATAGCAGATACCATTATATAAGACAGAGCTACAGCAACGAGGGTTTATCCAACTGAAATTAAAAAGGAGAGCACCAGAGAGACCGTTACATAAGAGCTGAAGACAGAGTATTGATGTGGCTGAAGAAGAGGAATGGACATCGTTAGACAATAATATTTACTTTCCTGAGATTCAAGGAATGATGGAGTTTACCAGTTGGATGTAGTATATGAAATATATAATTCAGCAATATATGGATTAAATTTGTGCCCATTCATTGGAAGGGTGCAATTAAAAATAAGAATTGACATGTTGCCCTGGTATTATCAGAAGTCACGTTTTCCCACCTAGGTACGGTATCCTCCATATTACAATTAGTATCCTATATAGCACCAACATATTATGCAGCACTGTACAGTCAAAGAATGTTCTATTCATTGACACCAGCCCGATGGAGCGCAAAATCTAATTTCCCTAACTGAACGCATGCACATTAGGGTTCCTTAGTCAGATGCCAATCAATATATGTCTGGACCATGGGGGGAAACCAGGAGCAAACCCACCCTATAGCGCCATTGTCTGATTCGAACCCAAGGCCAAAGCCATGCCAGGCAGCCATGCTAACCACTGGTGATACCGGATTACAGACCTTACATTAGATGCTGGTACAACATAAAAATACACTGTGTAACTTGGACATATGTAGAGGTCTGTCCTGTTGATAAGTTGGTTTACACTTAACCCCCATTACTTGGTACCATCTCCGTCGTACCTTGTACCCTTGGTCTCTCCACCCCCAGACTCTTACGGTTAGAGGATTGTGGTTGTTTACCTCCAGTGCAGACAATCAGATGACGAGAGCGCTGTCAGGGGAGATTCAAACCCCTCTCAGTATCTTAATAGTAACTAAAATTTGACACTAATGTGTAAAAGATGGAGTCAGGTTCACTACATGTCTCTGCTCTGCTCGAACAGCTTGGATAGGTTGCGACCACCATCGGTTAATGCTCTCTACCCGTGACTCTCAGACATTGGCGGTGTGTGGTATTAATATGGTAATGGTGAGCATTGAGGAAGGGGGGAGGGGCTCCACTGTAACGGTACATGGTGAGGGCTTATTTAAATACCAGGCCTTGTGAAAACATGGACAACCCTCTTAGGGCAGAGTCCCATGGATGCCTCACTATGAACACGTCGGGTTTACAAGCCTTGTAATCACTACTGAAAGAGCCGGGGTGCCTTTAGGTTACTGACACACAAGAGCTGTTTCTGCTTTTTTCTCCAGCACTTTATTTTTTTAAGGCTGAGTCCAGGCAGACCTTTTTTTTTTTTTTTTTTTTTAAATGTATTTGAAGCAATTTTACACTTCAAACCTGTCCTAAATCGCCTCTACATTCACTTGAATGAGTTTCTAAAAAAGTAAAAATAAAGAAAAACCACTCAAAACGCCTAGCGGCTTTTTATTTCATTTGAGAATTAGGACGGCCTCATTTTCCACGCTCCGGCGCGAGGCAACGGTAGATCACCTATAAAATTTACGCCTTTCTGGGCAAAGATTTACATCAATGTGTGTACATGTATTCATACTTTGTTTTATTTACACTAACGTTTATATTCAGTCACTCCTTATGCATTTAAAGGTTTGAAAAATACAACTTCTGGACCATTAATGTCCTGGCACCCCCAGTAGGAAAGTGCCAGGCTGGAGCGCAGTACAGATCAGAAGCAGGGAGAGTTATGCCCAGGGGTCTGGCTACCAACTTTGGAGACAATTCTGGTTTGGAAGGGGCATTAGACACCAACCAATATTAAATTAAGAAAACATGCAAGATAGGTGAATCATTCTTAACTGGTTAAAAGGGACAGAGGATCCGACTAGTGTCTTCAGGGACCTCTATCCCCAGGAGCTACAGCTAGAGATGGGTACTAGTCCATTATTCCCACGTGGCAGATAGAGACGGCCATACCCATGTGAATTGTGGGTCTGCTCTTGCACTAGCCCCTGCTGGTGTGACTTATGCCCACGGCTATCCTATTATCCTATTGACCGGAAGCTCTCTGTCACTTCCCACACCCCTGCAGGCTGTGTAGTCTCTTCTACTGGAATGCATGTGAGAAGTCGTCTCACCAGTGACAGTGTGTAGCTCAAGGGATCACACAACAGACTTGGGCACCTGTGTGAGAGTGGACAAGTCACCTACACATCAAATGTGCCAATGGAAACCATGGTCTGATGAACTATTTATCTGTGTTCTTCATGCCAAGTTAGAGAAGGAAAGGTGACTGTCAGGGAGGGCAATGATGCATGCACATTGATTAGCGTTTAATAACTGTTCGTGGTTAATTAGTTCACATATTTAATACCCCAGTGGGTAATAGTTGCACCCCATTTAGAGGGGTATGAGTGCTTGTTGGTCAAAAGTCATGTCCCAAGTATCAAGTTTCCATTCAGACTAATGCATTTATCTGTCTGACCACAGAGTTGCACCGTCCATCCCACCAGAGCCAGTTTGCACCATTCATAATAAATGTGGCTTTTACATCAGTCTATGTGTGTTTCTCCCTTACTGTATGAGTGCATGTAGTAAGCCGGGCAGGGCTTGTCCAAGTGGACCCATGGGAGAAGACGAATACCCTACTACCCCGAGGACCCCAAACAAGATAGAAGTCTTATTAGGAGCGAAGGATCATAATCCCAAGGTTACACCAGCCCTGCACTGAGTAGGGATTACAGAGGTTTAATCTAAGGGAATCCAGGAGTGTAGAGTAGAATTGTTTTTCAGCTCAATACCATCGATAGTATCCAGCGCTAACACAGGACTAGAATTATGTGTATAAATGTTAGAGAAAAACAATTGTTTCTGACAGTGTTCCAGGAATAGATTCTGAATTCAACACGGACAGAGTGGTTCTTAAAAACATCAAATAAACTTTAATTACACCATACAAATACTTTATTTACAGAGAAGCTGTGAGATTAACACAGGCGGTCTAGTAAGAAGCCAGGACAAAGGGGGTGGGATCCCCAGGCCTGAGGCGCCAGGGGGCGTTCAGGACCCCCTCTTATTGGTTGTGATAATTACGGCTAAGGCTATGGCTGAACCTTCAAAAGGTTTTAAAAAAAAAGCTATGATCTCTTTTTCACCAAACAAACCTCAAGTCCTTATTTCAAGCAAAAAGGGGATGGGTAGCAAGAAAGGGGGGCGTCAGCCACTAGTCAGTTTATCAAGATTCTGGTAGAGGTAATGTGCAGAGAGATCTAGGGGGGACCTTACACGCTAACACCCTATCAAAAGCCCAAACACACCCAGGTCCCAGGGGCTACAAGTTCATAACACTGATTCTAATTAAATGAAATGATAGGACTGATAAGAAGACAAGCTGCATGCGATGTATCCACCAAATACCCACTGTCACAAATTAATCTTTATAAAAAATAAAAAATACAATTTCAGTCAAAACAGACAAATCTAACAAAGGATGGGTAAAGGTTAAATCAACTAAATTGACGTGATAAATTCGCAATTACTAATTGTTGGCACAGTCAGTGTCTATCTGACAGGAGAAACCGCAGAAGAGTGGACCTCAAAGTCAAATTTGCCTAAAGTGATTCATCTAAAGGTTAAACATTCTAAATAAATTCTTGAACAATACATAAACTAAAACACGTAGCTAAATCCCAGCAAGTTCAACAGGTTCGACCATAATCGAGCGGATTCTAACATGTTTGACTTTAAATGGATACATTATATAGCATGTTTAATTGTTTTCCAGGCAAACATTTTATAGTCTATTTCAGTGGTTCCCAAACTTTTTCAGTTCGCGGCACCCTTAGAGTCTCCATAATTTTTTCAAGGCACCCCTCCAAAATAAATTACCGAGCAGTCCTGATTTAGAAGTAGTTGGGTCAAAAAATTGTAATAAGTATTTAGGTCAGGACAGAAATACTTATTAAGTTGTATGCAAAAATGCTCCCTCTGCATCCAGACACTCTGCCCCCTCTGTATCCAGACACTCTGCCCCCTCTGCATCCAGACACTCTGCCCTCTCTCACGCTGTCCCCCTCTCACGCTGGTCCCCCCTCCTCTGCCCTCTGTCACGCTGGACCCCTCCTCAGCCCTCTGTCACGCTGGTCCCCCCTTGCCCTCTGCCACGCTGGCCCCCCGTCCTCTGTCCCCTCTGCCACGCTGGCCCCCCGTCCTCTGTCCCCTCTGCCACGCTGGTCCCCCCTCCTCTGTCCCCTCTGCCACGCTGGTCCCCCCTCCTCTGTCCCCTCTGCCACGCTGGTCCCCCCTCCTCGGTCCCCTCTGCCACGCTGGTCCCCCCTCCTTGGTCCCCTCTGCCACGGCACCAGCCATAGAAATAACAAATAACACAAAAACTTACCAATCCGCACGGCGCCGGGACCCAGCATCCACCTCTCTCACGCATCTGTCACTGACAAGTTGCTGCCTGAGAGAGGAGGATGCTGGGAACTTTGGGAACTGCCGGTCTATTTTAAAGTCGTTTGTTTTAACTGCAATCCTTAACATTAAACCGTGAATCCAAATCAAACCAGTCCAAAAATGATGATCATATCACAAACAAGTTTGAAGCCTTCAAACTCGCTACAGTACATTGAATTTTGAACCAGTTCAAATAATTTGACCACCTCACTTTTCACTGCGGGCAATAACTAAATTACAATTCAACAACCAACGCTAGTAAGTTTATATTGGGTGAGCAGGTTGTCGAAGAGGAGACGGTAATAAACATCGGATTACAGTTAAATTCATCTAGAAATAAAACGAATTGCCTGTAGCGGCAAATGTGCACAAAATCACAAGAAACTAGAATGTGACACGCTGGATTTATGGGTGAATTTTAGTTTCTAAGCGGAGTTCTATATTGAATAACGTCGTCTACAAAAGGAAGAAGAAAAGAATCAAGTTTGGCACAGCTGGGGGCATAGATGGAACAGAAAAAAAACCATTTCAAATAGAATATTTTTGACCCCAAAGTCACATATATTTCTATTTCTATCTACGCCACAAGTGTTCCACTTACTCATTGTTACCGAATCGTCCCAATTTACCGGACAGCGAGCGGTGAACTCAGAGCCGCTGATAAGAAATATTGAACGAAGGTAAATGAAACCCCCAAGAATATATCTTGAGTCGAATAATGAAGAAGAACAGACAGGTTATTAAATTAGTTGCAAAATACTGCAGTCCTAAACGGCAACAACAGAAAGGTGAACAGCTATTGTGTTCTTCTTCCTATTGTGCTTTGTTCCTAAATAATCCTGGTTAGAGACAGCTTTTCATACACAACACAATGTCTGAGCGGCTGTGTCTCCGGCTAAAGTGCAGGGGGTCTGAAGGAGGCCACACGAAATAGGACATCCAAACATTGAAGCGTTTAGCCTCTCGCCACTGAAGTATATAATACACAAGTGCTGCCACGACGGCAGAATAGAGAACCGGGAACAGGGGAGATAAAGCTATTAAAGGCTGAACAAGAGTCTCAGCATCCAGACGCTGCTGTATATTACCCAAGATATAAATGTACAGATCCCGTCCAGCTGATTACATCTTGATCTAGGAATGTTCTGCGAGGACCTAGAGTCTGACGCTAGATACCAGTCATTCATCCTAACCAAACGCTCTCTGCGGGATTAAATGCCATTCTATCTAATAATATGATTTATACCCGCAGTCTCCCCTGCCCAGATCAAAACATTGTAACAATAATTCATTGTAGGGGATGCTGTGAGGAGTAATCCTGTTTGCAAAGCTGAAATAAATGAGCATTTGGGCATTGCTTGACACATATTCTGGCAGCTTATTATATTTATTTAATATTTATATGAAAGGGTGATTTAGAAAACCTGCAATTCCCACTCTGCACGCCTCCACATTACATGTTGTGTGCAGTATCCTTACCGCTGTAGCAGACGCACCACGCGCGGCCTATAGAGAGCAGAACAGATAGAGTCTGTCCTGCATTGTACCAGGTCTTGCTGTGGCCCACAGCCAAACCGGCAATCGTCAATCTGGCAGCGAATCGGAATGTTTTGTTATCGCGGCCCTGAGATGGTGATAATCGAACAGGTGTTTTGGCGGCACAAGTAAAAGTATGGGTACACTACAGCTGGCGACAGCCGTGTTATCACCATATAGGGTGAAGCAAGTTAAAACCCCAACGTCAGCAAACGCACTCTCTTTCCGTCTTCAATAAACAGGTCAAGTTTGTTGTGTTGTCATCCGGGTAATTTGCATTAAGTGACACCATGAATAGTATTGAATTAAATCAACTTCTTCAACTTTTGAAATCCATTCCTCCAAAGGTTCTGTTTACTGTTATGCGGTAATGATGAAGATATTCTAACGCCGCTTATTGTGCCGATAGAAAATCTTGTGTTGTGGCAATTTACTTATGTGTTTCCCCCAGAGGAGGATAGAGGGGGGATTACATTGCAATGGGAACAAGTTTACACACAACAGAGTTACATTAAGTGTTCATTAGGGAATTAATGAGATTAGTGGAAATAGGCATTATTAAGGTAAAGAACATTATTTCTGTGAACAATGTAAAAAAAATGTAGGGCAGGTCCATCCAATTTATAATGCAATTCCAATACCTACTAAGCTGTGTCTCTCTCTACTTCTAACTTACTTTCCTCAGCCAGAAATTCCACTGCTGACAAAATATCCAGTTCTAACAAGTACAATCACCACCCCTGTACCCTCCCAAACGTTGCATGAAAACTTGTAGAAACCAAACAATGAATATCTTCTGTAAGTGGAAAATGTTTTTTTTTGCTTTTAAGTCTAGAAATCCTCAGCAGATGAAGTTGTCCAGCGTTGCTGGGCACCTATATACGTAGCGGCTCAGGACTAGTGGTCCGACTCCTGCTGGCACAGTCACCAACATTGGCCATTCGTCCAGCATTGAGGTGGAGGGGAGAGTGGCTGTAGTTTCATGGCAATTTCTCTATGTGGATGTGATAAATGATTACGTTATTTCAGCATATTATACCCAGGCTGGTGTTGTAACGTTTGGCTGTATAACTCAGAGGCCGCCACTAGGACTGACCTTTCTGCTCTTTCCAAGCTGTAAATAATTTATATTCATTCTAAAGATCTGGGAGAAGCAGGAAGCAGCCAAGGCATGTAATATGGATTAACGCAGCGTATGAGAAACAAAACTAGATATGGACAATGTCACAGCTCCTAGCAATATGGGAAGTATACAGAACGGGCCACCGAAAACGTCACACACAAATGTTCTTGTGCAGCATTGGAGAGTAATCCCCAATCACAGGTTGTTGTGACTAGATATCTCTATATATGGGAACCTGCACTAATAGAAAAACAAAATACAGAACATACCTAACGTTACACTCCGTTATTTTTTTTTAATTGACTTTACATTTTTCTGATTGACGTATCTAGTATGCAGACGTATCATCATACTCTTAAAGCGTTTCTCGATTCACCTTAAATGTATCTTCATGTGTACGCCCTCTAACGCACTATTTAGATATGTGCCTATCAGCATAACCACAGACGAGCGCCATTTTTGCAGCAATCCTTGTACTATACATACTGGGCCTGAGTCATTAAGGCAAAAAAGGAATAAATGTTCTTTGGGATAAACCATGTTACAATGCAAGGGGTGCAAATTTAGTTTATTATTTTGCACATAAGATAAATACTGGCTGTTTTTTCATGTAGCACACAAATATTTGCCAGCTTTATTATTACACTGAAATTTAAAGTTGATCTAGGACATGTCCTACCCCAACTATAAATCTTTCCCCACATTTTAAATTTACCTCCCCCTCCAATGCAACATGGTTTTGCCCAAGTGCAAATGTTACTCCTTTTTTATGCTTTGCTCTCCTTAATGACTCCACTGTGTGTAGTATTTGAGGGTGATGTGTACACATAGAATATGAACGTATAGATGAACGGATAAGGTCACAATGCCGCCCCTTGTATGAGACCGGATACACGTGCGTCCTATTCCGCGGTGATTATACAACAGCCGGAGATATAATATCTGATTGGCTGAATGAACAAAAAAAAAAAACCAATATTAAGAATTCAGATATTCAGAAACTAATCACCGTTACATCCACATCAGGGTTTGGCTGTAAGTCTGTATATAGCAGAGATTTAGTGATTTTCTATACATTCACAGTCATCTGTTTCCATGTTATGTAGGTCACATTAAGAAGCTTCTTTTTGTTTTTATTGTAAAGACTAATCCATATTGGTAAACCTGCTTCAACACAATGTAATCTGATCAAGGATACTTAAGATAACAGACCACTGTCTCGGTCAATGACAGACAAATGCACCGACTGCATCATGATACAAACACATTGCTTATTATATAAACATGTATATCGCTCACACTGATTCCTGTGGGATTAACAAAGGCTCTATCAGATCTGAGAGATGCTATAAAGTTATTGCTTTGTTAAATCAAGTATTCTATCAATTTGTATAACAATGTGTCCACTTGGGGAACTATTATACTGGGGTCCGTGGCTAAAAACTCATTTTATTGCAGCGAGCAGCTTTGCAATTAGATGTGGTTTTATTAATTTCATATATACAGAGACATGTGTTATCTGGTATACAAAGTGATATGTTTTACTAAACATTTATAAGTGACATATAAAAAGCTCTTATATGTCCTGGCACTAACTGTACTTCACATTTATAAATGCTAAAGTATACAGCGTATAATGCAACGTATAATTTTCTCCGATGTGACCTCTAGCCTCATAGAGATATAATCTTGTCTTTCCACAATATCAGTGTTTGCGGCAGAGAAATGTCTCAAATAAAACATATTAAAAATGAAATCGCTCAAACTATAACACCCAATCTCCATTAAAGATTTAAGTCAAGCTTGGACAACATGTGACTCTCCAGGTGTTGTGAAACTACAAGCTCCAGCATGCTTTGCAAGCTGATAGCTAGTAGTGCATGCTGGGACTTGTAGTTTCACAAGTCACAGCAGATTGTCCAGGCTTGAATTAAGTAATTGACTCTAGGAGTGTTGCAGTCCTAAGTCAGCGATACAAGTGCAGGTGACATTTTGCTATTCTTACTGAGGAACACAAAAACCCCCCAAAAAGTTCATTCTTAAAAAAAAAAACGTGCCCATCCTAACATCCAAGCTCACTACATAAGTATAAAGTTACAAGTTACGTTGCAATAAGAAGAAATGTGTCATTAAAATAAATACATTTGTCTGTGAGATCTCTGACGGTTGCATTTCTAAACACGAGCTTCATCATGAAGATCAAAAAAACCCATTAAAGCAAATCAGAGTTTTGTAAAAAGCAATTGAAAAACACCAATCAAGGGAAGGCTGTAAAAAAGATCTCAAAAACTTGTCTTGGAGTGAGCAATTCATAGTTCAGACCACAAGTCCATTGAGAGCTTACGGAATGATTTGAAACTTGCTTCTCACCAACATTCCGCATCCAATCGGATGGAAAGACTGGAATGAAGAATGGGAATTGCAGTGTCCAGGTAAGTTAAGCAGGTAGAGACTTATTCAAATATACTCACAGTTAGTAATAGCAGCAAAAGGGGCTTCTACCAAGTAGAACAAGGGGGTGTATTTATGTAATCAATTAATACCCAAAGGATCTATCTTTGTAATTAAGGAAACTCTTTAGGGACCAATTCAATCCAGCACGGCCAGTGGCACTTTTTACAAGAGAATAGAAAATTTTGCACACAAAATTCCACCTAAGCTCGCCAGACCTCACACGAAAAGCGGCTTTCAGTTTTGCGTGCAAATCCGAGCAGCGTTGATTTCTCAGCAACTACTGAGGAACTGCTGCCAGCTATTGTGGAACTACAAATTCCAGCATGCACTGACACACATTGACTGACAGGATGAGCTAGTGCTTGTTAAGAAACTTAGCAGGAAAATACCCATTTTATGACTGTGTCTAAGATTTATAGTGATTTGTATGAGTTTACGACCACTGCGCCTCACCATTAACTTATAAAATATATTTTTAATGAGGTGCTTTTGAATTTACAGCCATATGATGAATTTTTGAGTCCGTTTTTTTTTTTTTGCATTTTTCTGATTTATTTAGGTTCTGTCTTCATTCAAGGAAAATGTTTGAAGAGCAGGCAGCTGAAGTGTTTAAAACACATATAGGATACAAATACGGATAAGAACAAGACAACGAGAAATTAACTATGTAAAACATATTTTGGTTGTTGAAAGAGCGGTGAATTAGGTAACTTACCGCTCTTTGTTCACCAGGCTTTTATATTCAGAATATTATTGCTGGTTACACTTCGGATACTACCATATGTCTAGGAAGTTTAACCCCCTGTAATGGACAAACGTCAGTGGTAGCAATACTGTGCGCCAAACAAATTATGCTAAATGAGGGATCCCCATTGTTCACATGTAAGTTCTCCAAAATAATATGCATGTGAGCTGGCTAATAAAAATGTAACCGCTCTGTCTATAATCAGCTACACGTTCCTCATTCTCCTTCAAACATGGGAATAAATCTCAGCTTGCAGATATGTTATCGTTGGGTAATACAACATATGAGCTTACTTCTCTGCCTTGGTTAGGATTGGTTGTCCTTAGATCTGTTGTATAGATACAAAGTAACTGGACGCTAGAGTTTTATAGGAAGGTGAACTTCCTCTTTAAATTATCAGGAGACTGCACAAAGATCCGCCCACCAAGAGGAAGAGGTAAAACGTTTTTTTTTTTAGATGTGTTTTGTTCGTCACTTTCTGTGTTTTCTTTATTTACTCCGTAAAGAAACACCGTTCAGGTGGTTCATTGTAAAAAAATGTTCTTTAGTGGGGTATCATTATCATTTTGGGGTAAATTTATCAAAACTTCTAAAAAGGAAAAGTGGAGATGTTGCCCATAGCAACCAATCAGTTTCTAGCTATCATTTATCTAATACATTCTAGGAAATGATAGCTAGAATCTGATTGGTTGCTATGGGCAACACCTCCACTCTTTCTTTTGCTAAGGTTTGATAAATCTACCCCCAAGTCATTGAAAGCAGAACTTTGGTTCCTCTCATACAGACCTTGCTGGACAATTTTCTCACTGGCAACTAAATAAGCCAAACAATTGATCGGACTGATCCAATGGAATCGTATCACTCAGAAAGAGATCAGGTCAGCCAGTTCCCCCTCATGTGTGAGATCATCAGCCAGACTATGAGTTGTAGGATCTGTGCAATTTGGATCTGCAGATATGTGGCCAATTTCTACACAGACATGATTGCTTGATCTGAACAACGCATTTCACCATTACCTGTAAAAGATGTTTGGGGGTTTCTTTTGGAGCTCTTGAGAAGTGCTGACACGTCAGAAGCACCCCTATAATGATCCTAAACTACCTCTTTTTCCACTTAAATAAAATTTTAAAGAAAGATGCTGTAAAAACAGCACAACAATGTCCTTTGTAAACCACATCCATATAGATGTAACTTAAGTATCACCTTTTGGCTGCTTTGTAAGAAGAGCCTCTTACTAAAATGTGACTGTTTAACCATTGGGACGTACAGAAACGGCTAAACCGATTATATCATCTGCTCAAGCATGTTCACCAGCCCTAGCCGGCGGCCAAAGCATGATAATAATCTACTTTCTTAATGAAATTCATGAGGATTTGCAAACAGAAAAAGAAAACAACCTGGAAGGGGACAGCGGAGGAGGGGGGCTTGTCAGATGGCCGAGATTTGCACACTAATGAAGATTATGAGGTGGGGGAACAGATCTTGGAGTCGTCCAAATGCATAAAATTATGAAGTCCAGATGATTAAGCAGGAAATACAAGCAGCAGAATATATTTCATGACCCAGTGACATCTCCCATCCAGACTGACTGCTGCTAATTGAATTGCTTCTTGAAGTGTACGGCAGTTAGTGGGCTGACAAAAGAAACGCAGAGATATTCTTCATTTCTTATCTCCATTGGAGAAAACACAGCTCTGGATTTTTTTTTTGACGAGCTATGTGGGAATACAGCCGCTTCTTGCATCCTCTTTGGTATTGGCGACAACAAAAAAGTTTTTTTTTTGGACAATGTTACACGTTAGAGACAGTAACTAGGTTCAGCCGACAGACGGGCAGCCTCGCTGCAGCCTGATCTGACATTAAATGAGAGCTGTGAAGATGAGATAAGAGATTGATGAACTTCAAGGCTGGAAGAGGCAAAGGAGAAATATGGCAATGTACTCACACAGGGCAAGATGGATGGAGCGGACATGTTTAGATAGTCAACAACCCATTCATTACAGGCAACAAACCGTTACCAAGAACAAGGCAATAAAATAAAGTCCAAGTAACCCCCCCCCTGCCCCCCCCCCCACCAAAAGCATCTTTTGACCTTTTCACTGCCAAATTTGCACCTCAGAAGGGCCCCATCATGGCATTTTCACGCTACGCAGTTTTTAATTCATTTTTATTTCAGATTTTATCTTGTTCTTTTGGGACAGATTTGGTACCAGCAAATATCTTTAATTTATGGGCATTAACCGTTTGCTACATTGACAAAATGTATTGAACCTACCAAATGTATCCTTTATTTATTTCCACAATGTCTACAACCACAACTGCTATAAAGCATCATTTAATCTTGAATAAACTATCTAATAAAGCAGTAACCACTTTCTGTCATATGTTATAAAAACAAAATGAAAAACATTTTTATTGCCAAAACAAAAAAAAAAAATCCCAATCTATGGCCGGGCGGCTATGAAAGTATCAATAAGCGTCTGCTAATCATTTCCAAACACCTATCTACAAGCGGTTCCATAGTTCTGCTGATTACCATCATCTGCTACTTACACCTGTGTCTGACCCTCCGCAAATAAAACAGCTTTTTCTGCATTATCTGCGTCCTTTTCCCAGTCTGAATTGTTCCACAATGCCGATAACACTCCCTGACTGTACTCGTCTACGTTACAATACCCCCCTTCCCTCGCGTCTCTTCACTCATAAGTGCCAAAAATTTGTAGGACCGCATAGCCACATTTGTGACCATTCGCTTTCTGGCTACGCGCTGCGCGCAAACATGCGAGGTATACTATGAAAATGGGCATAGTGCCAGAGTGCTGGATCTAGCAGGCTGTACCTACCACAAGTGCTTCAGAGTAGGACAAAAAGATAAAGTGATAAAGTAAAGCATGTCAGTTATGCTTTCAGTTGATCACCACTTATTTAATTTCAGGTAGACAGGAACACATTTCAATCTTGAGCCATTTAGTCAAGTATATTGAAGGAAAAAACAATACCTCTGTCTATGTTTCATTATAATGTCTCCTTAAAAAGTTGCCACAATTTCTTGAAAGAATAAGAAGTGTCGATCTCTACCTAATGCCTCCGTTTCCATCCTATTGTTATGTTGCAAAGTTATTATCCATTAATTACTACTCTCTCTCCAGGCAGCCACCACCCCACCTGCACGGTAGCATTCTGCTGTGTCCCTCTTTTTCCTGTGCAGGAACAGACACCATACAGTTGCAGTAGAGAAGAGATGTTAAGGGGAAGACCTGCGGCATCCAGTTGTCATGGTGACATCTTTACCATTCATCCAAATCCCTTTGCTGGATCAGACAGGTGTAGAGACTACACAGGGCGGGCGCAGAACGGGGGGTGGTTATAGTACTAAGGAGGATCAGTTACAAAGCTGGAAAATGCATTAAGAGACAGTCGTCAAACAATATATAAAATGTATTATAGAGAGAAGAATACGTTACTGTATCAGGTAAAAGATCACTTCATAAATAATTATACAACCTATATTACCATGAATAGTCATTTGCAAACTGTTGCCGACTATACAGAAGTACAATGGTTAAACTTTACACAAGTTACGTGTATGTTGCTCATAAAAGACCTTACTAGAAAACAAGTATATATCAATGTCAATTAAAAGACTCCTTATAGTTGTCAGCTGCTCAGACCCAGTGGTAACCCCATCGGTTGGCTGTACACACACGCGTCCTATTGTCTTACATCCGTGATCCGTGCATCAGTCTATCTGAATGTTGGAGTAGACTGTTGCCATTTTCTGAATAGAGTTCAGTGATGAACCCTACTGGAAGTTAAGTTGGTTTTACGGTGACTGCAATTGACACCAGTGGGTATATTTACCAAACTGCAGGTTTGAAACAGTGGAGATGTTGCTTATAGCAACCAATCAGATTCTAGTTATTATTTATTGCATTCTACAAAATGACAGCTAGAATCTGATTTCTTTTCACGCACTTGACAAGCACCTGTGTGTACGAGCCTTAATCAGGGACCGAATATCCGTGTCAGCAGAACAAATGTATGTATGGGGATTTCCTGAATGTACTAACGTCACATTGTATTATATATACACATATACAATACAAATACTTTAATCCTTCTACTGATTTTAGTCTGTAGTCCTTTCCTCTATTGCTGGGTTTTACAAACCATTATTTGATGTCTATAGCACCGTGCCCGTACTCACTGAGTCACCTGTTTCCAAGCATTACACCCGTGACCTCTCACTACATGTGGAGAGATATAGGGACATGTTTATTTATTAACAATATCTTGTCCCGTCAATTATATCATCTGTCACTGCAACATTGATAGATGATTTTTCTGCTCCATTTATTAAAGAATCATCCGGGACAACGCGTCCGATAGGAGCCTGTACCAGTGATCATGTTACATACCTTAAAGGTCCCGTTGTCTGTCTCTTCTCTCCGGTCAGTACGGCAAAGATGCTTTGTACATACATGACCTAAGATCACGCAGGCGCAGAGACATACCTGCGATAGTGACCGGAGGGGAGCGCAGATAGCTGCAGTGAGGGATCCTCAGGGGCCCCTAACAGGGCATGTTTTCCATATCTCTTTTCTGGAGCACAGGTGTAATCATCACAGACTGACACATTGTAACTCATCCACCGGTGATTAGGAAATCACAAAGTGACCTCAATTTTGTTAAGTGTAAATTGCATTTATAATGATGTCACTGTGAGCTGGAAACCTGCACTGTTAGGGCTCTCTGAGGACTGGGTTTGGGAAACACTGCTGTACCACAGTGCTCGGCCCATAAGCTTCAATCTTCAGACGCAAGTTACGAAAATATTTGATTTAAATCACACAAAACCATTTTGCGCACGTCAGTGGACCGCAGTAGATATCCGAGATCACTGCCGCGATCCTTTAGTTATAAATTAATGTGAAACTTTATTTTGCCTCTGTTTTCGGGGGATTTTAGGTTAAAAGTGCTTTGTTAATAGGCGCCACACAGAGCTGTATCTCGCTGCAAGACATTAATGCTCACAATTTAGAAACTCTAGAGCTACAAAATAAGATGTGTTAACTTTGCATAGAGAATGGCTGGGGAAAAAAAAAAAAAAAAGCTTATTTTGATAACTAAACCCCCTGGACCTAGAGACAGCCAGTGAAGCCCCCTCCGCCGCCCTGCCCCGCCCCCCCCCCCCCCCACTAAATCAGGAAATATATAGTGAGGATGGCACAGTTCATTCTGAAGGGAAGATTTAACAAGCACGCCCACACAACTATGCACAGCGTGAGATGTATTCACAGGAATCATTGCATACAGGGAGCGCAAACTCTCCATCTGATCCTCTTATTATCAGAGATAACAGCTATCAGCGTCCATCTTTTCCAAGCGCACATTACCTAGACACGGAGAGAAATGCAGGCGTCACCACTATCCCATCTGCCTGGCGCCTGTTCAGCTTCAAAGCCCAACACAACAGACACAGGAAAATGAATGAATACCCAATTTAAAGCTGAATGTATGAGCCATGTACAGCATTCATACATTTCAAAGCCACCTAGGCGTATATGTTTTTGCTTACAGTTTTGACCGCTTGCTCTATCAGGATCCTCATAACGTGGGCGATAGAGCCGAGTGTACCGCTCTGATTGTCATTTATTATACATAGGGGTAGATTTACTAATCTTCTGAAAAGGAAAAGAGGAGGTATTGCTCATAGCAGCCAGATTATAGCTAACATTTTCTAGAACGTAAACAGTAAACGATAGCTAGAATCTGCTATGGACACTTTTGCTTTTGAGAAGATTTAGTAAATCTAACCTGTACCTGGATCACGTAGAAATAACTTATTGTAGACATTTATTTTAATTAGGGATGCAGTGCACCACTGTATATCATTGCACATTTTTTATATTGTGTTGTATTTCTTTTTCATCTCATTGACCAACACGTCCTTTTAGCCTGAATGCATGGGACGGGGGTCATTAGACTGTCATCCTGTACCTGAGAGAGATATGAAACCTAACAGCAAGTAATTTAGGAAATCACAGACTGGTGTAAATTTTGTTAACTATAAATTGCATTTAAAATCCAATTTTAGAGAATATATCACATTCTGGTGTTAAAAATCTGAGGTAATAGCTCAGATGTTTTGGTGCCAGTGAGGATATCCCCTGTCAATATGTGTCTCTAAAACTGTATAAAACGAGCTATGTTTTACCATGTACTGTATCATTCCATCTGTAACTTCTGGAGGTCGCTAGTACCTCAAGCTAGCGTGTAACTGTCCTTCTAAAGACTACTTGAGCTAATAAAACATCACTGCTTCAATATCCTGCTTTGACACCTACTTACTGTAAATTCCTGTGACCTACAGATTAGACCAATCTAATCTGTTATCCAGCTGTACTGAGGTTGGGACCCTGCATCCAGTACCAACGCTCTGTTTGCTAACCCGCAGCTCTGGCCAGTGTGATAGGTAAATTGGAACCATCCACAACAACCCTGATCTGAAGGAAGAGGTCAGTGGTACCAGCCCAGGTGCCCAGCAAGGGGGGGACACCAGCAGCGACAGTCACCCACAAGAAAACGCTTCTAGGTACAAGCGCAGGAGCCTAGTGGTGGCAGCAGGCCCCTCCTACTGCGGTTAGATGGGCGCAATTTGGATAAAGAAAGGGGACGGTGGCAAGGCAAGCTCAGCCAATCCCCAGCAACGCGGACAGGGTGGCATAGGAGGTCCATCCTGTCACATAACCCGTAATGTGATATGTAACAGTGAAGGTGCAAAATAAAATTCTGATTATAAAGGGGGTGTCCACATTTGGGCCAGCCCTGCTCAATAAACATTGCCCCTCCCCACAAAGAAGGAACTACCAGAACACTGGGGGGTACAACTGCTACAGATGTCCATATATATATATATATATATATATATATATATATATATATATATATATATATATATATATATATATATATATATATATATGGATTTTTTCACTCTTAGCTGGTACGGCCAATACAGAAGTACGGGGCATTTTGACAAATGTGACTTGTTCTATTGGTTAATTTATCAGCTTTACCATAAAAGAACAATATATTGAAAAATTACATATTTTTAAATCAATTGTGGATAAAAGATGGGTAGAGGTACACTTATTAACAAGGAACATCTTATATATACTAGTTAAATAATATATATAAAGAAAGAGAGAGAGATACACACAATGGACATAATTTTATTGAGCTATATAAAATGCACAATATGTAAAACACATATATAGAATATCTTTATAACCAGTGTCTTGTATGTAATAAGTAATAACGAGCCCTGTAATATAATTAATTGCAGACAGTAGAAGTCACCCTTCCTTTTTAGCCCTATATAATAGCTATGAGGTTACGGCCTCGAGCCTTCATATGTTACACACACGCGATGGATGGGTCGACAGGCAGACACGCGTGTGCCGAGGTCAGTTTGAGTATCTGCTGTTCAACAACAAAAAAACAAGTCCCAGAAACTTTCCCAATTCGGCTTTTTTCACACCTCTGATTTAGCTCTCCCAGTTCTTTCCCGTCCTGATAAATGAGTTTTGTTCGTCAGCCGCGTAATACTTTTAACGGTGGCCATAAAGCAGAGGCCGCCTGATAGCATCTTTCACAGGCTGAAACTTGCTTAAATAATGACACATTCAGGCAAGACATAAAACCCCGGCACCGCTGCCGGCCGCCAGCGTCCTGTACCTTATACAAGTGACAGATTAGTTTGCTCTTTGTCATGCAGAAGGGCTAGATGCACATAATCTCCCTGCCCTATTGATCTACAGAACAATACTCTGCTGCCTCTCCCCGGGGAACTATTTTATCTCTATAATATGACAACGACTTATAGCCGCTTGGAAACTTCCCTTACATCTGTGTTTCGGATTTGTTGCACCTTGAAATCGGCCTAATGCAGACGAGTCTTTGTTCTCAGAAGACCTTTTACTTGAAGAACAGCAACAAAGTCTTTAGAGAACAGTCTGAGGGTTTGATGTGAGATTTAACGCAGAATAAATATTTGACCTGTTACGTGGGCCGGTTAGACGGTATCAAGTGTGCAAAACCGGATTATATATACATTGTGTTGAACATACAGCTTGAAATGTTCGAGCTTCTTTTGATTACATGGTGCATACGGGCCATAGGCGCTATAATCCATAACAACCGATGAGGTATTAGATTCGGCAAAATGTTCAGATTGGTCGCCATGAGTTACCACAATCACGTGCTATTAAGAAGAGTGGGGCTACCTGACTTTGAGCGGCCCTCTAACCTTCAAAATGGCCGCACATCACCCTTAATCTCACTAATAGGTTAAAATAATATATTTAATCAAAGAAAGAGACGCCTATCTGCAATAACATATCGGCAACATTTTATACAAGTGTTACAAACTATAACACACACGTCTGACAATACAGCAGGAAGGAGCTGGGGGCCGCAAGGTGACGGCTCGGGGGCCGCAGGTGAGGGCTTGGGGGTCGCCTATTGGCCATCACTGTATTAGAACCATGTTATTAATATAAGTGAAGGTATCTGGGATGTACAGTATATAAATTGGCTGTGTTTATTAAGCACTTTGTACAATGTTGTCAGTTGCAATATTCCATAATTTATATTAATAACACACAATTCTTATTCATCTGTCTGTATTAGAAAAATAAAATGCATTAATAACATATTTACACAAAATACCATCTATCATGGGATAGCCCAAGTAACAGATAAAACACCTATGATACAATCCCACCCAGTTTATTGTGCATTTTGCTAAGTTACAATTTATTATGAAATTAAATGCAAATCATTGTTACTTATTCTTGTGCTTCCTTCTTGTGGAAATAAAGCTTTTTCTACTACTATGCTGACGAGTGGAGAGGGAAATTCTGGACTGGTTATAGTTATACTTGCCTACTTTCAGGAAGTGCAGTCCGGGAGAGGGGCGTGACTAGAGGGTGGGAGGGGGCGGGGTTGCGGTCAAGGATGTCATTTTGGCCCCGCCCCCGCGATTCACTGCGATTCGCGTTCTTTTGGCCAGGGAATTGAAGGATGCGGGAGACTTGCCTGCTCTCCCGGGAGTCCAGGAGACCGACCCAGATTTCGGGAGTCTCCTGGACATTCCGGGAGACTCCTGAATTTTTGGGAGTTCTCACAGGAGAGCAGGGAAACCTCCCGCATTGTGCCCTCTTCGTTGGTGAAGCGGGTGGGGGCAGGGCTAAATGTGTCATCCTGGCCACACACCCTGCTGTGATAGGCCAATATTGATAAAATTTGGTAGGGGTGGTGCCAAAGTTGACAGATATAGGTTATAGCCAGGCAGGATTGGAATTAAAAACAATTTATATTGATCCTAGGTAAAAGGAAAGCGCCGTAAGACAGGCGTGAATGTTAGGGAGGCGTGACCCCTGTATTACGGTGACCGGGATCCACGCGACAATGCAGGGATGTACGCTCAATGGAGGCAGCCATGTTTTGGGCTGTACCAAAAATTCAGCCTATAAACCCCTCCGTGCCTTAAGCTCTGCAGTGAATTGAAAGGCTGTGTTCTCTTGAACATGTGTATGGCCCACAAAATGCGGACTTCACTGTGTGGAGGTGACAGGTTCCCCCTAATTAAATCACAGAAAACGGTAATGTGTCAAAAGGAACAGCTGGAGGGTATGAGATGTACCTTTAAAAACACACAAAGCAGAAGAGAAATCAGGTTGCAGAGGAATAACGAGCGCAGCCGGCTCTGATGTTGTATTATCACAAAGAAAAAACCTACTAAACTTTTATTTAGTATTTTACAGTGAGGGAGTCAAAGTGATTTAGCCTGATATTAGAAATGGAAACACCTAACAAGGCTGATCAGTTTTATGAAATTTGCGGTGAATCTGTCCTGTGTTTGAAGGAGTATTCTCATAAAGTGACTGCCTTGAGGTTGTGAAGGTTATGACGGGTTTTTACGATTTTGATTAAAAAAAAGAAAAAAAAAACCAGAACAAAACCTTGGAAACTGAAAATTAAACTGTAATATAGCTGTAATATAGCCGCCGTACGCTGGAAATGAAGCCAGTTATTTAAACGTACAGTGGAAATGAATGCTAATTAATCACCTTAATGACATATAGAGAGAGAGAGAGAGAGTGGAGTTGCATTAAAAATAAAGTGCAAAAGAAAAAAAACCTAACTAAATGACTCACTGAGATCTGAAAATAGAACAGCATCTGTGATCATTAAATCTCTCTTTAACGAGATGTAGAGCGAGACCATATCATGCAGTTGGCTGATTCAGCGCACCCTGTCAGCGGGACCCTCTGATGTTGTGTACATTGTGGTAACAGGGTGACTAACATCACTCTCTTTGGGGCAGTGGAATATTTTACCAAGTCTGCTGTCCTTAGGTATTCATGGATCAGGCCTGGTCAACCTGTGGCTCTCCAGGTGTTGTAAAACTACAAGTCCCATCATGCCCTGCCAGCTATAGGCTGGCTATCTGCTGGCAAAGCATTCTGGGGCTTGTAGTTTCACAACACCTGGAGAGTCACCGGTTCTTCCAGGCCTGGCCTAAACCAATATTCATGAGAATACAGCGTATCGATACACTAGGAACATCACTGAGAAGTGAAGTAAATGGACAGGATGCTATTTCAGAAATATTGGTTCAGTCCGCAAACTGTCGGCCTCCATTATGTTTAAATGAGAGATGCATTCTGTAAGACCGTGGCAACATTACAGCAATGTAAAATAAGCCCATTCAGAGCTGGAGAGAGAATGTCCTGCTTAGAAACCTCGCCAGACCTGCCGGCTTGGTGGATGGTAGGTAAGTAACCACTTCAAACAACTCCCCATAAAATATTTTTTTATTACCCTTTAGTAAACATATAGGTGAATAGGATGCCATTCTCATTAGGGTGAACTATTGTAATATATGGGCCTACAAGCCTTAGTGAACACCTGGGACCAGTCTTCTCTAATAGTCACCTGTAGCAGCCCACTTAGACTTTAAGCAAGGAGAATTCTCTGGTGCCCACAGGTCTTAAACACGAAGTCCCAGATGCTCACTAGTAGAGTGTATATGGAACCAGACAACCAGAAATGCCAAAAGTCAACAACAGATTTCACCAAGGTACAGAAATCCAATCTAGAAGAATAGTCAGGTCAAAAGTTACGATCAAGTCAGGCAGCTACCGACCAGGAACAATACAATTACCAGAGCAAGTAATATCCAGTAGGACCGATCACAGAGAATCAGGTAACACTTACGCCTGGACTTACTTATGTTAGTACATGAACACAGTGCAACCTTCCCATTTATCAGGTCAAACATATATTTTTCCAGAGGGACACAAAGGTTGGGCTGGTTTTGACAGTCTGTAATTAAATAAATTACAAGTGCAAAAATATACCAGAATCTAATCTTCAGAACAAAATGTATGTTTATTTATAACGTGCCTGTCGACTACACACAGTGGAGGCAGCCATCTTGAGGGCTGAACCAATATTCACTGTGTCTGAGCCGTAAAGGAAGAAGCAGGCTTCAATCTCAATATTGGTTCAATTTACACATTTTCCATCTTCAATCGTGCCTTAGTGATGCCACTAGTTCCCTGTGAACGGAGAGGTTTCGTTGTCATGAATATTGGTCCCACCCATGTCTGCCTCCATTGTGGGCAGGCAACAAAGTTCCATTTTAATTTGATTTATTTAGAACCCCCCCCCCCCCCCCAATAAAAACATATATACATCCAGCCAGCGACTTACGGATGGATGCCAGGTACAATGAACCACACAGCAACGTACATAACCCACATAGTTACTAAACAGGACTCAAATTCACAAGATGGCTTCCTCAAAACTGCTCTGATTGGCTGAGATAAATCAGCCATTCACAGAAGACGACAAGCCCTGACATCACACCGCCTGGAGACACCAACATGAACATGTGGGAGCAGAGCATTCCTAAGACTTTATATTGATTTTTTTTTTTTTTTTTTTTTTTAAAGTGAAAAATTATTTTTATTGGTATCCACAGGGAACAGTCCTCCTATTCTGAGCCGGAGACAAACTTTTCTCCAAGCTGAAAGATGACAAAAAGCATCAAAGTGGATTTAATGTTGCTGTGATAAAGGCTTTAGGCTCACACAGCTGTCACCGATGCAAAATGAATGCATAAAGAAGAAAACATCACTGCTGTTCAGCAAGCCGTGTGTGCATGTGTACGTATGTAATAAACATACATATATATATATATATATCATACTTGCCAACATTTCTTTTTCTTTTTCCAGGAGATGCCGGCTGGGACGTGGGCGTGCAGGGGGCGGGGCTGCAAAATCGCGTCATTTTGGCCCCGCCCCCGTGACGGAATGACGCAAATCGTGTCATTTTACAGCGGGGGCGGGGCTAAACGCCCCGATTCCGGGTGAATCGCGGCGTTTAAACTGAATTTTTCCCCCTTCCTATCAGGGAGATTGCCACACTCGTCCGGGAGACTCTCGGAAAATGCGGGAGTCTCCCAGACAATCCGGGAGAGTTGGCAAGTATGATTATATATATATATATATATATATATATATATATATATATATATATATATAAATATTGTGGCAATGGGAGTGGTTTTCCACAGGCCTCTAATAGTGGAATTAGCTATGGTGCTAACTGTCTGCAGGTAAAAGGCTGCAGACCAAGTTATATACAGGTGTGTACACTGGGCTTAAGTTCAGTAATGTACAGGTCAGAGACATGTTGTAAAGTATACGTAAAAAGTGATTTACTTGCATGCTTTAACGTGTCTGTATCCACAGAGCTGATGGGGGTGGCTGTGCTGATTAGGCGTTACAGAACACCTGAGGAGCCCTCCTTTAAAGACAAGGGGGTAAATGTATCAATATGCGGGTTCTTCAACACCTGCGTGTTCAGCCTTTTCCGCGATTAAATTTCAAGCAGCGCTGCATTGTAATAGGTTAACTTCCCTTTACAATGCAGCGCCGCTTGAAATTTAATCGCGGAAGAGGCTGAACACGCGGGTGTTGAAGAACCCGCATATTGATACATTTACCCCAAGGTGGGAGTGTCGCCTGTCAGTCATCCAAGCCTGTGGGAGGAGACATCTGTATTTAAACCTGGAGTTGTGCTCTTGTCAGAGGTGACTGACGCTGAACCAGTTGGCCAGTCAGTAGGGAGCTGTACTGTGTCTAGTTAGTGCTTAGGGTCACCAGGAGGTGCAAGTAAAAGGTAGTTGCTTGCTGGTGTCATCCTGACGGAAGTTGTGCAATTTATTGTGATGGAAACAATAAATATGTTTGATTTATAAAAGAAATTTCGTGTTGCTGATGTCTACTGGGTATTCTTGCAACAGAATATATATATACATACACACACATTTGTCTCTGATTGGCTGTCTGATGACTCATTACAATTGCCATGTCTTGACAACTTTACTTGTGAATTTGTTCAGCAGAAAATAACTATAGTTCTCCAAGTAGTTTTTAACAGATGTGCAGAAAATCCTCTCCGGTTGTCAGCTACCAGCGTTACAATCCTCTCCGGTTGTCAGCTACCAGCGCTACAATCCTCTCCGGTTGTCAGCTACCAGCGCTACAATCCTCTCACGTTGTCGGCTACCAGCGTTACAAGCCTCTCCGGTTGTCGGCTACCAGCGCTACAATCCTCTCACATTGGTAGTGGCTTTCTCCTGTGATGCTGGATAGAACTCCCAACCCCATCGCAGAATGATCCAGCTGGGACATGTCATTTCCTGGTTGCAGTCGCACAGGATGAGAGCAGTTACAATAATGTAATTGCTATCTTGGTCCTGACTGCAAGGTGCCAAATTCAAAGGAAACGGAGGCCTCCAGCCGTCCGGGAAAGGGACTCAGAAGAACATATTTGTGTGAGTAAAAGGAATAAAGATATAAAACATTTCAGATGTTTGGAGGCAAAGGTGCGCAATTCTTTTCACATGTCATAAAAATACACAAAGTTATAAAATACCACTGAATATACAGTTACTAACACTAAAACGTTCTACAATTAATATAGACGGTAGGTGTTACAATTAGCAGCCAGGCACTTCTGAGAGCCAAAGGAAATGACATGTACTGATCAATGCCTCAAACCCAAAATAAGGAAACAAACAGTTTTTGTTGGGGTCACATGATGTACTGTCCTTACTAGAGGCAGATTCAGAAGGCATTCTAGTAATGTAAAAAGGACAAGGTTATTAATATAAGCCCCTCTGGTGGTGGTCTGATAGCAGGACCCCCGCCATTCAGGAGACACCTGCCCCTTGATATCAGTCAGTTCTACGACCGATGAATGTTCTATGGCCGTGCTTCTGACACCGATATACGGAACTGAGCGTCTGTATTCTGCTAGTTGGGCAGAAGGAGATTTATTATGTCTATGACAGTTTTTAATACCGTAATCATAGACCAATCCTTACTAGACCTATTAAAGACACATGTACCAATGTCATTTTACTAGAAGAAGAAATGCTGGGTGAGCCATTTTTTTTTTTTTGGGGGGGGGGGGGGGTCTGATTTTTTTTTCACTCTCAAGGTTACATTACGGTCATAGAAAGCGATGAAGAGCCGCAGTGAAGACTCCTTATGGTAATGTGTTGACATCGATGATTAATGCGGCTTTGCAGGCTATTAAAACTAGAGCAATGGTGCAATTTTTTAGCTCTTCATAAAGTGTTTTCTCTTGAAAACCTTCAGTGGTGAAAGTATTCCCGGCATATTAAATGCAAACTACTTGCAACTGGCAGTTTTATTAGGTAGGTGGAAAGTGAAATGATTAGAACTGAATATTGCTCTTATCCTGCACTTGGCCGCAAAATTTTGTACGTTTGTCCGGTGAAATTTGGCCTTGTGTCTTTATTTCCGCCCGGAGTTCCCAGTCCTGCCCCAAACACACCTCACAGAGGAATTAATTTACCATCATCCCACCTCTACTCATAGACTACAAATTCTGCAAAATGCAAATTTATAAACACTGTGCAAAATGTTTTTACATTGAATGACAATGCAAAACTCTGTATCGGAGCAACGTCACACCTCTGAATGACTGGCGGCAGGAGGGGGAACTCGATGCGGCCAAAACTTCGCTAATCTCTACCTGGGAGATTTTAAATGCATGGAAAGTTTTACATTTTCAGGGTCTATTTACAGAGCTGCACTGAGCCAAAATCTGGAGACAACAGCTGATTACACCATAGAACGGCCATCGCAGCTCTTTGTTTTAATTTATCAAGGGGTTAAAGCAGGAGAAATCAGAGATCGCTCCTACCTTATCCTGATAACCGGTGGTCACTGCAGTTCCTATAGACTTCTATGGTGACTGAGGTGTGACCCCATCTAGCAAGCGGTGAAGAGCCTTTAAAAACGAACGGTATCTCAAGGTGGCATTAGCGTACCTTTTCAATGGGGTCCTATCATCGCCGCCGGAGAAGCCTCCAGCGCCAGGTCCCATCGTTGTGCATGCGCAGTAGCCACACACAAGGGTCTAGTCCGCAATTCTCCGGTGGCGTTAGGCTGCCGGTGAAGGAGCTTTTAGTTAGTTTAGGAGGAGTGTTCGCCAACAAGCCCTGGCTTGATAAGAACCAGCGGAAGTACATTTTGTATAACTGATAAATAGACTCTTTCAATTTACATCAAATTTGTACTCTTTTAAATATGCCTGTATGGGGGGGGGGGGGGGAATTCAATTGGCCGCTTACAGGTAAAAGTAACGCGGCCTGCGCACTATTACCGTTATTACGGTAGTTTCAATACCGGCTTTTTGCTCACAGTTCCCTGCCAGGTTAAAAATATCGTTATAACAGTAATAGTTATAACACTGCGCTATTTTGGGGGGAATTGAATTCACCCCATGTGTTTTAACATATTGAAGAACTCTAGCCTATGTTTTAATCAGTGTTTTGTCTTGCATGCAGGAAAAATTAAGACCAACACAAAAAAAAAACCCTCTCCGTGTGCAGAAAGCGTGACATATTCTTGGAATACAGAACATGTTCACCCATGCTTACGGTTTCCACAGCGATGTTCCGTATGTTGGCAGGTAGCATGTCCCAGAGACCCCGCGGCCTCTCACCTCTGCCCCCCCCCACTGACAGCTCCGCAGTGATTAGACGCGGCCGTATTCCAGCTGCCCGAGTTTAGCGCTGCCAAAAACTCATTTGAAATAATGACCTGACGGGCTAAGGGTTGTGCGAGAGAATAATATAAAACTGTACTTTGTCGGGAATGGAATGGATCTCTCGGGAGGGGGAGGTAATCCCTTTACTGGAAGGTAAATCTGTTTATTTCGCTTAGAAAACCCCACAAAGTAAACTAAAACAAACAAGTAAAATAAGACTGCTCAAACATGCACAAAATGACATTCTTATATTTCATGTACAGGAATCTGCCCCAACTAAGAAAAAAACCAAAACAAATTAATGTAACGTATAACTAAGGCCCTTCGGCCACACAGTAGGGTCACTCGTCATGTTTTCAGCCTCTTTATAATTTCATATTGTTTTAAAGGGAGGAAAGAAAAATAAATGGCGGGTTTGGGAGATCATGATCTGCGGGCACGAGGGAAATTAAACCAAATAACATTTTCTGTAAAAATGTGGATTTCTCAGAAACACAGACGGCGATGAACCCCAAACAGGTAAAAATAAAAAAAATCCCTGACCTATTAAGGGACCATAGTTCCTCACACAGGTATATGTGTGCTAGGTCTTCTGAACCGGTTAATCCTGACTCCTACAGAATTAGATGGGCTCCTCCACATCTGATGATGCTCCAACCTGGTGATATCTAAACTACGATGTTTCACTAGAGAACAGATCAGGGAATAATGAGGACTAAGGAGGCAGCTGTCATGCATCATAATTTCAGTTTCTGAAGAGTTATTCACAAAATGTGATTAATAATGTAATATCAGTACTGAAGCAGTATACTCTCCTATATGTTATATATGCCTTTGAAGTTAGTTAGGTCACATAGTACAATGAATTTTCCACATTATTCTCCCAGAAGATAGGACAGAATTGTCCAACGGGTGAACTGCACAAAATGGACTTCCAGTGGAACACCCCGGACTTCCTGCGGAACACACCGGACTTCCTGCGGAACACCCCGGACTTCCTGCGGAACACACCAGACTTCCTGCGGAACACACCGGACTTCCAGTGGAGCACCCCGGACTTCCTGCGGAACACACCAGACTTCCTGCGGAACACACCAGACTTCCGGCGAAACACACCGGACTTCCGGCGAAACACACCGGACTTCCGGCGAAACACACCGGACTTCCGGCGAAACACACCGGACTTCCTGCGGAACACACCAGACTTCCTTCTAGGCTTGTGATGGCATTTTCTATCAAGGTCAATGTCTGAAAAGCTAAGTCAGATAAATTGCTCCAGACTGCAGTCCCCATTGAAAATTATGTATAAAGTTTGTATTCTGCATTAGTTTGATATCTCTGATATTTCCTGCGTTAGGATTTTCCTATACAGCCCCGGTAGTTAAGTTAGCGGAAACTGTCGTTTCCGCATGGCTCTAGGCTTGATAAAAAAGGCCCCTTAGTCCATTATGGAAAACTTTCACAGTCACGTGACAAGTGGGAGGGGCCTGTTTTCCAAGTGCGCAAAAGTGCAAACTCTTCCTCTTACCTTTGTCAAAACAGCCCCCCAAACCAGTGACGTAGGTACAAGGACTGGCTGAATTTTCGTACAATAGATATTCAGAAATCTTAACAAGCTCAGATGGAGAAAAAAGTAAATGGGAAACAGTGATTAGGGAAATCCAAGTCTACTTATACCTCTGATTAGCAGGTAATTTCCTGTAGCTGCCACAGGTGCTCTCCAGACTTGGTGTAATGATGTGTGTCACTAGCATTAAATCAGTCCCCCTGTCATCACAGTGCTAATATTTACATCATAATAATAACGGCACAAACACTTATCCTCTTTTCCAATTCATTTGGAGTCAATTATTTGTTGGCACTGTGAGAAATGAGGCTTTTGCTGCGATACTTGAATGAGTTTAATTAATCCTGTTTCACATGCAGAAAACAGATAAATGAAAGTCAGCCTGCAATCGGAGAGCTGGGGGAAATCGCCTGATATTATGGGTGCTTCCGATGATTGACACTTTAATTTATTACAAGGAGCAGAGCTCTCGTTTGCTTAGCCCCGCTTCCAATTAAACAGTTCTGCTGGGGAAAAGAAAAAGCGTCAAGTTTCTGGAGGTTTTATTTTTTTCAAACTGAATTTTACATGTTCCTTTTGGTGTTTCAGATCTAGTTATGAAGACCTGTAGCTCTATCTTTATTCTTTCATATATAGAACAGAAGGAAGGGAATGCTCTGAAACATTCAGGAAGAAATACGGTGTATATGTATTATGTCACAAAGACCTCCCCGCAGCTGATATATTCTCATCAGCAAAGAAAAAAGGGTAATTGGATTTAAATGTCAAGATGCTCCTTATCTAAGCCCAGCGTAACACATCTATTTCCCAGTTACATCTTCCTGGTGACTTTATGGGATTTGCAGCCACTTGTCGCAGGAGGCGATAGGAAGAAAATATCTGCATCGCTCAGTTAAGTGTTGAACTTCCAGTGATTGGGGAGAGGCGCGGAGGGTGCAATAGTCGCCCACACACAGCGGAGACCGCTCAATTAATATTCATGAGAACGCAGCCTAAACATTCTCTAGGTACCAGTGACATCACTATGTGGCCAACAGTACTTATTTTCAGAAATCAAATTACATGTGGCCAAGTTTGAAAGGGACGTTGTCTTGATAAAATGGAAGCAGTTTGGTTGGAGATGGGAATATTTCTGGAGGATCTGGGTTGGGCAGACTAAGATATGGTCTATTTTGTCCCGATTTTTCATTTAACAATGTTGGCAGATCAATACCAGGGGTACAACGCGTCTCATGTCTCAATGAAGTCACTGGTTAGTAGAGAATTGTATTCTCATGAATGAATATTGGTTGCAAAATGACTGTATGAAGTGCCTTAGTGATGTAACAAGTGTACATTAAATTAAAACAAATACGGTGAAAAAGACGAAAATTTTTGGGTAACTACAGGAACTCTTATGTGAGGCTTTAGATTGAGGGATCTAATTATTACGACCCTGCGATAATGAAGATTTCCTATCGTAGCGACAGAAAATCTTTGACAGCACAATTTGGCCCTAAAAGTCTGCCGGGGCAGTTGAACGATGCTCAGCTCGCGGCAATACTGTCTGTCAGCGGTAAGAGAGGAGGCGCTATCGCTGTCTTCACCAGCCAGGGGCTTTAACAAGTCAGGGTCTTTCCACCTACACACAGTGGGCGCCTATAAATTCATCTACAAGGTGCAATTGTGCCCATAGGCAAAACCATGTTACGCTGCGAAAAGTGTCAATTTATCAAGTGGTGAAAATGATATATTTTTGCTTCTGTGATATATTTAGCTATAGAAGGTATCGTGCACCTTAACAAGTAATCAGGAAGGGAACACTTTCACCCCAGCAGTAAGGCAGCAGGGAAGTTAACGCTGGAGGAGAAATATGACAATGGGACACGTCCCGTCTGTGCTGTCCCACAAGATAACTTTGATACATTACATTATATATATATTTTTATCTGAGATAAGCGGTGATAAAAAATATTAACGTTGAAATCGGGGGGACTTTAATAAATAGGCTCGTAAATGAGACCCAGTGGGAGCAGCCTAATTTATTCACTAGGAACCAATAACATCAATATATGTTCCATATTACACACAGAATAAAATGAGCACACAACAAAACCATTGTTTCATTTACAGAACATGTGACTATCCTTCTTTTACTGTACTGTGCTCTTCTTTTCACATGTTCATTACCTGAGTGTTGAGGACTGGCCACTATAAACTGAAGAGTGGAATATTTGCCACTTTAGACCAGAGTGTGCTGGATTGGTCACCTTAGACCAAGGTGTGCTGGATTGGTCACATTAGACCAGGGTGTGCTGGATTGGCCACCTTAGACCAGGGTGTGCTGGATTGGCCACCTTAGACCAGGGTGTGCTGGATTGGCCACCCTAGACCGCAGTGTGCTGGATTGGCCACCCTACAATGCAGTGTGTGCAGGGTGCTGGATTGGCCACCCTAGACAGCAGTGTGCTGGATTGGCCACCTTAGACCGCAGTATGCTTGACTGGCCACCCTAGGCTGGTGTGCGCTGGATTGGCCTCTTTCCAGTATGCTGGATTGGTCACCCTAGACCAGGGTGTGCTGGATTGGCTATCCTAGGCTGGAGTGTGCTGGATTGGCCACCTTCCAGTATGCTGGATTGGCTATCCTAGGCTGGAGTGTGCTGGATTGGCCACCTTCCAGTATGCTGGATTGGCTATCCTAGGCTGGAGTGTGCTGGATTGGCCATCTTATTCTGCAGTGTGCTGGATTGGCCACTTTAAACCCCAGGATAGCATGGGGAAAGCAGCACTCTTTTGAAAATAGAGACCAAGACACTTAACGTAGTGGAGCAGTATATTATACCATATCTCCTAACATTTCTGATTGACAAATTAGGACAAGTTAGCCCATGCCCCAATCTATCCAGATCACGCCATACTTGGGCCATTTTAACACAAAAACCACTCCTCTGTTCATGTAGATAACACACCACTTACTATGAGAATTGTTTGCGGGCAGCTGCCATCTTTTGTACTGTACAAGATACTATTGTGTCCTCCCTTTGGATTCACTTTCACTGTACTTGGCAGCAGGAGCGGAATAGTGCAACACCAAGTCTTGGGAGAGTGACCCGGCCATTATCAGGCCCTCCTCACCTCTGGGCCCCGTAGCAGAGGCGTTAGATCAAACCCCTGCATGGCAGCATGTTCCAGTTTTTAACATGGTCAATCTACAACAAGGAACTGAGATTTCTATTCCACTTGAATTAATGAAAATAATATTTCATTGATTAAATCCATTTGGAGACCACTGGGGAGCATGAAGGGACTTTCACAGGCTGCATCTCTAAGGGACAAAACATTTTTCTACTGAAAAAAGAAATGTAAGTTCTCTTTATTTAGACGGTATGGGAGGGGTTGGAATCTGTAGGGTGTCTAAGGCCCTGTCACCCACTTTATTATCAAGGATTTGAACGGCGCCACAAAGCTCGCTAGCGCCGTACAGTAGGGAATCATTTCTGTCTTCCTTTATTGTCAACTTTGTCTTATATTAACTAAATGTTGCGGATACATAATGTTGGAGATAAGTGGTATATTCTGAAGGCATGTTAGTACTATTATATCGAAATCTAAACACAACCAAAAAGGATTTGTGTCTGAGCTTCAGAAATAAAACCAAAATTGAGTATATTGAAGTATTGCAGGAATCAGAGCAACTTAACCTGGCTGTGAAGAGACTGTAGAACACAGACAATGATTGGTTCAGGTCATTCTAGAACGGAACATTGTAAACTTCATCCAGTTCACGTCACTTCTACCGGTATCAGGACTGTTTACTATGTGTATGTATGTAGTCACATTGCATATAATTAATGTACTCCCTATTATAAAAGGATATAAGGTAGATATTCTTCTTATGTAGTTTATCTGATTGAACAGTTCACATTATTACTGAAACGCTCCACTCATAAATTCCGGTCATTTTTCTTTTTTTTTCGACCTCTCTCCTTATTTTCCACAAACCTCTGAGCTTTTCTGAA
Source organism: Mixophyes fleayi (assembly GCF_038048845.1). NCBI lineage: Eukaryota > Metazoa > Chordata > Amphibia > Anura > Limnodynastidae > Mixophyes > Mixophyes fleayi. The sequence continues at coordinate 93,569,604 of NC_134411.1, forward strand.
ACCAATATTTTCGAGTGGAACAAGCAATTAGCCGTTGAATAGAGATCAGACTTTTTTTTTTTATTATTAAAAGCTTAATTTCGATTTTTGATCGAGTCTTTAACCTTTTGAAAAATGAAGAACTAGCGCTGAGCTCAGCGGTGGAGAATTAGCAGTGACGGCCCCCCTGCGTCCGGATAAATGTCTTCACTCGGTGTAAAGGTCTTTTCTTCAGAGCGAAATGTTAAACAGTGCAGAGATTTGGAAGAAGGACGATTAATTCCAGAGGAACATGTATAGCTCACAGATAATCTGCCCACATTTTTATTTCATGAATCTATGTAAACCGCACACAGCTCTTAATACCAGCTCTGCAATGACAGCAAAGTGAATAAACTTCATTATCTACAAAGCAGGGTGACCTCTTGTCATATCGCAGCAATGAACATTGCACACGTACAACCAGTGGTAGTACTCGCGTCTATCACGTCATATGTAAATTCAAGCAAAATATGAAATCTTTATTCTGGAGTGCAGTTTAGGGAGAGTTCCAAAACCACCTTGAGGGTAGAGATTATGGGGCACATTTAACAAATGACGGTATTGCACTTACCGTGAAAATAGGTGAAGGAAGTCTGCAATTGATATTTAAGACAGCTCCGTTCGACTGTTCAATCTTCAAAACCACTAATTTTCGCTGCAGTTCGTTTTTTCTAACAGTCACCATTCAACAGAATGGTGACTGCTCCTGGCCGCAATCTAACAAGTCCCGAAAAAACATTTTTTTCGGGAACTTGTCATGTTAATGTACCAGCTGCAGCTGGCGTACATGAGGAAATCTAATGCTGTCAGCTCTGCTCCGAAGAGCAGAGCTGGACAGCGCATGTGTGGAGGAATCACATGATCCCTCCCTGTCACTCACAGCTCTCTCTCTGCAACGATAGTTGCAGAGACAGAGAGGGGATCTGTGTACTGGACATGCGCACTGGAAGAGTGAGGAGAAGACCCGGAGACAGCGCTTCCGAAGAGGCAGGTAAGTATGATTTTTTTTATCACTGAAACAGCAGTTTTTCGGAACTGCTGTTTCATTGCACGGCTGTACATAAATGTGAGAAGTAGTTCAATCCTTATCATTGCGATAAGGATTGAAAACTACTTTTCACTTTATGTGAATAATGATAAATGTGCCCCTTGATCATTTTCGGCCATTGGTCTGGACAGAGTCTCACGATTTTACAATTTGGAATATTGGGATGTTTGATTACACACGTAAAGCCTCAGAGTGGCTTCAACTGCTTTATATATGATAAACTCTTCAGTATAGGGACCTCTAAGTGCCAATCAGCTGATATTCTCCCTCTGTACGTTCCCTTTCTACCCTTTATAATAAAGTATACACTTGCATACCGCAGCGATACAAAATGTACCGCCTCATTTGCGAGCCCTGCTAAACCCCCTTCCTTCAGCAGCTGCTGGCAAATGGAGACTCTGACCCGTGTGGCTACTGCGGATGCGCAACCGTAGCCACACATACGACAGGACCCAGCGGCAGCCATTAGTTTTTAAAGGAGAACTTTTCACCGCATGTTAAATTGGGTCACAGACGTCTGAGTCAGCGACCAGCTGTTTTCTCCAGATTTTTGGTACATCGCACTTAGTACATAGACCCTTATGTATTTAATTTACATGTATATTTTACGCCATAAATACACAATCTGCTGTTATGTGTGTTGTCAAATGGCAAAAAAAAGAGCTGTTATACTCAACAGACATATCTCAGCACTCTGATTGGTGTAAGGCTGGCACTATCCACCAATCAGAAGGCTAGGTGTCACTCACTGGGTATGACGTCTTTAACAAAGAATCAGCGGGTGGAAGATTTTAACCCTGTCTTTTGATCTCCATGCAATCCGGGAGGTATAATTGTGATACCGGGAGACTACGGAAAGGTTTGGCAGACCTGACAGCCTTACCTTCCTGGCCACTCATCACCTTATCACGGAATATGACAAACTACAAGTCCCCAGTGCCAGGTTAATAAATCTATTCCTTTGATAAGACAAGAGATCCAGCTACACTTTATTATTCCAGCAGTATAATTCTAATGAGGTAGCAATTAGGCCATGTGAATAATTAAACACGATGATCTAATGCCACTAACATTTTAACCACCGCTACTTTTACTTGGCTTGGCCAGAGAATATGTCTGATCACTTACTGAAAAAACCCAATGTAAAATGTGAGGGTTTACTAAGAGTTTAGTTTTGTTTGTTTACTAAACTTTAGTAATTCATTTGGAAGGTGTATTTTGTTTTTCTCTTAATATTAGTTTAAGGTTCATTTAATATTTGTTTCTGGAAGTCTGCCGTAGCCTTCAGTGCAGCCATGCACATATCGGACCAGGGACCTCCTTGCACTATTACAGGCACTTCTTTCCCTATATTTTATCCCCAACTGTTGGTGATGTGACTGTCGGCTTTGATGTCATTTTGTTGTTGTTGTAAAAACGCACGTCCATCGGGTATACGCACGTCCGTATTCAACAAGGAGGTTATAAAAAGTGGATCGTCGAAGGTCATAATTTGTCTTGTGAGTTGTAAAAAAACAAACAAAAAAACAACAACAAATATTTCTAATCATTGCAAACCTTCTAACCGTCCCAATCTTAGGTTTCTACAAGGGGTATGGCATACAAAAAGGAGGTATCCCCCACTTATCGGAATGATTTGTGGCCCAATAGCAAGATTTGGGATGGACCCCATGTATTTATTGATTATAGTTTATAAAGGCCAAATAACATTACGCAGAGTTGTATAGATAATATGTAATTGTTCACATCAGTCCCTGCCCCATTGGAGCTTACAATCTAAATTCCCTACACACGACTATACTATTTTATTGGGGAACTCCCTCTTTTTTTATAGGTTAATGGTCTACTGGCAGGTTTGACTGGTGGACATGAGTTTGGTTCAGGTAGATCCGCTGCCGGTCTCCTGATTTTCCATCTAACATACGTTTTAATAGATTTTTAGGTTATATTATAGTTAATAACTATACTATGTAATCAAACCCTGAATGATGGGAAACAAGTTCTTCCTAGATATGAACAACTAGGTGTCACTGTTGCTGTTCACACGTAAGCCGGCAATAAGGAATCTTACACTTTCTAAATTCTAATACCCAGACAAGGAGCGTTCCCTGCAAGTGATGAACGGTCGTCCATCCGCTCTGTGCATTCCATTCGCAGCTTATGGAACCCAATGTATTATTTAGAACAATCGCCATGTAAAGCTTTTCCCTATACAATCAAATTGTCTTCCATACTGAACTGAACACAGAGCAGGCGGCAGCAATGTGGGAACCAGATGAATTGGGGAGAATTCCGCATCATTTGCAGCCGCAGTGTTAAACGTTAGAATTAATAGCGAGCAGCCAATATAATAACCAGCTCCGACGGCTTTTGTACTTGGCAGGTATATGTGTTCTTTGTGTATTGGGTATAGAGGATTATCAGACGATGACTCATTATTTCTGACAACAGAATTCCACAGTAACAATTACTCTCATAAGAACCTGCTTATCAATGGCGAAGTAATGAGCAACTTTACCCCTAATAACAGATGTAGATGTTAATTGTTACACGTAGACACCGAGACAACAGGAAGGAGGAAGCTGCCGTAGGTGTCTTTCTGCCCAAACCTCCGGTCGGCAGGATCTCTCAATGAGTCGTGAATCACAACGTGTGAGTGAGTAACGGCTTTAACCATTTACAGGGACGGTTAGATGACAAACCTGAAAGCATTCACCACAGTCACTAATTACATTACATTATTATCCTTTACTTATAAAGAGCCAACATGACATGCACGGTCAGTGACGGAACTATCGTAGGTGCAGGGTGCGGAGTGCCAATGTGGGGTCTCTCTCCCTGTCGTCTTCTGTTCGGCATGGGCAAACTCTTAGAAAAGTAACAAGAAAACAATAGATCCTTCGCTGAGCTCACCCACTTGATTACTAAGTCACAGCCGTAACAAAGGTTGTTTTTTTGCCGGTCCTGAGTGGATACACACTGCAGGATTGGAACAACATCGTTCCATCGTTGAAAGAGACGTTTAGACCAGGTATAAAATCAAGCGAAACGATGAACTTCGAAACAATAAAACATGATCATTGGAGCGTACCCACTAATGCGATATCGGACCCAACAGTCGTTTATCATGTGATTGGCCTCGATAATCGGGTGAAAACTCTGTAGCGTGTACCCAGCCTAAGTAGTGACAGTATTATGATCTCACTGTATGGAGCATCTTTATATTAATGGTGCACAGTGGGAGCTATGGTCTTACATAGACCTACAGTTATGTGGGTTGGGTACGCTTGACCGATGAGGAAAATTACAACATCAACAAACCCTACAAATAAAATCAGAATTTCTGAAACACTGATTGTAAAATAAACAGACTTACCTTGAAGCTGACGCTGGAGATCTTCGATTGGATCACCATGCTGACAACAAATGATTCCGATTGGACAAGTGTTCGGCACTGCATCTTGATGTCATTGCGACATCTGTCAATAGAAATTTAAAATGGCAATGTGGGGACCCATAAGGTTAAGTGTTTAAACACTTAACCCGACATTGCCACTTCACGATGTTGAGATGACGTCAAGCTGCAGTGCCGAACACTTGTCCAATCGGAATAAATTGCTGTCAGCATGGTGATCCAATCGAAGATCTCCAGCGTTGGGTTCAAGGTAAGTTGCTTATTTTACAATCGGTTTTTAAGAAATTCGGATTTTCTTTGTAGGGCATGTCGATGTCGGATTAGTAATCGTGATCGTGAAAAATGATTACCACCGAGCTTATGTTTTCATGTTATTTAACTCCAGTTTATCTATGCTGTGAATTAGAGACTCTGACCCCCGTGAACTGGTTTTGGATTTGGATCTGGATTAGCTCCGTGTTTTGGTTTTGATTGTGGCAAAAGATTGTGTGTTTTGGTTTTTTTTTAGAAAAAATCCTAAAATATGCTAAAATCACATTTTTTGCTCTTTTTTTGTTCCTGCATTATTCGTAACTTCAATAACACTAATTTCAAGTCATTTGCAGTCAATATTGACCATCTAACAGGTCACAATATTATTTTCATACACTTTCAAACAAATACTGCAGCGACCTGGCTGGATGGTAAGCGACAGACCAATGACACAAACACACGGCAGTTCCTAGCACATCTAGGACACATTTGCACACAGCAGTGGCAGAAAAGAAAAATGGGGGTCCGCCCTCCCTCTCACCCCTCACTATGTTGGGTCTTAAAAAGGAATTCAAAACTCGCAAGATCCAACGACGTCACAATGACGTTTTGCCTCATTTTCAATTCCGACGGCGTGCGACAGTACCGAGCCGGCTGCTCGGTACTCGGATCCCCTAAGTTCGGGTGTGTTCGGTTCTCGAGGAACCGAGCCTGAGTGAATACTGTGAATATATCTATTCAGATGTGGCTACTGTTACTATTTGTGATTTAGTATATGTATATCCCATTTTGTATGTTTAAATATTTATGTCTTTTTTTTCAGAACCATCTAATTTATAGATATGTAGTGAGTGGAATAAAAGCCTATTACTCTCTTCTAGTTGAAAGAGCCGTTCATTCCTTTAAGAGCAGAGAGGGGGCTGGGAAGCTGCAGCGGACTCCTATTGTACATTAGGGATCGTGATACAAATTATATACAAGGACATGAAACAGAAGGATAAGGTGACGCTACCAATATGAGCTTACACTCTAAGAGGCGTGCGGAACATCTGATACATATGGCAGCGGCATAACACTTGTAGTTGATTTTGCATTTGTTTCCAAACTATATTGGATGTTTAGATTCTAAAATGTATCTATAAAATTTCTTCTATGTTTCAAGTGTACCTCTGTGTCTCAACATTGGAGGTCAAAAATTGTCCATCCCCCAATTTGCTAAACCCCGACAAATCTGGACTGTGCTTCCAAAACTAGTAACATGTACCTATTATCTAGACATAGAGATGGCAGCCTGTGCTACCATGTAGGTATAGGCTACAAGGCATCTCTGAGCCAGGAGCCAAGCCTATGCCTAATAAGCCTAGGCTTTACGACACATACTGCCTCCAGTAGGTTATATGTGGTACTGCAGCTGCTTGTAGACAACTGGCAGAGTGCCCTGGCAGTCAGTAGCTTTGGCCATCGCCGATTTCAACAACCACCCGTATTCTCGCGATTGGCACATTCGTTGTTCTCTGTCTTAATCCTTACTGGACTTCCTGCTATTTTATCTAACTCAGGCTAAATGAGCCGGATAAGAGAAGCAGCAGGATCAAGCACATAATCACAAATCATTGTACATTGCAATTACCTATAATTAATATAATTACATATAAGTCATCAGACATTAAGGCTATCACGGGTTGGTGCACCGAGTCCAGGCAGGCTGCAACTGGCTATTGTTTCATCTCTCCTAAAAGTTACGGCAAGGGATTTAAGTTAACCCTTTCACCGTCCGTGCCTTAGAGCTGTTGGGTGGGGGGGGGATGTTATTTAAAAGACGTCCAGAGCAGCTGTAAAAAGTCATAAATCACAAGGCTGCAATCAATATGAATCTCTCGGTATCGCTGTGCAGGCTGAATCCAAGTGACAGACAAAAAGCTTTAATGCCAGCTCGCTTCTCACTCCATCTGCCAACAACAGCTTTTTCATTACATAAAGGAAGATCAATGTAATAAACCGCTGTATTTCCCTACACGTTCTGAAATGAGAAAAACTTGCTGTAAAAGTCACATTGATATTAAAGTTTGCATTTTATTTAATCGGTGGGCTTCACTGACGAAGCAGAGGAGGTCGGAGAAGCGGTACCGTGCGCCAAGATTTGCGAGGCGTTGCCGGAATACGGGAGTTCCCTGCCGCGTACGGAGGAGGTGCGCTTAGTTTGGTGGAGAAAATTAGATGGGTGCTTATTTTTAGGGGTGTTCCTTGTTTTGCGGGGGGACACACGGCCTTCTGCACAGTAAACCTATTCTGATTCTTGCACCGCGCACTTGTAGTCGGCGCAGGTGCCTCAAGAGAGCGAAGCGCTGGCAGATGCCTTGATATGCACGGGGCGTAGCGCTGCAATACCACAAGTGTGTGGCGTAAATGGGCTCCTGTGTCTATTCTATTTATCAGTTTATGTGGCCGATTTAACAAGCTTCTAACCCACCGCAAATTTAAGCATACCCTCTATTTATAGCTAGGAGATCGCAGCAGATATCAGCTGCAGTCCCACTGTTATCATAAGCAATAGCAGTCCCCATAGGTTTTTATGAGAACTGCTATTTTGGGAACTTGTGCCCGCTTGCTAACTCCATCTGAAGATAGCCTTAGCCATTGAAGCCTATGGGGAGAGCAATGCGGTAGTGGAATCTTCGGATCCCTCACCGTATCTCACCCGATCTCCCCTCTGGTCACTATCGCAAAGGTGGATACTCTGCCTTAGTCCGTGTACAAGAAATAGAATATAGGTGCTCCCCAGGACAGCCGTTTATCGTGACTGCTGTCCCCACAGAACACTTTTAGTAAATGGTCGCGATCTTTCATTCCTTATCATTACAATAAGGACTGAAAATGATTGTGCCAAAAAAACGGTTATTGTTAAACATGCCCCCAAATTTCCTTGTAGCAGGCTTAGGTATATCGTGGCTCTCATAGTGCTGTAGAACTACAAGTCCCAGTATGCTCTGTCAGGCAAATCTAGATATAAACCTAAAATAAATAACAAAGTTTTACTTGCCGGCGCTCTGTGGATCCGGCGAACCTTGTTTGGTTGTCGCAGCCCCTCCCCTACAAGCTTCACATTCATGTATATGAAAACTTCACAGAGGACGGGCTTTGACAACCCACGACAACGGCTCTCCAAAGTGTCAGTGAGAATCTCTTACTCGGACTGTGATATGTAGCCGGGGACCTTCTGAATTCACCAAGTAAAACTTTCTATTTTATTTACCCCCAGTTCCACCCAAAAGTAAAGGAAAAACATTTCCCCAGTGATGTAGGGTTATTACATCTTCTCCTGTCTGTGATAAAGGCATTAAGAGCCATGACATGACAAAGGTATGGTGCATGCTGGGACTTTAACAACCCAGAATCGCCTTAACCTGAGATAAGGTAAAGTGAATGTTCAGCCATTCGCTACAATGAATTACTGCCCCCAGTGGTCAATTTATAATGGGAAACATTAAAAGACTTTCATCTAAATTCCACTCTCTCTCCGTGGACAGGGCCTTCATGATGCGATTTGGTGAAATGAAATATTCTGATATATAAACAGGGATTCTTAGTAATTACCGGACACAAAAAAGGAACAGAATAAAATGGCGTTACGTTAAATTGTTACACATTTATCTCACTATTTACTTTAAACACATTTAAAAAGACAAAATGTGTTCCTTTAAAAGACACCTATCAGAATAAGGGATGCGAGGTGCAGGGTCCCTTGTCTGCAGAGCTCACACTTAGCCCTGCGTTCTGCATACACTGTAGCCTGGTTGACAGGACGGGCAGAGAACATCCATCGTTCTCCTGTCTCCGGTGACACCCAGGTGATCGCGCTGTTAACTGTGATATGATAGTTACTATCACATCTGTCACAGCCCCATTTGTATCCAGTCACCGCAGCCCACAGCCAACAGGAAAGTGACAGTGATTGAGGACAAACTCTGTTTACAGTTTAACGGGACGATTAATCTAGGACACATTCCCTCTCGCTGCCTATTGTCTGTGTAATGACTTTATTAAAAGTCTAGCAGGGGGAGAGGGGGGGGGACAGTTCGTCCCCTGAATGTCGCTCCGAGGGGACGCCGCCGAGAAAAGGTCACGTCTATGTGCGCGGACAGAAATCGACTGACTAAACCGGCAGCAGGAACATCAAACAGCAGTAATGAACGAGATCCTGACGACGATCTCCGACACCACAGCTAATATAATATCGCCAAGGGATAGACATCTCCTCTCATGTCCCTGTAAACCGCCCTCGTCAATATCTCATCCTGCCTGTATAGATAATATGATCACTGCCGGTTATCTGCCACAGCGTCTTCACACAGCGCAAGATTATGTCACGAGGATCTGCTGTAGAATAATAAAACAAACGGATCATTACTTTATATCTAACTAATCTCCTCCGGCGGCAGAATCGTCAATATATAATCATTTCCAGGAGCATCTCGCTGCGTCTGAGCACCTCCTGTGCGTTATGTCCACAGTCTATGGCCGCCTGGCAGCTGTGGAACTACAAGTCGCAGCATGCCCCCTGAGGAGACTTACGGTGCAAATGGATTTTAGTGCAGCGGAATCCCCATCATTGGTTGTAATACACAAAGGGGCATATTTAATAAAGCACGATAGTGCTTTTAACGGGTCATTAAGGTCCCACAGTGTCCTCCGCAAATTTATTAAGGGGGCATCGCAGCAGATGTCATGGATATTTGCTGCTTTGCACTCCTCTTCGTTTTTGGGAGCAGTCACCATTCAACAGAATGGTGACTGCTCCTGGCCGCAATCTAACAAGTCCCGAAAAAACATTTTTTTCGGTAACTTGTCATGCTGAAGCTGGCGTACATGAGGAAATCTAATGCTGTCAGCTCTGCTCCGGAGAGCAGAGCTGGACAGCGCATGTGTGGAGGGATGACATGATCCCTCCCTGTCACTCAGCGCGCTCTCTCTGCAACTATCGTTGCAGAGACAGAGAGGGGATCTGTGTGCGCATGTCCAGTTCTTGGAACTGGACATGCGCAATTGAAGAGTGAAGAGAAGACCCGGAGACAGCGCTTCCGAAGAGGGGGGTAAGTATGATTTCTTTTATCACTGAAACAGCAGTTTTTCGGAACTGCTGTTTCTGTGCAGGGCTGTACATAAATGTGAGAAATAGTTCAATCCTTATCATTGCGATAAGGATTGAAAACTACTTTTCACTTTATGTGAATATTGATAAATGTGCCCCAAAGTGATGTTACTAAACTTGTGTATTAGGAATCCTGTAAATAATATTTATATAAAGAGTGAGTTCTGATGTCAGCACTTCTGTGCTCATGAAGAAAACTTGTGTTTTATACTAAATAATGAACCCACTACTGTAAAGTGTGACAGATATTAGAAGTCACCTTGAACGTCTGCCTTGAACCACTCGGCCTTTATAAGATTTCAGATCTCCTCAGTGACTGAAGGTATTTCCAATGTCATTTTTCAGGTCAGGAAAACAATTGTTAGGGGTGATTTGTACCGTTATGGTAATTCAGCAGAGCTGTCCACCCTCCCAAACCCAACTTCACTTTCTAGTGAAGTGGGCAAAGCCTTGATGACGCAATTTGGTTTGAATCGCATCCTCATGGCCCCATTCCCTGTTGTGTCATGGCGCGTATCGCTTCATCGTGCCTCCCGTCCCTGTCCCTTTGACCTCCGCTCCGGGATCTCACAGAGGGCCAGAAAGCAGGCAAGCGTGTTCACCTACTATTCTTGGAATCTCTCGGACATTCCTGAAGATCCGGCAACTGTGCTTGGGACCGGTGCTCCACCTGCCACTGTGGTTTACCAAGCAAAGCAAATGTGCAGAATTCGATAGCAACCAATCAGCAATAAGCTTACATCCATTTGGTGCCAGTTAGACAATGAAAGCAAAGGTCTGATTGGTTTCAGATTTGTTAGTAAATAGCTAGCATGGTATCTATCACAAGTAGATGAGAGAACATAGCTGGAGATAATTATATGAAGCATAGATCCTTTCAGGTCAGGTCCTCTTTTGTTGAATATAAGCTACAATACAGCTAGAAACAGTCCTCCCTCAAGTTTTTGCCCTCAACGTTTAGCTCCGTGGCTGTTCAGCATGCTAATCAGCCCTGCCAGCGTCCTAACCACTGCCAAATGTAACCGGAGAGGGACAGAGTGCTGGGCAGTATGCTTAGAATGATTATTTTGGAGCTGGAACGAAGCAAAGAAATGTAACTGAGTAACCAAATTATACCCTATATTGCCAGCCTCTCCTTTACTTCTAATTCCCTTTTAACAAATCACAACATTTAAGGTACAGCAAACCCCACAACCATGCTGTATTTAGTATAAATACACACATAGTATAGAGAGCTGCCATCCTTGCACATATGAGAGTTCCTAAAGACGGACACATCCGATCCGCACATAGACAGACATAACCAATGCACGCCGGTGCCAAGCCATCTGCTGTCCGATTTGTCCAGCGCCCACATTTCATGGCAAAGTTCCTCTTTCAGATACATCTTCCATATTATCCTCCCTAAATTGCTGGCATGGACCAGAATACAGAAAGACGACAAACATTTTGTCAGCAGAGAAGGAGGGAAATATAGTGTTATTAAAAGTAGGGTTTATTGTCAATTTATTCCCCTCTAAATGTTCAGGTTTACCTGTTACACGCAGTGGAGACAGTTATTTTGTGAGCTTAACGAAAATCCATGAAAATAATAAATATCAACCTTCAACCAATGAAATCATGAGGCACTTCACGCAGAGAGGCGGCCATTGTCCCAGTTCAGGCGGCATGGTCTAGTTTCTGGTGGACTGTCCCATCGCTAGGGTGTGAGGTTGGGGATGGCGCTAGGCATGCCGTCTGAAGGGAGCGGTCAAGCCTTCATAGCTGTGAGACCACTCCATTCTCATGGTATCGCCCCCACCCTGAGTTGGCCATATCCTCGGCCCGATTCCAAAAATGTAAATATTAGGAGCTATGCAGTAGCTCAGATTTTGTTAGGGTTGTCCTGATTCACGGGACTCTGAAAGGGGAGGGCCCATTAGGAAAGAGGTGTGGCTTTGCCAGGATGTTGGAGCGGGTCACGTTCAGCTCCCAAAATGGCTGCCTCCACTCTGTGAAAGGCCTCATCCCCTCAGTCAGTGGTTAATGGTGAAATAATGGGCTTAATTGTAATATTGGTGTACCGTACCTCCTAACTGTCCCGATTTCTTAACTCAAACTGTTGTGAGGTATGGTTTAGCCCACAAAATGGCTCCTCTATGTGTAGGAATAATTTAAGTTAAATAAATACACGTAGGAACTTATTTAATAGGACAGTGCAGATAGAACCAAAAGGGTCCAATCAGGCATTAGCTTTTATTAGTCTGATAAAAGCTGAAATCTGATTGGTTGCTACGGGTTACATCACATGACTGCTCTGTGTCGCCAAGCTATAAAAAGGCCCACGGCTATAAAACCATGTAATGCTTCAATATAATATTCCCTCAACACATATTTACAATTCATTGCTCACTTCTAATTTAAGATATACACATATATCCCTGTATTAAGCACAGACCCACTGCCCAGTAAACACCAGGCGCCCCGCTGGGCTGACACACATACAGGGAATATTTGGGTTTGTTTTACAATTCAAATCATAACATATACATATTCAGCGAAAGCAAGTCTCAAAATAAACATTTACAATGAATAATAATCCAATACAGGTGGGAAATGAAACTGAAGCAGAAACAGGCAGCATTAAATCAGACGCTAGAGCCTATCTCGCCATCGCACATCATTTGTCTGGCTTGCCAAGGTTACAAAGTTGGTGTTTAATCAGCTATTAGCCAATATTTTTCATTCTGATGTTCTGCTGTTTGGCTGCTCAGTATTTATCATGCCGATGACATCCTGCCTGATGACTTTTTGAATAGAGACATTTCAGGCGCTCCGGTCGGTAGAAGCCTCTTGAAATACTTGACCATATCTCATGTTGCTGCCACTTTATCATCCGAGCTATTTATTTTAAAGATAATCTGTGAGGTTTGTTGGGTCTCTTTTCATAGCGGGATTTGGACAGGGGAAATTTTCTGTGTTCATCAATAATGTCTTCCTAGTTATTCCATATAATGTGTTGTGAGGATACGGGGTCGTCTATGAGAATCGGAGCAGAGGGGAAAAATCACATTTATGAAAACTGAGCAGTTATCACAAATATCTCCTGCGTCAGACTGTGCAATGCCAGGGCCGGGCTGAAGCAACAAAAAGGTATTTAATATGCGTTCTATGGTTTTTTAATTTTTTTCTTTATAGGCGTGATACCTAGCAATAAACAATGTTTTTATACAATTCAGTTACTTTATTCAGGCTGGCAGTGGCAGATCGACCACCACTGTGGCCCAGAGGTTAAGAGGGCACAGCAATGGTCACCCCTTCCGAAGCCTCCGCTGTGCCGTTCCGAGCCCAGACATTCGGGAGTCTCGCGGGCATACCGGGAGAGTTGGCAACAATGGTTTGAATGAACCTTTAAGTAACGCCCTCTCTGTAAGAGTGTACCTGGGTGGCACTATCGAATGCATGATTCAATCTGATATGATTGCTATTGATTACCCTACGTGAACGTGTTGGGCATGCAGAGGTTAACAAGCACTGGTACTCGTTTTAAGGGAGATCAATGGAGGACATTATTGACCTCAATGCACTCGACATAAGATTTTAATATTTTTTTAAAAAATGTTTTTACCAACGCAAATGCAACGCTCCCAAAATCAAGTAAAAAGACGTGTGGGTGTGGTGGTATTGGGAACAGTGAGTATTATGCCACCACCATTTACATGAGCTGTACTAGTGTTAACAACACAAGTATATATTTTGACTATAGTGTAACTATCCTTTGCTAGTTTTGCTTAGGTTTAGAGTAAGAGAAATTTAACAAAGGGAGAGAAAGAGATGTAAAAATCACAATAACAGTCAATGAGCCCCAGTAGTTTCACCCCAGCAGATCTGTAGCAGATAGAAAAGCTGGGTTCTGTTTGGTTGCAATTTAAAACCCACTATGTCCGGTTAAGTTACTAATTTACAATTAAACCAGTGTGAATTAAGCAGCCTTACACAAAATATACGCCTCAATAAGTTATTTTTGTGCTTCCTGGCATCATTATCCGGATACTACAAAAATGATCCTGACATCACCCAATGACAAATACACAAGATCCTTTTCACGGCAGTCTCCAAAAAGTACATATGAATATATTGAGTCGCCGGAGAGAGTTTATGGTGAAGATTGTTTTGTGCTTGTAATAATCCAGCTAAACAGCTTCATCGCAATTGTTCTAAGATGTTATCTGCCTGATAATAGGAGAGAGAGGCTGGAGCCCAGGAAAATGCCACGATTATTGATGTGTTGCTGCGATGATTGTGTCCTGCATGACTTCTTCATTTAGTAATACATAAATATGAACCTGTGTGTCACAGCGGTGACATTTAAACACATTGTTATATCTTCATATAGCGAGCAGCAAGCAGTATACGGCTGTAACAATGTATCTCCTGCCTGATAATAGAAGACTAGAAATCTGTGACTCACAGTATATACACAAGGCAGAGAAATTATACAATTTCCTTTTATCTCACTGGCTGAACAACGATTGGTCCTAGTTACAGTATGAATAGGCTCATTTGCATTGATATACATGTAGCTGGTGTTTTATATCAAAGAGGATTTAGGAAAGACAAAAAGATGTACAAGCAACAATGTATTCTCATGTACTGCACAGGACATTGGTATAAGAGACATTCATATATATAATTATTAGGTGCATTGAATTTTTACTACCGATCAACTCTAAATATTTGTTTTAATTACTTTGAAATAAAAAAAAATAATTATATAATGGCAAAAGCATCCAACTCTATAACCCCCTAATCATTTGTCTTCAGAGGACACACAATTAATTGATCGTCCTGTGTATAATTAAGTTCCACAAATCAGACAGGAGAAAATGAGGACATTGGCTGGTCCTCCGTGATAATGTCATATATACAGATATAATCTCCATGTGCATCCTCCTAGGGACGTAATGAGGACAGAACGCCAGGGGCAGTGTAGGGAAACACAGGGGACAAGGTGAAATGTAACTTTGTATATTTTGGATATAGTGCTGCAAACTAGGTGAAAACAACTCTTACGGAAAAACCCTAAATCCTATAGACTGATCCCATATCTAATGCCCATACATAAACATGTCTATATATACACAATTAAATGCAGGAGGTTAATCACATGGTTGGGAGATGCACAATACAGATGTGTATTTGCATACAATTGAGGTCATTTACAAACTGTAAAATCAGCTTTGGTCCTTCCTTGATTGGCGCAATTGTGTCTATATTACTGCCATGGTTCATAGGTTTATGGAGCAAGACGACTGCACAGGCCAATGGGAGGAGGTGGGTGGAGCGAGGAGGAGGTGGGCGGAGTGAGGAGGTGGGCGGAGCAAGGAGGACTTCACTTTACAATAATGTATCTACCTCTGCAGAGCATTGCATATTCTCGTTCTGCAGAGCAAAATCATTGACATGAGATATTTAGCAGGATGCATTCTGCACCCTTGTGCTACAGTTTTGCTAGACACACACCGAGCAATTTGTTATAAAGTTTCACACACACACAAAAGTGCCTCATGTAATAACAACAGTCCAGAGGTCCCGTCATACCCTTAGATGGGGACAAGTCCTAACTCCGGTGAACACAACCATTAGGGCTTTTCCTAATTTGCCTGTGTTGGCTCTGATTAGTTAAGATCTGCATAATATGCTGCCATTGTATAAATTGTTGATACTATTATTAATTATTATTATTATTATTATTAAGTGGGATTTGCTACTTTATGAACCCAGTAAAAGTGTGTAACCTAAACAAAGACTCCTTCAATAAAAGGATGAAGATGGAAAGGTTCACCGTGAGGTTTGTGTTCTTGATATAATACGAAGGAGACTCTCAGAATGTCACATAGTGTCAGAACACATTACAACTCATCCATGATTTTCTTTTCCTCCAAAACTAGATATTCGCCGTCTCGCACATAAAGATGGACCCTCAGCCCCTGTAGGAATGGTGAGGACACGTCAGTTACTCTGCACGGAGATGGATGAACACGGTAACGAGGATTCTTCTACTGGAAGAAAAAGGTCGTCACTAATATCATAGATGACAAAACCTCTCAAATCACAAAGCCAATCAGGTAATACGGGGAAGCCGGCCTATGGTTAGGGGCGACGTGCACATTCGTTATTTACCACTGAGCTGAAAGACGCAGCACAGGGGTTTGTGGTTGGGATAACGTTAACCAGCGGTTGCATTGGGCGTAATCTTCACAACTGACTACAAAGATGGAGGTGAGCAGGAGAGAGGTCTTTAAACCACCGGACGTGTTACATTTCCTGTTTAATCTCTTGCAAATGATAATGTCTTCATATCTCCTATCATTGAATCTAACTATCTGTCTGGACGTAGGCGGCTCTGTCTAATGTCAGTCTGTACTGACCGGCGTGCAATCTGTGTAGTGCTCAGGGCAGATCCTCATTAGGGTCCTCAGTTAGAGGTAGGAGGGGGCACTGCCAGCTCAACTCTAAATCGCAGTGTAAAAATAAAGCTGCCCGGCTACATATACTATACACACTGCCTCATATACACATCTCATTCTGTGCCTCTGTCATGTTAAGGGGGATAAAAGCATTTTCTCTGTTTTATTTCACCTAAAAAAAATATTTTTTATAATTTTCTATTTTATGGAGGAGCTTATTTGCGGCTATGTAATATATTCGGAACTTTCCTGATAAAAAAATGGATGACGTGTAAAATATTTCACCAACTCCTGAGGTGCGGACCATTTTGGGCGAGTATAGCACCTGTTAAGGCACAATCATTTCACAGGATTTAACAATTAAATTGGACTTTGGCCCATGTACAAACTAACAGGAATTCATGGGAAAAAAATGTGTTTTCACGGGTAAATCACTTTGTGACCAGGAAAATGGGGACTTTCAACCCCATTACGGGACCCTATCCCACTAAAAGAAAGAGATGAAGATTATTTTTAAAGTGATATTTCTAATAACTTCTGCTTAATATTTTTTTCTATTAAAAACAACTTTTTATTGAAGCCAAACGTAACAGTACAATGACTATATATGTGATACATTCAATTTGTACAATGGACATGAAAGGTGACGTTAAACGATATTGAATTTCGCTTCTGCTTAATTAACCCCATAGGTCTATCTGGCGCTATTTAATAAACCGTTGATATCTATAGGAGATCTGGAAAATATATACTGGGCTGGTGTGGATACCCCAGCTATAACCTTGTTCATTTACTTCCCTCTCTATTGACTACAGGAAAGTAAATGAAATATTGCTAGGTATAGGCTAGCTCATAGAGAGGTGCAGACAATAGAAGATGTAATTTCAATAAACACTGTGATCACAGGACCACCGCGCAGCCCGCACCGCGACGCTCCAGCGCCAGGTCACAGTGTGGCCAATCAAGCTGCGGGCAGACTTCACTTTTCTCAGTTGTAAGTGATTGAAAAATTACTGGACATGAAACCCCCAACAGGGCTCCGGTATCTTTACCGATCAAATCTAGAAAAACAGAGATACAGAGTCTGGAAGACGCAGCGAACGGCCTGATGAAGGTTTGAGATATGTGCACACGAACCAATAAATATCTAATATTATAACCTGGAAGTAATAGCAGCATGTGATATAGAGGGTTCTCTAAACCGGTCATGTGATGTTAGATATTTACTGACAGGTTACAGTGTGACTTACTTTCAGCACATTTACTGACACACTGCTATTCTGATTACCATCAGCAAGGGCAGTTTTGATTTTTTTTCAATTGAAGTGGACCTGTCTCCTACAGATGATACAATGATATGAACATACAACATATGTGTAACGTATGCAGGTATTCATCCCACTCAAAATGACAGCTAGAATCTGATTGGTTGCTATAGGCAACATCTCCACTTTTTCAAACCCGCAGTTTAGTAAATATACCCCCAAGAGACCTTTCCTGGATGAAGAGTTAATGAACTATTATAGAAGTTTAACTCACCATGAAAGTGTTAGGGTGTGACCACATGTTAATTATAACCTACTGTGTACTTTTCCTTAAAATGTTACACATTTATTAAATAAATAATTTTACATAATGGATTAATTTATTTGCACTTAAACACTTTTTCAGACAGAAGAAAAAATAAACATATATAAATATGATAAACATAAATAAATATGATACATAAAGTAAACATATTAAATATAATGCATGTATATTATGTATAAATATTTTTGGATAAGTTATTGTGCTTCTATTATATTATTTCCCATTGCAGGTGTAAAATACTGTAACAAATAACACGTCAAGTGTAATACAAGGAGTAAAGCATTATATAGAACGCGGCAGCCCTTTGTCAGGAAGAATTCTATTGAACCGATTCATTAGTCACACTTCATAGAACCCAATTGCATCGAGGGGGGCTCATTAATTATAATGAGCATCTCATAACACTTTCTGGCGAATGAGGAAAAAAAAAAAGTTTATAATGTATTTAGCTAGAAACTAATTTTAATGAGGTAACAATTCAAAGCAAACAGTTCTGGAAGTTATACATCTGTAACGGTAAACAGCAATTAATTGCACAAAATGAATAGATATGTTCGGGACATTTTCAATCAAACAATTTGCAGCAGCGACAGAGCGCATGGAGACAGCCACCGAATGATCTGTCGGGTTTGAACTGCATTGTTAAAATACTTTATTTTCATGCAGTACATTCGCGGAGAGTTTTTAAGTAACGGTTTCCGGTGTTTTGTTGTAACTTTCTGTTGTAACCCTCCAATAAAAACCATCAGAACAACTCGCTAAGAGTGCACACCTCTTAATGACTGTGACCTGAATTGCCCGCGACTTCCAATAGCCGTTAGCCAATCACAAGACGCCAGTGTGGGAAACCACTAGTGATTGGCTGAGCGGTCAATGGGACTCTCTGTCACTGATGGTCACCATCATTCAGGGGTAAGAGTTTGTAGCACATTCGGCTTTTATGGGTTTTTTATTTTCTTCCACTGGATTGCAAAGAAGAATTTGTCATTGGATTACAAAGACAGAAGAATTTGCCATTGGATTACAAAGAATGGAAGAATTTCCCATTTTACTACAAAGACGAAGAATTTGCCATTTTACTACAAAGGCAAAATAATTTGCCATTTTATTATAAAGATGGAAGAATTTCCCATTTTATTACAAAGATGGAAGAATTTCCCATTTTATTACAAAGACGGAATAATTTTCTATTGGATTACAAAGATGGTGGTCTCGGGTTGGCTGACATGCTTTTTTAATGCGGCACCCTTCCCATAGGTCTTGTGCTGGGGCTGTTTGAGGATTTTTTCTTTTTGGGTGGGTGAAGCAAACCAATCTTTTCTTTTTACTGGTCTGCTCTGCACCTACACCGATCAATCGGTCTGCTTGCTATTGGCTAATGCGCATCTGCATCTATGTTACTAAAGATTCCGCTATGTCCTTATGATAAGTGCAGTGATTTTTAAAAACCATTAGTTTGAGTCTATTTCTCAAAATCAGCATCACAGGAAGATAAAAGTCAGAAACAGAGAATACGGCACCTCACATAGGCCCACATCATATGCAGTCATTTGGATACATCTTCCTGGATAAGCATTTTCTTTGTGACAAATTGGCGGAGAGGAAACTGGTTTAGGAATCAATGATTTATCATTTTCCTGCTCATAAACCTCATTTTCTGTGTGAATCTCATAACACATCCAAGTGCCGGCTCATCAATAACCGTTTTCTGCCTTTCGTAAACATATTGGAGCCGAGCAGAAGACAGCAAACGTAATGTAAAAAAAATTCAGTACTTACACCAATTACTACATATGAACAAATTATTAAAAATTATTCTATATACCAGTCACCTCGCTCCACGTTTGGCTGCGACATCTGACACGTTTTACAGTGGAATTTAGCTTTGTGTTTCCAGTCCTATGACACGTACAGCGGAATGAATGAACCATTCCCGCCTCCAGCGGTTTTCAGAGAATATAAACTCTACAAAATGCTCATTTACAAATACAGTGAGGAAAGGCGACAGAAAAGCGGAAGATTGTTCTTCATTCCTCTGCAAAATGCTCTGTTCTACCAGGTATTGCAAATCACGCAAAATATAGCTCAAAATTCGCTCATCTCTACCCACTATCTAGATACAATTTGAGAACTGAACCAATATCCTTGAGAATCAGTTCACTAAGAACAAGGTAGGCCACAGGGTCCTAGTGCCTTCATAGGTTAAATACTGGTTCAGCCCACAAATTGGCTGCGTCCGCTGTGTGTAGACTTTAATACACAAGGAACTAGTGATGAGCAATTGATGACACTTTCCCTGCAACTTTGCACAAGGTCACATTACTTCTAATATCAAGTGGAAAGTTTTCAAACCATCAACTACTATAAAATAATTTTATATATTTATGTATATTATTTATTTATCATTCACTAATAGTTTTTTTCATATAGCACATACATATTACAAAGTGCTGTACAGAGAACATGTAATCATTCACATCATTCCATTCCCCAGTGGAGCTTACAATCTATATTTTCTACCAGACAGCAGGGGCGGACCTAGACTTTTTTATTAGGGGGAGCGATTCAGCACAGTCACGCCTCCCTTTCACTCTGACTAGTTAGCCCCAGTTTGCCCCACCCCCTCTTTTTCTTTGATCGGACTTCTCAGCCAAATTCAAAGGTATGGAGAATGCAGCTTGGGGGAAGGGGGGGGGGGAGCAACTGCCCCAATTGACCCACCCCCAGATCCGCCTCTGTCAGACACACACACTGGTTAATTGTGTATCAGTACGTCTCTGGATTGTGGGAGGAAACCGGAGCACCCGAAGTAAACCAACACAAACACGGGGAGAACATACAAACTCCACACAGATAGGGTCCTGGTCGGAATCAAACTCATGACCCCAGTGCTGTGAGACAGCGATGCTAACCATACAGTGGTAACTTCCATCGGGATCACAACTACTGAAGTTATAGGTTACCCGGCTTCAAATTATACACATAGTTTTCAAACAGGTGCCTGGATAAAACACAGAACTGTACAGTAATCAAAATTAATGGAGTGATAGAGGCACCACAAGATCTTTGCTGAGCTCAGACAAGTGATTTAAGACACATCTTAAGGTGGACTTTTAAGCCAGTTTTTTTTATTTTTCGTCTGTTTAATACAACTATATTGTGTACATCTGTCCCTTTCTTGACAGAACAGTCTACACACAAAATATATAATTACATACTACCTGAAGGACACAAACTCATACCATCACTGCCTTGTAATACTCAACTGTATGTTCAAAAGAAAGACTGTGCTATCTAGATGAAAATAAGTTATGCTCAAAATCAGAGGCCGAGATATCTGGATGGTAAAGGTCACGTTCAGTATGAGAGGCTGAAATATCTAGATGGGAGAGGTTATATCTAGAATGAGAGGCTGAGATATCTGGATGGAAGAGGTTATATCTAGAATGAGAGGCTGAGATATCTAGATGGGAGAGGTTATATCTAGATGACAACCATCATGCTCAGAATGAGAAGCTGTATTATCTGGATGGTAAAGGTCAAGATCAGAATCAGAGACTAAGATAGCTGGATGAGAAAGGTCATATCTAGAATCAGAGGCTGTGACATCAAGATGGGAGAAGTCATATCCAGAATCAGAGGCTGTGACATCTAGATGGGAGAGGTCATGTCTAGAATGTGCTGTCTTATCTGAATAGTAAAGGTCACAATCAGAATAGAGGCTGTGATATATAGATGGGAGAGGTTATATCTAGAATGAGAGGCTGAGATATCTAGATAAGAATTCAGGCCCAGATGAGCGGATATGTTATCAATATTAGAGATGCCAAGAAGAAAGGCTGTAATATCTAGATACCAGACTATCTAGAAGAGAAGCTGTTATATCTGAAGAGGAAGCCAAGAAGTCTACAAGGGCTGTGAGCTCTAGAAGGGCAAGAACGTGCCCAGAAAAGGCTCTGATATCTAACCAGAAGAAATGCTGTAATATCTAAATGGTAAGAAGCTGTGATATATAGACAGGAGAGGACAATTTAAATTGGAGAGGACATCTCTAGAAAATGAGCCATGATATTTAGATAGGAGATCACATCCAGAAGATATAGTATAATATCTAGATTACAGTTCATGCCCAGAATACAGGCTCTCCTAGAACCAACAGTGCTGCTTAGTGGAATTCGGTAACATAAGTGGTCATGTCCTGGAAACAGATAATGGTTGTGTGACTTCTCAAGATAATCCATAGTAGGGGAAGGTCATTAATACTGTTCCAGTTCCAAGGAAATTACCAAATGTTCAGCCCTGTCTATTTATACACGCTGATATCTGGACATCAATGAATTACACTGAAAAGTCACCAAGTTGCCAATACACCCTTCGATATCCAAGGTTTGCAATTGCTGGGGTGTCTCACTTTTATAGTCAACACCTTCTAGAACATAGAAACTATTCAAAGAACTAGGAAAAAGTGTGCGCGCTTGGTCATTATCTCCTGATTCCTACCACATCTTTTTATCACTTTAAAGAAACCTGGATTTGAATACAGCGTCTATAAAACACTGTAATAGTGCTTTGTCAACAACATCTCTTCTCAACTACTTCATCCCCGGTGCCCCAAAGGGTCGTTCAGTGTCACAAAGCCGCGCATGAAAAATGCTGTCTGTTTTGCTACCGAACTTTATGGTATCAGAAAATGTCTCTGCAGGAACTTCTAAGATTTCGCTTTGGGGGAGGTAGAGAGACAGAAAGCCAATTTTGCAGAACACGCGGTGAGACATTTAGGAAGTTAGACTTTCTTGGGGCTGGCGTACAGCTGAAGATGTCAGAAATGAGGCCAATGATGACTCCTGTTGTACGCTCCTTAATCACCACAAAAACTTTGCTGGAGATGCCCTGGGACTTGAGATAAAACCACGGAGAGTAAAAATCTTCTACGTGCCACTGCTAACGAAAGGAAGAAAATAAAATAATTTGCAGGGTTCTACCCCATTAGCTCACGAAGTATAGAAAGTTCATAATGACATTCGACACTTCCAAAACTTGCAAAAGTCGCCAAGCTCTTCAGTCCCTTTATGCTAAATACAGATGAGGCAACAATGTTATCAACGAACCAACGTCAAGAGAAGGCAGCACTTAGCATCTTGTGCAAGCAAAAATGTTAAAATCTGTAATAGGACGGCTTTACAGTTTCATTATCACTAAAGAGCAGAGTGCACATTCTTCTTCTAGGCTTTTATAGAAATGTAACCACAGCTTTGCACAATGCTATTTTCCCCAGAAATAAAAGATCCAAGATTATAGTAAAAACATTCATGTGGACAAAGCGAAGAATATGTTCAGATCGCTTAATTGATATGTAACCTTGAGTTTAACGTTTCTCAACGGCTAGGCAGCTGCTGTGTGTTTATAGACGATTTAACATGCCCTGGTTCACCCACATTCTGTTCCTATCACCTATAACTTGCTATATCCCTGTGCTAAACATAAAGTATATATTATTTTATATGCATGAAGACCACACTTTAGCAAGAGGATACCTTACATTCGTTCCCACCTTCAGGCAAGCTTAATTTATTGAACAACATAAACAAATAACCCTGCTTAATATTCTAAAGGCCTTGCTGAAAAGTCAGAAAGATAAAACACAACGGCCGCGATTCATGTAGCGTGAGCTATCTTGCGTGAATTCGCTATGCAAATGCTCAGAACAGAACTTAAACCAATGAATGCAATTCATGTCTAGATATAAATGCAGTTTACGACTACCTACAACGGGGGTGGGAAAGGGGCAGTCCAACGTAGGCAACGTACTGTTGGCGGGCGCCGAAGGTGTTCAGACGCAGATGCCGCAGTTTCAAGTCCTGGGTTTATCGTAAGTACACTTTTTTTTTAGCCGTATCATTTGCACCAGCTAAAGGGCAAGTGTCAGTGTCGACTGATAGTGGCATAGTCTTTGTATTATAAACTACACATATGCGTACCACAGATGTGTATTTAAGACAATAAAAACGCACTGTATGGACTGTACACATTAAAACAAAAGAGATATTTTTATTTCTTTAAACCACATATTTTCATTACTGAATATAGTATTATTTGTTGATCATTTGTTTTATGATTTTTTTTTTTGAGATTTGATTAAGGAAGAAATTGCGCTAAGATTCTGAACTTTTTTACGTACAAGTTGCGTGCAGACTTGAATCTGGCCCAATGGATTTAGTGGAAATCGCAGAGAGATATGTACAAAACATAGATGATGTTCGACAAGGCGATCTTTCAATCGGCCCTAGTCCGTTAGAGTCAATTGTACATATACTAAAATTTTAACCTGAACAATTATCAGTGCCATCAGATGTTGAGTGATGTAGACTGCTGATCTGGTATATACTCTGGCAAAATTCCAGACACAATCTGCAATTAATTAATTAGCATAAACCCACGGCTTTGTAATCAACACTTTGTAAATATATAATTAGATCATTTTACACCAAAAGAAAAACAAAAACAAGAAAAAAAAAATATACAGTCCCTGGATTTTTTCCGCAGAAAAATAAAAAAAGAGAGAGAAGAATACTGTCAGCGAAGTTACGTTTTATCTTCCCCCATAAATAATGCTCTTTAGGGGGAAATTAAATTCAAAAGCATGCCTCTGAATAGATGAATAATGCAAATGCGGAGCTATTAAACGTCCCTCCAACATATCTTGTACTTCAGCAAACAGCCCCAAATATATTAAGGGGAATGAGCACTTTATTGACCATCCAATATTCGCCGCTGAGGGATTTCAACATTAAGCTTGAATTTCTGATTTGTCTTTAAAATTACACTTAAGGGGTAGCCTGGGACCGTTACCAAATGCCTTCTCGTATATCCCTCAGTCCATGTTTAAATACCTCCCCGCAGTGAAAACAAGGATAACTATAATCACAATTAGACTGCTTTCTACAGTTTACGCAGCATTTCACATTAAAAGAAGCTGAGAGCGAATCTTGCATGTAGGTTAGGTGCTGGTTGCCTGGTCAAACAGATAGGACAGGTGTTGTATAGTAAACATGGGTCCTGAATAGATGCAGAATGACTAACAATCCTGCCTCACTTCGCTGGGGCCCAAGGTTCAATCCCATCCTGGATGCTGCTATCTGTGCGTAGCTTGTGAGTTCTTCCTGCGTTTCTGTGTGTTTCCTTTGGGTGCTCCGGTTACCCAAGTCCAGAAATATACTGATAGGTTGATTGCTTTCTGATTTGACTATGTTATGTATGTGGCTCAGGTAGGGAATTTAGATTGCAAGCTTCATTGGTTCAGGGATGTGAATAAATATGCACACTATGTACAACCCTGCATATAATGTTGGAACCACATAAATAAAAAAGTAAAACCAATATTCACAGTCCAACCAGAGTCATTACATACCGAGGTCCGGAATCATTAAGGAACATAAATGCCGATATGTGGTGTATTTAGCGTAAAACCGCTCTGCACATGTTCATAACCGGATCATACACCACAGAACACAGCAACCTTCAATTCATCTTTTGAGCGCAAAGGATTCTTACTACAGCCTACGATTCATGGGCGGAACGGGGAGGGGACCGGATGTATGCACGTAGTCAATGTACAGTGAGTGCGTGCCAAGCTCAGTGCACGCAGCGGCCTCTGATTCAAGCTTTGGGTATCTCTCAGGTAGGGATTTACAGTCGTATCACTTGCACCAGCTACAGGTCTAGTGTAAGTGACTAGTGATGACGGCTGTTTATGCAGCTACAACTGTATGTATTTTATGTACAGTAGACACTGATAACATCCTAATAAATGTATTTTATGAAACAAAACATTTTTTTAAATTTTTTAATGTTTTATCATTAATGACTATATTATTAACAGGTGATAACTGAATAGCTTCTTTTTCTGTGCGTTCTTTTGTGACTTTATATTCCACATATGTATTGGACGTATCCTGCATTATATTGTCTGTTAGAGCAGAGCGGACCTAGACCCATATTCATCACCAGACGTATCTTCACATCCGCTCCTTGCTGAATACGGACGTGCGTATATCAGATGTATGCGGCTTTCTTGATGAATCAAGTCTGAGTGTGAATCTCCTGCCCACGTCTCACTGCTAGGTCTGGTAACTCTTTCCTCTCACAGCCATCAGTGGCCGCAATGTGGTACTGGAGGAGTTTGTGAAGGAGCCGGGAAGCTCCAACAGAAGGGGCACATGAGGGTGTGCTGAAGAAGCAAGGAGAGGTGCAAGAGGTCACATGCTACTTATTCAATTTTAGTCAACATATTGTAATGACACTTGAAGGTCCCAGACTTTCCCAGAGTATTCGCTTTGGGACTAATAATTTGTTAATAATTTGGCTGAACGAACCATTGTGGACACCCAACCTCCATGAGGGGGAGGACCTGCACCAATTAGATTTTCAGGTGCTTAAGTTCTGTTCGGAGAGAGCTGATACACAGTGGAACTGTTGTTAAGTTTCCCTTGTTTCTAATACACCCCATGTAATCCCCGTCCACTAAAACAAAGGAGGAAGCTATTTTGTGAGCTTGACCAAAACGTGTGAGAGCGCAGCCTAACAATTTACAAGAAAACAGTGATGTCTCTAGTCACTAGCAAAACACTTTATGCCACGCCCCATGCCACATGTGTCCCCACCACGCCCCAATCATGCATAGCTCCGCCCACGCGCTGGTAGGATATGGACCCTTGGTACGTACAGTGTGAGTATTCTTATGAATAATGGTTCAGCTCACACAATGGCTGCCTGAGATGTGTGTAGGCTTTTCCTTCCATTCTACTGTGATTCATCTCTTCAATCCATTAATTGCCAATTAATTTTGCTTTTGGCATTTGTAAACAGTACTGACAATTATTAGTCGAAGAATGCAAATCCTGTACCCACACGAACGCACAGAAGCCATGAACATCACTGCCAATTATTCTGCAGGTGGCAGATTGGAAAATTGGACCGATCTATACAGACTTCATTCCAATAGAGTCCGGACAGCTCTATTCCCCCCTCCCCTCGCTCATTGTTTTTTTAAGACGCACAGCTGCAAGATTCTGCATAGGCTATCACCTTCTCAAAATCATGTGCTTAGGGAATTCATGCCAATATTGGTACGTCAAATGACTATTCAGTACAGAAGTTGAGTTTGCACTTGCTACACAAAGATCAGACTATAGAATAATAATCCTGTGCTTGTGCCATTATAAGGATTATAATTATATTATAGGATTATATAAGCCTCGCATGTAGGCACATTATGGACATCACTTAGAGATGGCCGTGTGTCAATTTTTGTGCCTTAAAAAAATGCATTTCTGTACTACATATACGCACCAAAATATGTTCGGATCCACGTTCACGCATTTATACCCTTTACGTCATGAAAGGCTGAGTTGAGTACAGTAAGCGTTCCCTCCTGTGGGTACTGGTGTAAAATATGCACAATGATGGTCATCACCATCAGCAAAACCATCTATCCGCTCCCGACTAGCGGTTTGCACACTGAACCCTCCGGCCTACTTAATTCATTAGCGTTGCGGCTATATTATATCAAGTTGTGGTCATTGATTCCTATTTTTAAAGCGGAAGGCAACGGATGTAGGGGTGTGTTTGATAACACTGCCAAGAATCTGTCTTGTGTATATAAATAACCCTTCATTACATAATTATATTGTGTACAGATAGGGGACTTACTACTGACACCGTTAGGCTGTATCTCTATGCTATTTTAAGGTGTAAGTACACAAACTCGTGGACGTATCTGGAGATTACGCGTGGCTCAACATGCACATAACTTTGCACTAAACCTCATCATCCAATCAGACATTTGCTTTCATTGTCTAACTTGCAGTAGGCAGATACAAGCTAGTTGCTGATTGGTTGTTAAGGTTACCTTCATATGGCAATAAAGTTTAGACCTGTGTTCTCCAGCTGGTAGACCCACAAGTTTCAGCATACTAGAGGCTACAATAGCATGCTGGGACTTATAGTTCCACACCTGGAGAGCCACGTGTTGCAAACTTCTGCTTTAAAGGGTTAGCACTGCAAACACAAATTAAAGCAATGCATCCAGATGCCTATGACACGTAGGTCTGCACGGCATGGGGCAGCTTCATACATGTGCTTTCCATGCTTGGGTTTATCCAGGATAGTCCTGACCATCAATAGAAATCTTTTTCTCTGACTGTTCACTGGCCCAGGATTCAGGCTCCGATGCATTAAATAGTTTTGATGTTAGTAGGGTTCAAGGGACATAGACAAATGTAAGCGGCTTCTTGTGCACTATAGTACAAAGAGTTATGATTAAGAGACTGATTAACCTTCACTAGCCTAGCCCGTATCTCTGCCTATAGAGTTTATCCGCTTCTGGATAACCGCAAGCCCTGCGCAATCAGCTCAGGGCTCCACTTCCCATTTAGGGCTTCAAACAGGGTCCCCTCCTGCTCCCCAGCATGGCCTGCAATCAGCAGCCAACTAGTAGAGGACAGGACGGACTGAACCTGTCCTAGTACTACAACCAGCTAGCATGCCCAATACAATGTGTGGCGGGTGGCTGGTGGCAGTCCAAAGGGACTAAAGGGGGATAAGTGGGCTGGATAAATAGAAGGTGTTATCAAAAGAGTAGACAACACTTTAAAAAACGCTTCTACTTAACTGCTCAGGCGTTACTATTTAACAAGTTACCTAAATGAGGGACAAACCGCAATAAAACTCCCCCCCCCCCCAAAAAAAAAACTGATTTATAAGGGGCTTATGGATAAATAGCTCCCAAAATACGTCCCCAGTGCAAAATGAAGATTTTTTTTCATGCCTGTAAATCTCAAGCCACAATTGTCCCTTGTAGGTTGGTAACCACCCTAGATTTTTACGTTGGCGACCGATCTCACACGCGCTTCTCTGGAGCTCCAGTGGGAACCGCTCTTTGCATGATATAATTGATAGCCAGTTTAAGTACGCACACAATTTCACTCTCAGCACTGACTCATACAATAACTTTATGCTTTGCCATCTGTCACAGTGATGAAGGCAAAGTCACCGGCATGCATTTCAAACGCCACCTTTCAGCCGGTGATCAGGGCTGCTAAAGCCTTTGCCGCTGTCCTCCCCTGTCCTACTCTCCTGTCCTCCCTGCGATGCATCACGCTCAATGTCACAGCGACTTCGCAGCGGCGCCCGCTCACCAATAATATATTATTTCTAAATGTCCTTTGTTTGGCAGTATGAAACAAACCACAGCATGTTTGTTTTCCAAAATGGCCCCTTTGCTACGGATTAAATCAAGTTATCTCTTGGATAAAAGATGAACAATGTCTGGAGGAGAAGAAAAGAGGAGAGAAAAAAAAACTCTTTTGAAAATAAAAATGTCTTGTCTGCTGTGAGATGTATATGAAGTTCATACATTTGCTAGGTCAGGGAAGAGCGTATCCATAGTAGCACAATGAAGGCAATGTCTCTCTACACAAAAGCTTCACATTAACTCCTGGCTGTCTTTTCCAGGGCTACGGATTGTCGATGAAAACAGACTGAATTGCCAACCTCTAAAAATGGAAAAGTTAAGGACCCTGCGTTAGAAATTAAAGACTGTTCCACATTAATGCGCTGCAGACTGGAAAATACATTTGCTCGTTACAAATTAATATAGCGTAAGGAAAGACGTGGGCCAAGTTTGAAACATACATTTAGAAATATTTGCATAAAACAAACATTTACTTGTTGCTCATATACCCGCGCACAGATAAGCCATGCTTCTGGATATATAACATATACGCTGTTGAAACAATAGTTTTATTTAATTTAGGAGACAGGACTAAGGGGGACAATGGAGAAGGTCTCTCATAATACTCCTATACGAATGACATTGGCACAAATGTGCCCCATTAAAGCATACTCACCAACTTCTGCTGTCGCCCCTCCGGGGAGCTGATGAGAGTGTGAGGGGGTGTGGTTATGCCATGGCATCACCATAGCCCCGCCCCCAATAGCGATTCAAGACACAAACCTCTCAACTGTGCCGATTTCAGCGGTACAGTCACTATTTTAGGGCTCTGTTCCGCTGTTCCACTCGGAGACATGTTCGTCCCGCAGGTAGGAATATTGGGAGATATCTTCTTTTCAAAGCAGTACCTATTCTGGTGCATGTTGTAGTGTTTGGAGGGGAATGAGTGTTTCTAAGGGGCAGCCAAGTGCTTCAAAGAACTAGGCAGCTCTCTGGGGGCATGACTAAGCACAGTCGTGACCCAGCCATGCCCCATTGTGAAGTGGCCACACCTCCACTGTGACCTGACCACACACCCTGTCCCAATAGCAGGTATTAAAAGGTTGGGAGATATGGCATTGCACAATGGGGTGCAGCATCATTAAGCACCTCCTGTGCCTGGGGCCATGCCCTTTTTGAGAAGTGAATATGGTTATATGCCCCTCCATAAGACAACAAATAGTCCTGAAAATGCAACATACCCCCCCTACCCCTAATCTTATTACAATAATCACTCTCTGCAAAATTAAACCTCGTTTCTGTGATTGCACCATAAAATCATACACTGCAGCAAAAAGCTAGGTGCACTTGTGCAGATAACGTGCTCTGTGGGTCTAAAGCTGCTTTTGCACCACACAGTGGTCCATTTTCACTTTGTAAGTGACTGTAATAAGTTATTACAGATTCCACACCGATATCTGCTTCCCAGGTCTTCTACTAATTGAATGGTCTAATTTTTTGGCGATGAGAGGTTTAATTAGCAGCGGGATCCACTTTAAGCTGACAAACACTCCTATCATATAATATTGGAATAATTGACCCCTTTGTAAAATATAAGCATTTCAAATATGCTTAGGAAAATCCCTTTAAAGAAGCAATTTTCCTATCACCTTTGCTGCCATTTATACATTGTATCGCAAAACAGGTTCACAAGTTGCTTTGCTGCTCACTAATTATAGCGATATATTTTATGGGACGGACATCCCGACTCTCCAAGTGATGACATCACTACTCCACAAATATAGTGGTTACTGTAGTTGCAGGATGGGTTTAAATATGGATAAAACAAGGCTACAAATACATGTTGTTTATACAGAGACAATAGGTCAGCAGTACGGTTTTGCGTTGCCATCTGAAGAATGATTAACAACTAAAAATAACTTGATGATCCACATGGGCAATAAGTAATCATTGCTACTACAACAGGGACCCTGCAGACTGCCTTACACGGACTGTCATCCAGCCACACCATAGCTTAGGATCCTGTGCGACTTTGTTGCTTTACACTCAACAGAAATAAAAGCAGCATTTTCTGGCGGTTCTGTCCAATAAACCCCTCCGTTCATTGTTATCACCATACCAACTCATACAGCTACTAAGAAAATAACCCTACACTATTTCTAGCTATACAAAACGTTTCTCTTCAGCAGCTGTAAATAAAAATCAATATGCAGCCAGACGGAGATGGCCCCTGAGAGACAACATGTTGTTCTCTAGGACCCTGACCCTCTTCCCCAATGCAGCTGAGCCCCACAGCATTGAGAGGAGTTACGTTATACCTATGGTGACAAGGGGTTTATAGAATCTCAGAGGAACATAAAGGAAACCAGAGTAACAATGTTTACATCAAGCAAAGAAAACTACCTGATAAAACACTATAGGTAGGAAATAAAAAAAAACAATCATGGATTGATGCTGCCTCTTTAATGTCTCTGCAAATAAAGAAAATATTAAGTCATATATGTAAATGGCAAGAGCGCAGGTAGAGCCGCAGGCGCTCGCAATTCACGTTTCTAAAACAGCTTCACAAAAGGTGAAGAGACACAAAGAGCCTAATAATAGTTCCCGTTACATTTGTGAGATTGCCTCTAACTGTGTCAGATTGTCCAGAGGGATGTTGCTTTTAGACAAAAAACCATTGTACTCGTAGCTCTGGCTAAGAACAGAACGCGCCAGTCTCCCACCTCTCCCAAAATAAACAAATCTTATTTCTTCTGTTTTGAAAAAGCAAAAAGAAATCCCAACAAAGTATAGCCCGTCGGTGTAAAGTGGCGTCCGCCTACGTACAGGAGAGGCAGACGGCTTCTTGGCTGCATCAATGTTCACTAGGAAGCAGGTCATCAATGAGGCTCAGACTGGCCGTAAACTGTTTCTCGAATCCATTTCTTGAATCGGTACAAAAATTGCTCAAAATTGAGATACATTAAAAAAAAATTGAGATAACTTCCAGCAAGTCGAAGAGATTCCACTGTCTTCAATACGTTTCACACATGTTCGAGCTTAAAATTATACATGTTGACTATTTGGAAGTGCCAACAGCCACCCTCAAACGAAAATGGGCGAAATTCAAATACAATCAAGTGTTCGTTGATTGGATAGAAAAAAAAAAAAAAGTTAAACTTGTCCAGGATGTGAATCCATTGTGGGGCTAATTATTGGCATAAGCTTAGGGTGGGGAGTTTAATTGGGACTCCAGTATTTACCAGGGACCCTCACAAGAGGAACCCACAGGTCAGTGGCTTATTGGGAAAACAAATCAAGATCAAGCCGGGTCATTGTGAGAAGGTCAGACAGAATCATTCTCAGGCACAAGGAATAATAACACAACCTACTGCTCAGGCACCAGAGAATCGGCTGAGCTGGGTTTAAAGAGAGAATCATCCGATGTAACACATCACCGGGAGCAGCTGTATAATAAGCACCTACAAAGAGGTGCTACCTTCTCGCTGCGCTCGTGTAGGAGGTCAGACAGGGACACAGAGACTAAGATGGTGATAACATAACGACAGGACATCACTGAGATAAGAAACATGTCACAGCTTCCTATCCAACTGAAAGACTATTCACAAATTGTTGCTTCCATTGTGTGTAGGTGACAGAAAAACAATGAACACAGTTTATGAATATCATTTAGCTAATAGCTGTAGGGTCTGAAATTGTTGGGAAGAAGAAAACACAGCAATGTGTCTTTGGTGGTAAAACGTGGGCTAAAGTGGACTGCAGACTTCATGGAACGACAAGGACCCCTGGATTTAGGTGGTAAATCATTTTTTTTTTTTTGCAACAATAAAAAATTAAGTTTCGTTTGCTATTTATGAACTTTGTTTTGCTGGGACAGCGCTGGCAAAAAATGCCAGTCACAGCCAGACGTGTCGGCCGTTTGCTGCTGGCTTCATACAGCAACTAACGTGTTCTCTGCCTTGTCTGGTATTTCAGCACCATGGACAGTGATGCTGAAAAAGCAGATTTGGCAGCTTCTACAGGTCAGGTCCTGATGTTGAGTGTAGACTGTGACACAATGAGGAAATGAGGGATTATACTGGAACCAGGTCTAATCCCAGGGGCCTGGTGATGCCAGGAGCCCGGACAAAACAGTTTGACTTCCTTAACTTCCTAATTGTGTCACAAAAAAGACGGGGATACGTCATACTTGTCTACTTTTGGCTGGCTCCCTCCGGGAGATCACTGAAGAGGGGTGTAGGGGGAGGGCGGAAGGGGGCGGGCTTTGCAAATCGAGTCATTTTGGCCTTGCCCCCAGTGACGTAATGCCTGTTTTGGGTCTATTTACCAGGCATTACGTCACTGGGGGAGGAGCCAAAATGCTGCGATTCGTGAAGCCCCGCCCCCTCCACCCATACACAACTCCATGCCAGCTCTGATGCGGGAGACCTACCTGGAATTCGGGAGTCTCCCGGACATTCTGAGAGAGTTGGCATGTATGGGATACGTGTCCAACGGTGGGATCACAGCTGAGACAATTTAGGTAAATATCCCTCCAGCTCCATATTCCTAGCTCCCTATCTGTCCCGACTGTCCCAATTTTAGCAGGACAGTCCCAACTTTAGGGCTCTGTCCTGCTGTCCCACCCAAAGACATATGTGTCCGGCGGGTGGGAATGTTGAAGGACGGGAGATGTGTAATAGGCACCATAGGGCTTCACAGTACAGGGGGTGTGGCCACGCCCCGTCACGATATGCCACGCCCAGACCCGCTGGTGGTGACAGACATGTTGGGGGGTACGATGACTGTATGATTCCTTCTGGGGACTCCAGTTATATAAACAAATACACACACATATTTTGTAGCAGTAGAAGTGACATACTTTTAGTTACCGATGTGCCAGCGTCATTCAGCTGCCACACCGATAAAACAAACTTAAATCACGGCAATAAGTTGTTGTTTTTTTTATTATCTCCACGATAAGTGCATGTTTGACAATAAAAAAAAATGGTCCCTTTATGTTGATAGTAGACCTTACCGTATATCTGCACTCATTTCTTAAACAGTAACTATAAATAAAGTTTGCTATTTAGGCCTGGTTTTATCATGATGCACAATTCCTATCTTCCTATTTATTTATTTTTATTATTAAATTCTCACCACTTCTTCAGTAAGTGCTGAGGTTATACACAAAAGATAAAAATAACCAATGAGAATCAGTTTGCGTTGACACGTTTTTTTGCACAGACTGGAGGTAATTTATGAAGCGTACGGGATGCGCACTACAAACCGCCTTGGTTCTTGCACTGTGTCCAGCTGGTCTGCCCAGCGCACATAAAGATATCTCAGGACACACCTTCGCCATCGAGAAGTGCGCCTAAGTGTGCGAAACAAAAACTGACGAGGCGCACTGCGCAAAAGTGTAACGCTCGCATCAACGTACAACCTGCAGTAACTTTACATTAAATTAAACTTTTGAGGCTTTTCTCCTAAAATACTGCTCAGTTAAGCCTCATTTATGGCTTAAATCAAAAGAGCGAGAGGACATCGGGTGAATCTGCTCATTACATTGCTCGGGGGTTCCCAGAAGTGCGTCTCTCAGCCAAAGCACAACATGAAGGCATAAATTGTGCCCCCTTGAAAGTCTAGGCCTGAATTTGTTTAATATGTAGCGACAAGGCTGATATATTTTTTTTATAGCCAATTTATCAATAAAATGTCACCGGGCTGAGCAGCCGATCAATACTCCGCTGCCTCTGCGATACTGGTAAGGGTTCTGATATGGAACCTATTAGTGCACGCACGGAACACCTGAAACAATTGTATCACCTATTCAGTTCCGCTTAATTTTCAGCTATATCTTCTCCTGACCTTTGCACCCCCTAAGCTTTAATATAGATCTCTACTTGCTGGCAAAGGGCCCCTTCATATCTACAGTACCCACACCGTGTAAATTACCCAAGAAGTCTGAATCATATTTTCCCATTCATACAGGTGGAAGAGTTTCATGAATTCTGCAATTACGCTACAAAGCGCTTCCTCCAAACGCCACGTCTCAGTCTGTTTAGACAAGCGACTTTTATGACTGAAAGTGATTACATTTTGATTGGCTTAAATCTGTTGGTAAACTTGGAGTGTAGGATTTCATCAAGCATGAGTTTATGTAGGCTGACTGCACGGTGCTGAGGTTTTAATGCCTCGGAAAATTATCTTACAATAGACCCTTCATGAAACTCCAATTTTACTAGCTTACATATAAATGTAATTTCCTGACAATAGAAATGCTCTCTGCATTGGCTGCGTGCACACAAAAAAAATTGCACTGTAATTTTCCGGAATGGTAAATCGCGTCCACGTTTAACCTCTAAGAGGTAGAAATTGTTCCTGGCTTTGTTAATGTGTCCTATCTGGGATGTTTCATATGTAAACACAGCCTTTATGCGCGTCATTCTTGACACAACACATTATAGAGCTTAAGTACATGGAGTGGTTAAGTCAGATTACTCTTCATTATTGTAAACAAAGACTGTAACTCATTCTTGAATGCCTTGATTAGCCGCAATCACATTGACTGAAGTGGTCGCGAGCTAGAAGTAAGATGTTATGGACCACCGTAAGCACCTTTTGGCTATCAATCTCCTGCTTGTTTATGTATTCCCAGTTCTGAAGCGGGTAGATGCCCATGTATCATTGTTCTATATGAGAAACCCAGCTGCCCGTCTTCATATAATGCAGGATGAACACAGATGCAAAGAAAAAGGATGTGTCACAGGGGTAAACAATCCACCGTCCACCAGCACCAATCTTCCTATAATGGAAGAAAATCAGGACACAGCAGGAGCGGACAGAAGTCGACAGTCTAGAGCATTCATGGTCAACAGACGGGTCGGCAACCTTTCACCTGTAGCCCTCAGATAGTTACAGGTCTATGCCCCCACTCCGATTAATACTAAATAAGTCCTAGCTGGGGACTAGGGTGAAGCTTGATGTCACCTGATGGGTGCAGCAATGTCTGCATTATGGAACCACTTAATGCAATAGGGGGTAGAGAGGGGGGGGGGGGGTGTGAGGGGTATGAGTGACGAGGTGAAGTCTGCAGGAAGCTTTGGAGTATATGTGGGAACTTAGTCCGAGTAGTACATGGGGTATTTTGTGGCAAGAGGGAGGTCTGGGGGGCATGTGAAGGAGTGGAGGTAATTTTTGGATTATTTTTTTTTGATTGTAGCAAAAAAACTATTTGGGGGGTGGCCAGATTTATTGGGGGGGAGGGAGAAATAACTGAGCAGAGTCACAGAGTAAGAGAGAGGAGGCGATTTGTTAGATGTATTTTTTTAAGTTATTATTTAGATTAAGGGTAATGCATACTTGCCTACGCTCACGGAATTTTGGGAAGTCCTGAAGGACTCCTGGTAGAGTGGTTCACCCTCCTGGATCCGGACATGATAAAATGTGATTCTCATTGAACCACGTCGTCGATGCCCCACCTTCCACTGCTGTGTAATGTGTTGTTGTGGGATGGGGCCGCAACGATGCATAACGTGACGTTACATCCCCCTCCGCCCCCTGCACTTGTCTCTCCCCTCCGGTCCAAAAAGTGGGCAAGTATTGGGCAATGTGCGTCCCTTTTGAAGCTAAAGAGTATATCAGGGTGCCCATCACTGATCTAAAGTGGACTCAGTTGCCTGCACACAGTGTGGTGTTGGTGTTTTAAACTCCAGCATCTTTCCATCCGGATTAAAGTGTGTTTATAAATCCCAACCTAAGAAGGGACATAAGGTGGTACCCAAAGAAACCAAACCAGATGAATGTGCTTTAAGAAAAACGTGACTGTAAGGTCATCTACTATATGTCTGAACGGAACTTTTTTTAAATTCAAGCCGGGGAAACACATTTTCAGGGCTTTTGCTAATCCTGAAACATAAATGTTGCAGAGGTTTGGTGATGGTGATTTAATGACCGGGTGCTTCTAAAAACGGTCTGTGAGTTTTCCCTTCCATTATTCTATCAGAGGGAGAACAAACTATAATTCAGGATTTCTCTACTAAGGCGGCTCACTTCTCACACTGCCACCCCCCAGCTGAATCTGCTGTAACCCAAAGTGTATTTACAGGATGATAAACAGAAATAAAGAATAAACATTGAACGGAAATGCATATGGAGTTGACAAGCCCCACACTAAGTAACATTTACAATGTACAATGCCGATGTGTTATAAAGTAGCACTTCCAAATAACATTATCTTAGTATATTTAAAAGTATCCATTTGGATAGATGATAAATTTAAAGTTCTCTCCATCCTCCCAAAAATATATCTTACTGAGATTATCCGGTTAACGTCCACCCCAGGGATCGAAATTTCGCCACTATGTACCACTCTCTACTCTGCTAGCCATGTTTACTAGTAGTAGGGTGACTATGACTGTTCTCTAATGAGGCTGTTTTCTATGTACTTGGGTTCCTATGTGAGTTCAAGTCACATTTGATTAAGGTTCGATTTTCTTTTTCTGACATTCTATTCAATCGGAGTTGGTTGCTATGCATGTTTGTACCCGGCAACCAGACTTCTTTGTAAGGTCGGACCGTGAATGTAAATGTGTCTTAAAATACAGCCTTCATTGGTCTATAAATAACTGGACTTTGGTTGAATAATCCTAGATTGTGCATCCCAGGTTTGTACCTATGAAAAGCACCTGACCAGGCAGCAGACTTTGGGAGGGGCACCAAAATGATGGAAAATATTTGTTAAAAATGCCAATTCCTTAATGTAATAACTGGTAGTATTTAATTTATTGGTAGATTTGATAATGCTTAGAAGTGACAATAATTCCCTCATACATAAATGTTATTGGTAAGTTGCATAGAGGTAGGAAAGATGCTTTTTCAATTGCCACCTCAGGCAGCAGAATGAGCCCCATTAAATAAGATAGCGGGCCGACGACGTGCCAACAGGGCAACCTCCTGTCTTGAGGTCAGAAAACAAACACAGTCAGTTCTGCAAAGTCAGAGCAGAAAAGTGTCTAATTTGTGGAGAGATTGATTTTGATTTTCCTCCTCATCCTGTCGTAGAGGATACATGTACAACAGAGGTTGGTGTTATCTTGAGACCTAAGCAGACACGTTTCATTGGTTGACTTGACATCTGTTATGTAAAAGAAAATTCAAGCTCAAAAAAAAATTATCTGACAAAATGAGAAAAAAAATGTATGATGACCACATTCCTGGTAGTGGTGCAAGTTCCACGTGGCCACTGATTAACAGGTCTAACAATGACCATAAAATTATTTCTTAGCTATTAAAAACTAGAAATAACATGCAATTATTTGTGTATTAATCCCAACACTTTGTATTACACCAGGGTATAATGTGATGGTAAATGGTGAATATTCCTCTGAGTATTAATTACATTGTGACAAATACATACTTAAATGAACCTTCCCAGTGTGACTGCCACTAGACCGAACCCTGTGTGTATAGAGCATGGTTGACAATCGCAGACCTCGGGGGCTGATTAGGGGTTCAGGGCGCCAACGGCTAATACACCCATTGTGCACCCTCACCTTCCACGCCAGGCTAATACGGGGTAAGTAACATCTCAAAAACTAACTAATTAACATCTCAAAAACTGAACTCATCGTTTTTCCCCCGCCCAGACTTCCATCCCACCACGACCTCTCTATCATTGTTAATAACAACACTATCTCCTCTGTCAACCAACTCCGGTGCCTGGGTGTCACTCTTGACTCCTCTCTCTCTTTTGCCCCCCACATTCAATCCCTCGCCCAAGCCTGTCGCTTCCAACTCCGTAACATTGCCCGCATCCGTCCCTTCCTCTCTCAAGATGCCACCAAAACTATCATCCATGCTCACATCATCTCCCGCCTCGATTACTGAAACCTTCTCCTTACTGGCCTTCCCCACTCCCACCTTGCCCCCCTGCGCTCTATACTTAATGCGGCTGCAAGACTCATCTTCCTCTCACGCCGCTCCTCCTCCGCCTCTCCTCTCTGTCTCCCCTTACACTGGCTCCCCTTCCCCTACAGAATCCTTTTCAAACTCCTCACCACCACTTACAAGGCTCTCTCTCCCAGTCTACTGCCCCTTATATCTCTAACCTCCTCTCCATTCACACTCCTGCCTGCTCCCTGTGCTCGGCCAATGATCGCCGCCTCTCCTCCACACTGATCACCTCTTCCCATTCTCGAATCCAAGACTTCTCCCGTGCTGCCCCCCTTCACTGGAACGACCTCCCTCGCTCCATCCGTTTCTCTCCCAATCTGTGCTCTTTCAAACGGGCACTCAAAACTCACCTGTTCCTTAAGGCCTACCAACCATCCACTTAACCTCTCATCTCTTCTGCTCACCCTCCCCTGACCCCTCTTCTCTCTCCCCTTTGCTTCACTGGCTCCCTTTTGTGCCTGACTTTGTTTACCCTCCCTTAGAATGTAAGCTCGAATGAGCAGGGCCCCTCTTCCCTCCTGTCTCCATACCTGTTCCTCTGCTCCATCTCTACTGTATTTTCCCGCCCGGAGTTTCTGAAGTACTTTTACTTTGTGTTTATTGTTCTGTACTGTTCTACCCTGTATAGTCTACTGTAAAGTCTACTGTTTGTTCTGTGTGCGGCGCTGCGGAAACCTTGTGGAACCCTGCAAATAACGATAATAATAATAATAATAATAATAATAAGTGAAAACAAACACTTCCTTAAATTAAAATCCAGCTATCTTCACCCCCCCACTCCCGGCCAGTGTTTATGTTTCTTTCCTTTCCATTTAGTTTTCATTAAAATCCGAACTGTATTGCAGAGCTCTACTGAAGATATGAATGTGGAGGGGTCTTTTGCTCCTGTCCCCAATCGATAATCCTCAAGTGCCCGCCCACGGATGACTGACTGACGTCAGCCTTTGCCATGGTAATATGTCAAGATTAAAACCTTACTACATTTTTCCATTCATGTTTCCTTTTTTACTTTTGAGAACAACCATTCGCTTATATTTGAAAAATAATTTTAGTTTGTACCTCACCCTGTCAATATTTTGCAATCCCCACAAGTCTTGCACCCTAGGCTGCAACCTAGTCAGCCTATTGGATAATCAGGCCTTATCAATCTAACGGAGCCAAGGTGACTTGTAGAGATGGATACAAGAAAACAATGCCAAAATGTATTAATGTTATTATATAATAAAGCTTACTGGGAGGGGCCCTGCTGATTCTCCCAGAACCTACAATCCTCTATATGCAGAATGACCATCTTGTCTACAGACTTGGAAACCAACATTGATGGTAAGCTTCTCTATGACCTGCCGGAGCCAACGTCTGTTGCAGTATAGTGGGAAAAGTAAAGGGACCATGCCAATTTCCAAAACAAAATCATAAACATGATGGGTAGACTAATGACAGACACAGATTTGGGTACGAACCACCAGAGGCCACAGATGGATTCTCAAAACGGTTCAGCAAAACAGTTCGAAAACTTAAAAAAATTTGCAGGATTTTCTTGAATTTAAGATCGGTTTCAAAAATGAAGGTAAATTCGAGAAAGACGAACAGATTCGACCATGATCAAGTCAGTTTCATCATATTCCAGCCTGTTCAGTAATGGTCTAGCTGGCTTGCCCATGTCTGGGCTGATTCACACATGTGCAAACTGGGCAGAGCTAAAAGTTATACAATTTTGACAGTTTTTTATGGCAGACTTCGAACGCTGTAGAAAAAATGTTAACATACCTTTCTTGATGAATTAATATTAGTATTTAAATAGTGTATAAAAAATTAAAAACATTTTTACATGCAATGCAAAGCTCCAGTGCAAACTGCAAACTTTGAACCACAAATTAAAATTGAACTTTTTGAGCATGTGTACTCAAGATTACATACATCATATGCCAAATGGAACACCATTAAGTACACAACTACCAGCCATAGTTCTTATGGCCACTCCTTTTCTTTGAAATCCCAAGCAAGTTTGACAACAAGGGGGAATGACAGTGGACTTAGAATGAGTGGATCATTGAACAGTGTAAGTAGCAGAGGATAATGCCAAGAGAGAGAGAAAACATTACGTGTAGAAAACAGTGGAGAGAATCAGTGCTAAATATTCCATCAATCATCAGAAGTTACAACCAGACTATTCCCCTTCAAATCTTTAAACACAATCTGAAAACCCATCTCTGTTTAATACACCCTCACACAATCCCTACTCACACCGTTCCTACTGCCATCTAAACTTTCCTCACACCTTTCCTCCTCCCATCTACACTGCCCTCACATCGTTCCTACTCCCACCAATACTGCCCTCACTAATACACCCTCACACTATTCCTACTCCCACCTACACTGCCCTCACACCGTTCCTACTCCCACCTACACTGCCCTCATACCGTTCCTACTCCCAACTACACTGCCCTCACACTGTTCCTAATGCCACCTACACTGCCCTCACACCGTTCCTACTGCCACCTACACTGCCCTCACACCGTTCCTCCTCCCACCTACACTGCCCTCACATCGTTCCTACTCCCACCAATACTGCTCTCACTTATACACCCTCACACCGTTCCTACTCCCAACTACACTGCCCTCACACCGTTCCTACTGCCACTTATACTGCCCTCACACCATTCCTACTCCCAACTACACTGCCCTCACACCATTCCTGCTCCCACCAATACTGCCCTCACTAATACACCCTCACACCGTTCCTACTCCCACCTACACTGGCCTCACTAATACACCTTCACACTGTTCCTACTCCCACCTACACAGTCCTCACGCCGTTCTTGTTTCCACCTACACTGCCCTCGCGCCGTTCCCACTGCCACCTGGCACTGCCCTCACGCCGTTCCCACTGCCACCTGGCACTGCCCTCACGCCATTCCCACTGCCACCTGCACTGCCCTCGCGCCATTCCCACTGCCACCTGCACTGCCCTGGCGCTGTTCCCACTGCCACCTGCACTTGCACCGTTCCCACTGCCACCTGCACTGCCCTCGCGCCGATCCCACTGCCACCTGCACTGCCCTCGCGCCGTTCCCCCTGCCACCTGTACTGCCCTTGCGCTGTTCCCCCTGCCACCTGTACTGCCCTTGCGCCTATCCCACTTGCACCTGCACTGCCTCACGCCGTTTCTACTCCCACCTGCACTGCCCTCACGCCGTTTCTACTCCCACCTGCACTGCCCTTGCGCCGTTTCCCCTGCCACCTACACTGCCCTCACAACTATCTATACACTCTCCCTGGCAGTAATATACCATCAGCAGGTATGCCAGTGTGCTGTGGTTTACAATGCTTTCACTAATGGTACATTTCTGATCAATTTATTTAAAATTCCTCCAGCAAAGCTCTATTTTCTTGGAAAACAAGAAGGCATTAAACAAAAAGTTTCACAGCCGACAAAACCAATTTATAAGTGATTTGCAGCCAACACCTGACAAGCCTATGCTGGTACAGAAGACAAGAAACTAAAAAAGAAAGACAGATGAGGAACGAGGGATCTCTCTTTGGGTTTATACCTCCTCCCATTGACCCTTCATAATGTTTTACTGCGCTGCAAATAACAAACAGCAGCGACATCGACACATAGCACAATAAAACAGACGCTGTGTATTGATATTTCTTTAAAGAAAAAGAAGAAAAAAAACAATCTGCAGGGGCCATTACAATTTAATAATACAGCTCCCTGCACTCTACAGGAAGTCGCTGATTTCACTGTGTCTCCGTTTCACTGATAAAGCTGCAGCAGGCGCCGATTGGAAGTCCTGCTCAATAACCCTAGATCAGGATGAGCTTCCCGCCCACACTGCCCTGTTCATACCTAGCCAGGATCAATATTAGAATTCAATAGGCGATTCAGGTTATTTTGCTGGCTTGGCTGACATCCAGAGCCGGCCTAGACACTACGCATCACAGGCTATTACTGCCAGTGGGGTTCCGCCGCTGGGCCTCTACGAGCCATTATTTAAAATTAAAGGGCTCATAAACGTTAACATTAAGGTGAAATACTAAATGGATTATTATGATGTAAGATCTTTATGTTTTCATTAAGCGTTAATTTTATTTTTAATGGAAGAAAATTGCATTTGTTAGGTGTTTACAACATATAATCAGACACACTTGTGTTTTGGAGAAAAGGTCAATACACAAGGCACCTGGTTTAATAAATAAACGCGAGACGAGAAGAGCCTTATTAGCATTTAAACTTCTGTGTTCCGCAAATCGCATCATTATACGAAGTTCTGCAGAACGAATGTTGTGTTCACTATAGTCCCTGTGGTTCTATATTGCATGGGAAGTAACTAAATAAGATCTGATTAATTAACAGGGGACATTAATACCAATGGTCACAAAGACAATCTGAGCAAAACTGGAATGTAATTTACAATATTTATTATAACAGCAATGACATATATTTTGTTTGGTTTTTTTACAAGTATTCCCCAATTAGCACCTTGAGATTGTAATATGCCAGGTCGAAAGTCGAATTTGTAAAAGTGCCTTACACTTCCACCAAACAGATACAGCACTCTACTGGGATCATACCTCAAAGAGGCGTAGTCACTTCGCAATGGTGGGTGTGACCAAACCGCGGGCAGGCGCAGGCTGGGAGAGGGAAGCCCGGGGGGCACACATGCGGCCGCATCGCATGAAACAGGATGTGGCCGCGTCATTGATGACGAGGCCGCATCGTCTGTCATGTGATGCGGCCGACTGTGCGCTGACGCAGCTGCATCTCATATCATCAGATGCGGCCGCCGGTGAAAAGGTGGTTTATTGCATCCGGGGGGGCGGGCGGCCGGCCCACCCCCCGGCCCTAAGAGCGGTCTGACTGAGCGGCCAGCCCGCCCCTGCCCGGGGGTACCTGCTACATAGTTGCAGTGAACAGACAATAACTCCCTAATTTCCTATCAATCAGGACAAATACATATACCAACACATACTCTTAGGACACAGGGTCTTAACATTCTACAACTTAAAGTAATCCCATGAAAACACTGTTGCTATTTACCATTTTTTCTTGTTTTTTTTCCCCTTCAGGATGCTATAAATTAATTAGGATTCTGAATTACCATGGCAACCACAGTCACATGTCACAAAGTAGCGAGCAGAGAAGCTTTGGAACACCTCTGTGAGCTCTACCTGCATGGGTCATCCTCCTCTCCCCTCTGCCATCACATGACATGCTGAGAGCTGACAGCCTGTGCCTGGCAGCCATTTTTGCTTGCCAACCAGAGAGCTTTTGAAAAGGAAATAATGATTGGTAGGAGGATAGCCAAGAATGCATGCTTAAAAGATATTCAACTTGCTATTTAAAGAAAAAATAATAACACATATTTTATGTGGGATTGCTGCTTTAACTACTCTTACAGTGAATAATCCTTTTCAATGCACGAGGATGAAACAAGCATTTTTCAGTCTCAACAAAAGCTAAACAAGAGATCTGTGGATATATTTTTCTGTGGACACAAATCTGCCAGCTGGC
This sequence comes from Mixophyes fleayi, assembly GCF_038048845.1. NCBI lineage: Eukaryota > Metazoa > Chordata > Amphibia > Anura > Limnodynastidae > Mixophyes > Mixophyes fleayi. The sequence goes on from NC_134411.1 coordinate 93,614,212, forward strand.
TCACTCACACTCACCCATCCGCCGGGACTGGCCCCAGAATGTACCCAGTATAGCTAGAACAGCTGGGTATCGCTCAGCAGAACAAGATATATATTTTTTGTTAAATTGCTTCCATACGGTATTTATTATCACCGTGAGTGGCGTTAAAAAAAATAATTACTCATCGAGTATATATAAATCAGAGCTGTAACTAGGGCTGTGCGACAGGGGCGATCGCCCAGGGCGCAACGCTGAAGGGGGGCGCAATTTAGAAATATTTTAGGTACATTTGGTTAAAATTGAGGGCTAGGGGGGCGGCATTTTGTCTTTCTCGCCCCAGGCGCTAGAATTCTAAGTTACGGCTCTGATATAAATAGACTTCTATACCACTTCTTTAAAAAAAAAAAAATTAAAAAAATCACTTAAGCAATTACTGTGCAGTCTTACACAAAGAGAAGCATTAATATGATTTGATCAATGACAACCACTGTTTGTGTATTATTCTCCAAATAAAGCCATCGCTTTACACATCGTTTTATTGGAAAAAAAATGTTAACGAGGAAGAGACCGCTAAAAAACACTGCAGTTGAAGAGTCCTATCATGATTCTCAAATCCCACACAACAACCTATGTTTATAATTTCATGGTGTCGGAGAGGGAACCATTATTACATCCGTTAATCACACGCTGGAACGGTGCAGAGAGGAGACTGCAGGTAGGAGGACAGGATTCCTCGGCAGATGAATACAACAGTTACAGTAGAATTCCACGGATTACTCTAATAATACACATAGCCGATACCTGCTGAGCGGCCGCAGAGGGATGTGCATTCGGTGAGCACAGGATATGCCCAGGCATCACTCTGCAGGTTTAAAGCTACACTCAGGACCAGAAACAGCACAGCTGCCGAAAATAAGGCCAGCTGCAATCAAAACGAGAACTTTAAACAGAGAAGAGAATACACTGTGATTAAATCATAGCTGAAAATAGGGGTATAGGATACAATACTAAATCCCTGTGTAATTTTTACTTCGTTAATATACAAGTCCCAACACAGGAACCAAAATGCATACAAAAATTAAGTGTGCTAAAAGCATCATTCCACAGTAGTACCTATTCTTTGTCGAGAGGTTCTTTGAATAAATAAAAGCTTGTCTGTGTATTTAAATATCCTTGGGTATCCTGTTGGAGAATAACAAACTAAGGTAGTGCCTCAAGACTTAAAAATACACAAAATATATACTGTATATAGTACAGCAATTGAACATATTTATATATATATATATATATATTCTAAAATATAATTTAAAAAATGGTCTTCATCATCATCTTCATTTATTTATATAGCACCACTAATTCCGCAGCGCTGTACAGAGAACTCATTCACATCAGTCCCTGCCCCATTGGAGCTTACAGTCTAAATTCCCTAATATACACACACAGACAGACAGAGACTAGGGGCACATACATTGAAATAAAGAAGTACTGAGCTCATCTACAGTTGTTGAACAATGAATTAGGGAATTTTTTAGATTCTTTGAAAATTTTGATAAAATGATGGTAAATACACATATTTAATACTTTATAAAAACTTATTTTTTTATTTATTGGCCCATGCTAGGCGGATTTCCCTCATTGCTGGTGTCTGCTTTGGTTTCTTGACTAGTCGGCAAGCTCTAAACACAAACTCTGCAAAGCGCCTCCAAACAGTTCTTATAGAGACGTTAGCCCCAGCTTCCTTCCACATCGTCACGACACGCTTTCCTGGCAATGTTCGGTTGAAATTTGCAGTTCTCTTGAGCAGTCTGTACGGTCTGGGCGTAGTTTTACCACTGCTTTTGCGTCGGGAGGATGATTAAGCCAGGTTGTACTGCCCCCTGGAGGAACAATATAGCAACAAACTGCCTGAATGTAAACTATTATGTTGTATGTTTACATCGTAGACTATAAATCAGAACTTATTTACTTTATATTCACTATTTTCGAGGTACAAACCTAAAAATACACAAAAGTGTAAAAATTATTAATTCATTGTCCAACCACTGTAGATATATTAAAAGTCCCAAATTGTTCAGATGGACTCCAAGTGTTCCTCCTACCTCACAGCCAGTAAAAGACCAAAGGGTATAATCCAGAAAGGGCGATAAAACAGTCCACCTCGAGAAACCTTGCGCGTTTCGCCCATAGTGTTGGGTGAAACGCGTACGTTTCCTCAAGTGGTACAGTGCTCAGGATGGATATTAAGCAAGGATACAGTAGATAGTCCTACTTTTCCCAGTATCGTACATGGCAGTAACTGGAATATCACGTGATGCAGCAGAGAGGAAAAGGGTTTACGTTCATAGAGTCTTATAATTAAAAGTTGAAAAGATAATTAAGTTTCCTATAATATTGCTGAATGAATTAAAAAGTATAAATCTCTGTGTAATAAATACGTAAAGAAAATGTATAAACACGTCTCTTTAATTTATTATTTGCAATATATCTAGATAAACTCAATACGTGGTTATTTTAATGTATGTGCATTTTCACTTTGTATTAAAGTTTTGATATAATACTACACTATATTCATATTTGTTTCCGAGCCTCCAAGGTTTCTCGTTCTCCCTGAGCACCCTAGGAATCCAGGAGAAATATATCTCTTTGAATTCTACATACGAACAAGGCCGTTTTTTGAAATTAGATATTTATTAGAATAATTTCAATTTACAAGACTATATATATTTTATATCCTTGTCAAGTGTTCATGCACCACCTAAGTGTGTTATTATACCCAAGGAAATTCAGATACATAGATAAGAATTTATTTGCTCACAACTTGGTACAAGGCCACCTCATTTATTCATCACTAGTCACAATTACTGGAATTTGATTTTTCCCCCCATTTTAGATTTTATTCACCTGGAAAACAAGAGGTGGTTTAAGGACGTCTGGCGCCCTTTCCGATTTAAGGGAGTGACATTCATTTTTTAAAATATATTATGTTACTGATATACACTCATAGGTGTAGTTTTACTAAAAGGCAGTTCGATGTAACCACCGTTTTTTAATGTTTTTTTGCGGAGGTTTCAAAACCCCTAGATTTACGAATGGCCAAAGCGCCAGTAAACCGCCCAGTTTAACACAGCACCACGTTACACATAAACATCCCGATTTCTAACATTATCAAAATACAAACAGTCAGATTTACTAAGCTGTTGTTTAACAAACAGCCGGGAAACCCCCAGTGGAGCTAATCATTACTGATTGATTAAGGGGGAAAAATAATTTATGTTTAACTTAAGGGGGTAATATTATTGCTCCTTATATTAAGGGGGCAATGATATATGATTGCTAATAAGGGCAATAATTTTTAAGATTGGGGGCAATACTTATTTCATGATGAGGGGCACGTAGCCAAGCTCAAAAGGGTTAAAGGAAAACTAAAATAGTTTATTTTGAGTAGAGCTCTTCTGTGCCAATTAATGACCCCATGGCTGTTCCCATCATCGTGCACTGATTCACTATTAAGCTCTGCTGGAGGAACAGAGTTTTACCCACACTAACAATGAGCCTGCTGCAGGACCACATCCAGTAGGTGCGGAAACAACAATGTCCCATTCTCTGCTCCTATCATTCTTTGCAGAAACCAGCCGAGGGGGTGAGTCGCGGTCACCTGTGCACAGATATCTTTACATTCAAAGACAGCCTCAGTATTAACATGGGAAACGGAATTCTCTATATGAAGTCATGGCAACAATGGGAGCAGGAGCCAGTATTAATTAAAGCACATTTTATGTATACTGCTCCTTTAAGTAAAACATAATCTATTATGTAGTAAGTGTTTCTCAAGGGGGTGATTTACTCAAGGTAAAGGTTTTACTGCAGCTTGGTGCATCAAACAATAAATATATATTTGCATGTGCCATGGTTGGGAATCGAACTCATGACCCCAGTGCTGTGAGGCAGAAGTGCTAACCACTAGGTCACTGTGCTGCATATGTAAATAAACTCACGTGTGTAAGTGGAACCAAAAACAGACAGAAAAACAACAACTTTGCAGCACACTGGTAAATAACTGGGTCCACCTAAAAATGTCTTACTTTAATGAAATACACAGGAACAGAATAGCCCTTTCCCAAGGAGAAAAAACATGCAGTACAGACTGCGAGTCCCTCCTGCTCTGCTCAGGAGGTCATGTGATGCGGAAGTTGGCCGCTGCAGGCAAATGATAAGATCAAGTTCAGTCTTTTATGGCCCGCTGAGCTCCACCCACATCTTTCAATAAGAGCTGGGGCCGTGGGCTAAGCTTAGAAGGACATAAAGCAGCTAATAAGAGTTAGGGTCGATGGGGCCAAAAACTGGGGAAAGTACTGATGGCGCAGAAAGCAGGACAGAGCTGGTGACCACGGCTGACGGCTCAGAGGACTCATGCAGCAATACAGCCTCCTATTGTCCATCACCACTCCAAAGTCTCCACCACGTTTAAAACAAAGATCGGCAACTTTTGGCTCTCCAGCTGTAGAAGCTGCAAAGCCCCAACCCCTACTCACTTTGGTTCACTGCCATGTGGCGCACGGGCACTGAGAGGCGGACGGATTGGGTACAAAGTACCTAAGCCAAGCCTCCCTTGGTGTAGCGGACTATGGTGGTGGTGGATGGAGCCCATGACTTACATGACCCCGGCTGAGCCACATTAAAGGATTAGGCAAAGTGAATTGGTAGCCAGGGGAGCAGGAGGAAGGGAGTCTGCAATACCAGGGCCTGAGATCACTCTCTTCCTCCTCACTTCTTTCCAGTCAGCTCTTGCTTTATACTAGATTATTTTACCTATATTATATATTGATAATATATCTAGCTAGAGTGTAATAATTTGTGTGCATAAAATGCAACTTGTTCTCCTCCTGTTGACTTCACACCGTGAACAACATATCACTTAGGACCCACAGACCCAGCGAAGAGCCTGACAATGGGCAGCATGATGAGATTCATTAGATGGCTCGGTCATGCAGTCCATGTTGGATTAATTGATTATTCCATAGCCCCAGCTTCATTGTTCATAGCAGCTGCCAGGAAGGAAGGAGAGGAGCCGGGCGGTCAGAGCAATGACAGACACTTAGCATCCGACAACCGGCTTACACGGGGAACAGAGCTGAGTGACAGCTGGATGCAGGACTTTAATCAATGCCTGCGAGCGATGACACAGACCGAACACCTACTTATTTGTGCCCCGCGCATTTATGAATTGTTAATCCAGTCAATAGGTGTTATCATTGTGTGTTCCTTCCAGCTCAGACGTGTCTGTGACATTGGCCTGGACTCTCTGCAGCTCCTACAGTCCGCTGTACGGAGCCCTGAATTATCAGATGTAGATTAAACAACACAACGTGACACCTCCGCACCACTAGTCTCTCCAATCTCAGTGACAAGCGACATATTTGTTTCCTATAATTTTTATTTTTTTCTTCTCTTTGGTTATATCAAACTTGAGGCTAATGATCTGTGCTTCTGTAGGCGATTCATCCTTCCTGAGGACGTATTCTATGGGGATCGAACGACATATGACAAATGTATCTATAACGTAATCACCCCATTAACCTGTCTAGTTAGATAGAACACACACAGCAATATTATAAAAGACATTTTTTTCCATTTTCAGACAACTTTAATGTATTGGTTTGTATATACACTCCTGCAACTTTGACCAAACACAATGCTTTATATTCCTGGCTTCTGTGTTGTTTAAAAGGCCTTTATTTCATCCAGGTAAAGTTGTGTAGAAGTTGTGTGTGAGTTGTGTGTGAGTTGGATACTACACAGATCACACCTGTATCTAATACACCTGTATTAGGTACAGGTTTTTCCACAGAGCAGCTTTCTGTCTTATCCAAGGGAAACCGAAACAGTGGATTGTATATGGATGATATAAAGTGCTTGCTGAAAACATAGAATTAAGCCATAAATATAAAGAACTGCATTTAGTAGGGGTAGCAGGCGGGCATACACAAGTCATAACAATAAAGATTTTTTGAAGGTGTTGCTATACGATTATATAATTTCAGTTTGGTGTCTGGAATCCTCATTCCTGCAAGACTATTGTTTGCTACGGACTCATAAACCAAAATACGATCGTATAGTTATATTGCACAAGTGCAGATATTCTCAGTTTTGTTTTAATACAAATTATACAGATAAGTAATTCAAAGACAATATATTAACTGAAAGCAGAGCTGTGGATTTCAGGGGGAACAAAAGAACAATTAGAAATGTAGAGAACAGGAGGATGTTTTCTGGTATCATTAGGTGAGCTGAGATTAATGTATTACCTCCTCAGACACGAGTGACAGGACCTATTTGGATAATGGCCAGTAGTATTTGTGCCATCTCCCACAGGTAGTAGAGAATTAGATGTAACATTTACACAGGTCCTGAACCCGGCCGATCGGCAGAAATGTGAAAACTTCAGAGAATTTAAAATGTCATGGCAAGTCCTCACCGTTTAGTCTAAAAGAAGATTTCATCCCGTCCCCAGTCAGGCAGCACATAAACTCACCATTATACCAGGAATATATCACATGTCAAATAATAAACATGATGTATGATTCATCCTGCAGACTAGACAAGTGTACTCCCGTCGCTGTGAAACACTTCATATAAAAGTGATGAAGTAATCCGAACAGGATTAATAGGATAGGAGGTAGTACCACTAGTTAGCCTTCAGGTGTCACTGTTGGATTCCATGTAGAGGTATTAACAGAGGGGTGTGTTTAATTACAGTTGTGCATTAATAGTAACAGATCAGAAAGGACTTTCGATCAACCTATTGCATGCCAGGCAACAGACTTGCTTACAAATTTCATGGGATGGTTTGACAAAATATGTCATTATATCGCAACAATTTTTTAACCAGAATTTCGAAAAGAGTGCACCAGCATTACGACAGGTTTGGTGACATCCCCAGAGATTGCTGCATATTACTGTAATGATTTAATGAAAGCACTTATCCAGCAAACATACACATTTGAACAACACCTGCTGTTTAGCCTTTTACCACTGTTACCTGTAATTTTCCACCAGACTGCTACCTCTGGCAGCAGACAGAGGACCAGACTCATCCTTCTTATTCAGCTAGCTAGAAGGAAGGAGGTGGGTGGTGCATTGTATGTAAAAGATAATTGATTGACAGAAGCCCACATCCAATCAGCTGCTGCATAAAGGAGACACCTACATTGCAGGTAAGCATAGAGCAGAGGACTTATATAGTATGTACAGAGTTAAAGAAGATATATGGTAACATTAATGCACCTTGCTGACAGTGCATGCTGGGTATTTTAGTTCAAACACAGCCGGAAGGCCACATAGTGCTTATTTTATTACTGGACAGTCCGCAAAGCTTCTCTTTTGCCCACGTGTGTAAAGTTAATAATTGCCTAAAAATAGCCCATTGACTTCATCTTTCTTTCCCACAACAGGTCAATAAAACAACTTGACTGCAAATGTGACCACTCGCAGTTCTTCCATATTAAATATTAAACAAGAGAGCCATTAAGGGTGAAAATGAGGTCATGATACGCCATGCTGTCATCTGAAGCCGAAAGTGAGAACCTTAAAGGTGAATGAGGAGAAGTTCAAACATCAAAGCTTGACGTGTCCTGGAAGACCCTCTCTCTCTAGCGCTGACCTGGTTCTGTCACATTACATGAACAATGTGAGAAACGCTGCTCACTGGGAAGTTCACACATATAATTTGAAAGGGCTAAAATTAATGATTATATAATCTCTATACATTGCTGCGCAATACGGTGGTCCCTATATAAATAAACAGTAATCATAATAAGGGGTTTTCAACTTTATAAAAAGTCCTCAGCACTGAAGTCTATTGGGCGAAGTCCTGGATATATGCGGGTGCTATGATCCTGCTAAATATTATGAGTGTGTCTGTGATGTCACAGCAGCTGTAATGAATGCAATCCCAGCTTGTTGACCTTCATCAGATCCTATCAGAGCACTTTCCTAAAGACGTCGGAAGGCAATAACTCACGCTTCAGCAGAGCTGCAGTAGAATGTCAGAGTAACTCTGAACTAGGACTTACCTTCATGGTTCATATCTGAAAATGTCAATGTTATTAGTGGTCCTTTAATAGGTTTGATAGTATTTCTACTTTTGTTATCTGCGCTAATATAAACTAATGCCTTGACTATAAAGGCCCAGAGTGGTAAGAGTTAGGATGCCACTTTCTCAAGGGGCATGCATGACCTGGCTAGCCAGTTATATAAAAGAAAGAATATATATATATATATATATATATATATATATATATATATATATATATATATATATATATATAAATATATTACCAAGTGAAAAAAATATACCACGAAAAAAGCATTTTTTTTAGAGATTTTCTTCTGCTATCGCCAGTGGCGATAACGGAACAAGGAATGCGATGCTACTTGTATCTCCTAGTAGAGACACAGCGAACCTATGCCCCATTATTAGGGCACATGTTGAATGATCAGAGATTCTTTTTATGAAACGCAAAGTACAGATGAATTCATCATAGAGCAATCTTACACAAGGATTCCATGTTTGTTTAAATCGTTCCACACAGATTACTATTAACGTGTGTAATACATTCTTCAACTTTAGCCTAAATGACAAAAACAGGACACACAGTATAAGGCAAACTTTGCTTGGACCCAATCACACTGAGGTATCATTTGAAGAAAAACACTATGTACATAGAATGCCAAGTCTACTTTTCACACACTAATGACACTCAAAAGAACATCAAAATATAAAAACACATCTGTTTCTCTTGGGGAAACAAGGTCAAAATACTGGATGACTCTTTTCTGTCACATTTCCAATTTTTCTCACACGCTTTATTTTACCGTTTTAATTTAAAAAATAAACCATGTGTTAAATTTAGCTGCGTTCCGTGTTACCCGTACAAGTTATCAGCCAAGTTTTGAAAGGTAACATTACACTGAATCCAATGACTTTATCCAGAGACATTTACCGCTGTGCAGATAAATTATTTTAGGTAAACATTTCACCATTTCCCAGCAGTCTCTGCAAAGTTGCGCAAAGGACGTTTCAATGACACCGATGCATATTGATAGGCTCATAAAGATACTGTTAAACAGCACTAATTCATTTCCTGTTAAATACATTGGCTTTCTAGATGCAAGTGCCATTAATCCTGACATAACCAAGTTTAGACGAGGCTTCATTTAATATTAAAAATCTATCTACTCTGCCATTACTTAATATATAAAAAGTGCAAAAGAAAGTTTAGAACTCTGGTATTCAAATGTAGCCTTGACATTGTAAATACTCTGCAGTTAAGAAAGTATCAGCAGCTAAAACGTGACCCTTCATACACCACGGAGGATGAGACACGCAAAGCAGGAGGGCACAACGGGGTGTGATAAGACAATAAAAACGTGGTGGTAGGTCATTCAGTGGTGTTAGATGTGTATGTAATAACACAAAATGAGTATGTGCCATTCACAGCACAGTATATATGGACTATTCATCATTTACATTTGTGATCTAGTAAGCACCTCTACAAAGTAACTCTTTGCTGAAACCCTTATTTGAAGTCAAACGTCTTGAAGGTCATTAAAATTCCATGCAAAGATAACACATTGTGTGTGTATGGAAATGCAGGGTGACTTTAAGGTAATAATAAACTTGAAAAAAGAAATGGGATATGTTGCAGAGGGCAGTGCGCTGTAAACGTTTACGTTGCTCACTGCACACTGACATATTTCTGTTAAAGCCCAAGAAAATTCACTTGGATCAATAAAAAAATCTGCCTTGTTAGAAGCAATGTATAACACCTATTTGCCTCCTTTTTGGACCTAGGTCAAGAGGAAGGATAGCGGTGGTCCTGATCCTCGCACGGCACCCTTGTTAAACATGCTTGCTGTAGGGAAGTTTTCACCAGAAAGACCCAGCCAATCATTTTGCCAGCTGGGTCTACCACTGGCCATAGCACCGGTAACTTGGAACAGCTGAGAGTTAGCCATATAAAAAAAACAAGAGCCATAGAGAGACTTTGTTTTCATAGCAAACTCTGAAGATTTTTTTATTCCCCCTCCAATTTTAACATAAACCCTTCTAAATTAATAATATTAAAACAAAAAAAATGGAAATTTGATATATTTTATTACATGACACATTCTTTATAATTGATGTGAGGCTTATTTTAATTAGCATAATTTCTTAGTATAATTAATGAAGCTGAATATTGAGGGGCCCCTAATCTCTGGTCCTATTGGCTGCAGTATATTTGGTGCTAACAATCAGTGTCTGCAGAATCCTGAGTGGTGTGAGGATGTACAGCACAGAATCAATATACAGCTACAGGAAAGAGTACAGATATTAACACATAATATTATTATCTGTGCAGAGAAGGAGGTCTGGGAGGTAACTCTTCCAACGATCTAAATAGTTATACACTGACCTAATGCTACCTCCTATTATGGCGACCGCTGATTCACATGTATTATGCAGCTAAACTGCTGGTCGACCAACCCCTTCCCACCAGGAATATCACACTGAACGTTGGACGTTGTTTGTGGAGGTCACGTCTGCTCTGGATATCCACAGTCTGGGGAAGAATCAGGTCAGGACAATACAATGCAGTGTGTTGCCGCTAACAACAGCCTGGAATAATGGGGTATGAATAAATGCGCAGATAATTCATTTACAATAGGTGAACGCAAACATACCGAGAGATGACTACAACGTACACCTGCTTCCTCAGACACCGTGCGCAGTTCCATTAGCATTAGGGAATACAAAGGGGGCTTCTTCTGCATAGTAATCAAGAGTCACATATGAGGGTCTTAATGCAAACACTGTATTCTTTGTAGAACTCTTAGCTGAACGATGCAGCCACAGAGATAAGAGGCTTCTTACAGGATCTATAGACTGAAGAGTAAATGCCGGCACGTTATTATTTACGGTCTACTACACAGAGCTTTGTGCACTATGAATGTTGCTATAAACAAATTAGGGTTCCCTGTCTGTAAGCCCAATTGCTGAGCAGAATACATTGCTCTCTCCTACAGAGGCTTCCTCCCGCCCGTAGACCAGGAGAGCTATAAGGTACATGAAAAGCCATCCCGAATTAAAGGGGTGATTTTAGGGGAGGGAGATGAAAGCGCCACAGCGCTTTAAAAGTGCTGGGCATGCCCCTGGGAGGCACACGGTCACCCCCCCATGTAGCATGACCACGCCCCAATCAGGGTCAGCCAAAAGTTGGGAGGTATGTTGACTCCGAGCCGCCTTTCTCTATTCCGCCCAGCTCTCCTACTTCTGAAGTGGGCAGTGGGACCTTGATGACAGGAGGCGAATCGCGCCATGCTGCGTTGAGATGCGAAATGCATCGTTCAACAACGGGGGGAGTCCTGTTCAGGGCATGAAAATTGATCATTTATTTTTATGCGCTTTTTTTTGTATTCAAATGAATTGAGAACTGCTCAGCTCACCCTGCAATACGTTTGTCTCCACACGTACAGCTCAAAAGTCGAAACGCGTAGATACGGCCCACATGAAAAGGACTACAACAGGCGCTGACACCATAATTTAACAAGCCTAATGAGTAGGAGCGGGGACTGTTTGGAAAGGAAGAAGAACATGGGGGATGTCAGTTCAAAAGTAGTTTAATATAAGGACCTGTATTATTGTTACCGCTGTACGTATCTCTGTATTAAGCTGCAGATCGCAGGCAAGTCTCGCCATTCTCCAATCATTCCAGGTATCCCCCCTATAATAGGCAGACAGGATCCTTTCATGTCCCTTATGATTCAGTGACAATGTCTCTACACGTCACCTTTCCAGGACTGTGAGAAGAAAGCTTAAGAGAATTATTTAATATAAAGCTTTATAAATCTCCTTTCATCCTTTCCCTGAGCCTACAATCGCAGGAGATAATGAGGCCAAAAGTAACAACATAAGAGGGAGATGAGCAGGACCGACGATGGGGTGCACCAGGAACACTCGCTTCAGGAAATGAAGCTAATCAGAGCTTTTAAATAAAGAGAATTAGAATCCTAATAAAGAGAATTAGAATCCTAATTATTTCACCAGCGCAGGACAGAAGCAAGACCAAGTCTTACGTTTCAAAATATTTCATTATCTCTTTTTTTTTTTTTTAAGACCCTTAGCATACATGCATCTGACAGAGGACAAACAATGGTTTAGGACACTTCCAACCACGTAAGACAGAGAAAATCATACACGTTATGGTTACAAAGTGACAACGGCCAAATTATAAAAATGTATTTACACTTAACGGAGTATTAGGTTTTCGATCAATTACGATTAGAGCTCTAATGATCCCAAATTGATTTACGAAGGTTATTCCAGATCGTCGTCTTTGAAACCATTTGCTAAATAAGATAATCTCATTTAGGATGAACGGACGCCTCTTCTGTAGTTAAGATCTCTCCGGATCTAATATAAAACTGCTTTGCTTCAAAATCTCTGGTTTCCAAAATCACTGAAGCAGTATTCTCAAAACC